>NC_067489.1:8651002-8951002 GCF_947179515.1 Apodemus sylvaticus | reverse complement strand
TTTTTAAATATTTCCGCATTCCTCGTTTGGATGTACGGGCTGTTCCCTTTGCTTGTGTGGTTTCACGTCTGTCCTCATCATGCTCAGGAGAAGCACTTCCTGATGCCGCGCTCACCAGCCACTATGATATCTGAGAGTTAAGATCTGAACCCTAACCTGGTGGATGTTTTTCTCTTGTGTATTAGGAGCACCACAAAAGATCAATTCCAAGGGATACTTGGAACCTTCTCCTAGATTTTGGAAACATGATTGCAGATGATTTGTCTAACTACGATGAAGAAGGTACTACAAGTTGTGGGGTTTCACAGGGTTACCAGAGATGTTCGCCAGCTCTCAGGATGCCCCCTGACTGGGCCCAGGAGTAAGAGCAGTGTCCTGGCTTACTGCCTCGTCAGCCGCACAGCCACATAAGCCTAAGGAGCATGGCTTGCATGTGTTCTCATCAGTCTGGACGTATTTCCCAATGCCAGAGAAGCTCACATCAGAGACACTTAAGATCTTCCTGTGCAGTAGCACTGCTCCCCGAGAGAGGGGCTGCTCCAGGTGGCTGCTCTCCCCTCTAGATGTACTAGATGCCTGGACTTTGTCTAGGACATCCCATTCCTCATGCCTGTGGGCAGTACCTGTCACCGCCAGCAGCCAGCTCATAGCCTGTCTCTCGTCTCTCTGACCTTCCCGCTCGACAGTGTCCAGCCCATAACAAATGCCTAATGAAAGCGTGTGGAAAAGAAGAGATAGTGGAGTACAGACAGCTTGGTTTTCAGGAGCCATAACTGTTCTTGGTAAAACTAACTCATCTAAGAGACAGCTAGCACGACAGGCAGCGCATGCCAGTGCAGCGGAGGGCCCTGTGAGCTGTGGTGTTCTGTACTGGATAGGCGTGGGAGTCTCTGGTGAGGAGTCAGAGAAGGAATGAATACCACGACTAGGAATTCATGCTCTGTGGCATTATTTCATTCCCAGTCCACAGATTCTAACGGACGGCCTATAAATTGGCTGAGGCCCAAGAAGCCACCATGTAGGCTTGGCCAGTGGATGTGGGCTCAAGGACATTAACCCACCACTCGACTTCAGCAAGTCATGTGATCAGACACGAGTTGCACAAGCTTCAGATTCCTTTGTTTCTTTAGATGTTAGAATGGGGGAAAGAATATTTTTAATATAAGAATACTGGCATTAGACTTATTTTAAAAATCTGTTTGTTTTCCTTTAGGAGCATGGCCTGTCCTTATAGATGACTTTGTAGAGTATGCACGGCCAGTAGTCACAGGTGGGAGACGTGGCCCTTTCTAGATGGAAAAGCCAGCCGGAGAGTAGGATGGGCGTGTCCTGGAGGAGACAGCTGCGTGGGTTGCTGTGTGCATTGTTGCTGACCTCAGAGTCTTCCTCGTCCATTCATGAAGCAAACCCTTACTCTGCTTAAAGGCTGCAGTGGCTGACGTGCAGGCACGAAGAAGCTCCTCAGGGTGTTAGGGACTTCAGCAGAGCTATCGCTTAGGGGACGCCTGCATGACTTGTCTTTACAGAAAGCAACATAGACCCCGTGTGCAGGGCTGAAAGCATGCCATTCAGTTCCTGACCTTAAGGTGAGCACCAGCCGTTTCCAAACCGGAATCATGTTATAATTATGCTTCAAAGTAGCGTCCATGTCCTCAGAATGATGTATCTTTTATACAAGTCCAGGCTGTTAAACACACACCTCATGAAGATGGCCTTGTCAGAGAGCCCACTGCTTTTAATCTTGGTATTCAAGATGGATAGTTTTGAATTATCAGATCTCTAGATTTACTAGATGTTTTGCTTTCCTTTTCTTTAGAAGATACTGTTGCAGTTTGCACAGGGTAGCACAGGATACATGCAGCAGGTTCATAGCAAACTGTTGACAAGCTGGTGGGCCTGACTCACTTCTAATGAGGTTATTACTATTAGGCCTGGATGCTGCCTCCTGAAAAGTTTCTTATTTTTTTAATATATTTTATATTTAAAAGGACGTTTTTCCATGAGAAACACTTCTTTTTGAGTGATGAATTAGATTTACAAATCATATGCACCAGTTCCCGCCACCTGTCTATGACGTCATCAGTGCCCAGTGTCCAGCCCTTCGAAAGCCATATACATTTGGAAGCAAACATATGTCATCCCGAAAGAATCCACACTCAATGCCTGTCTCGCTTGCCTGCACCTGGGACTGTACCATGTCACTGTGCCATGTCACCATCTGCTTTTCCGGTGTTTATCTGGTCAACATGCACTCATGCACACAGGCACGGAAGGCCTGGAGACTACCTACCTGCTCATCTGGTGTCAAGCTTCGAACATCACTGTGCTGACCCTACCTCATACTTGCCAAGACTTGGTGTCACAAGCGTGCCTTGCTGCCCAGCCTACATCATGGCCCTGGAGCAGATGTGCTGGGCCCACTTCAGGACAGGGGACTGGTCAATGCCTCTATACAGAAAGCATGTCCCAAATGTGCTGTGGGGCATGCTCCTGGTGTGAGACGGACATTGCTAGTGAACAGGAACCTCACGGAGAAGATAGAGGGTTGGAACTGGAAGCCAGTCTCCACAGAGTCAGCTCTCGGTGCGTGAGATGACATCACTAGTGGCCTGTCAAAGGACAGCCGGGACATCTTTGAGAGTGAACATAAAACCAAACTGACTTAGTGGAAGCCTGGAAAACAGCCTCCGTCCAGGCTTTGTGGGCTCCTGACTCGTAGTTAACTTCCGTTCAGAGAACTTTATAGATACAAGTAACTACATCTTGAAGGTCTGCAATACGTTCTTATTTTTAAGATTCAACATTCTTCAGGGAAAGGACCGGCGATACGATTCATCAGGTTAAGGCACGCGCTGCCCAGCCTGACAGCCTGAGTTCAGTCCCTGCGAACCACGTGGTGGAGCGGAGAAGTGACTTCCTCTAGTTGTCCTCTGACCTCCACACATGTGCCATGAAATGCATGTACTCCCCACACACATGTACTAACACAGTAAGACAAACAAACATAAATAAATAAATAACTTTAAAATGTTAAATTCTATGGGATTGCCAACAGGCTGTGACATACTAGTAACTGACCAAGGCTTTTCAGAGAATTGTGCTTTCTGTTCCATTATTTACACTTGAATTGTGCATGTTGCAGAAATGCTGAGCACTTCAGATAGAGTAAATAAAATGCTTTCCCTGGTGTTGTGCTGTGCTGGATTCTTGGTTGCACAAACGCCTGCCTGTGCCCATCAGGCCTTGGAGCACCAGAGAGACCCTCCAGTGACAGCAAGCAAGCCCTTGCCACAGTACATCCCCACCAAGGAAGCTGCGTGCGGGAGACAGACAGGCAGGCAGACAGACAAACAGCTCCATTCCTTCAGGTCCCTTTCTCTGCACAATATGCTAGAATGCGGGGGCCATATATCAGAATATACTAATACAGCTAAGATTATATCCAGAACATATTTACCACACACAACAGGTCTAGGAGATGCATCCCACTCCAGAGGAGAAGCGTAATCCTTGTCTTAAGTGGAGCAGGTGCCGAGTCGTGGTAGTTTGTGTTCAGTGCATTTCAGACTCGCTGCTCTGTGGGCGCAGAAGTAAACTTCCCCCAGCTTCTCTTGCTGTGCCTAGCATCCTGTAACAGAAGGGGCGCTGTCCATGTCAGGTAGACTAGTGAGACAGCCTTACCTTGTGTGTGATTTTGGCTAAATACTGTGGAAGTGGTTTCAAAACGTCCTCAACCAAGCCTCTCCCAAGAGTCCATGGACCCCAGTCCATCAGCCAAGTCACGCTTCTGTCCCTAAGCTGGCCCACCGTAGGTAGGAGCTGGCTCCTGCTGGCTTCTGCCGTTTGTTAGTCTGGCTGGCTGGGAACCGTGTGCCTTTTGCTTTTGCAGGACTCCTTCAGACTGGGAACCGTGCCAGCAGGAAGGGCATCTTGCTACACACTAAAGCTCTCACCAATTGTATTCTAAGTCCAAGTGGTGCCTTGCCAAGCCTGGGTATAACAGACTCAAGTCACGGAAGGTCCAGCACTGTCTGAGCCTGCAGGGTTTGTGCTAGAGACAGGGAATCGGGAGATGGTCATCCTCCTAGGTCATTTCAAACCAAGAACCCTGGCTTTATAAAGTGTACCTATCCAGCCTCCTATTAATTTACTAATTCCATGAGCAGGCAGTGATGTTTACAACACGTGAAGCTTGAGATGGCGTAACCACATTCTACCGCGTCTGCGTAGGCACGCACAACTCAAAGTTAGAATCGGAGCCCCTAAGTTGTGAAGTAATTTTTCACAGGAGCTAGGAGTGCTATATCTTCTAAAGTTTTATCTCATGACAGTTTTTTTAATGGAGCAGAGGATCAGACCAAGGGCCTCATATGCATTAGGCAACTTACTGCTCAGCTGAATCTACTCCACAACCCTCAGCCCTCAGTTTTAAAATAAGGAAAGGTGGGTTTTTCAGGGTTTTGTCCTTGTTTGTTTTTTGAGGCAGAGTAGCTATGGCAGTCCTGCAACTCACTCTGTAGACCAGGTTGGCCTCAAACTCAGGGATCCACCTACTCCTGCCCCTGGCCCTACCCCTGCCCTCTGAGTGCTGAAATTAGAGGCGTGTACCACCACTGCCCAGCCAGAAAAGCTTTCTAAAAGCGTAAAACTACAATGGCTGGATGTCAGCGTTATGCTGAGTGAAAGATGAGTGCGGATAAGAAGTGGCAAGAGGAGTGTGTTTATTTGAAGGTAGGGCAGAGCCATGGCGAAGAACACAGGATGGAACAGCATGTTCCCTCTGTGGCGTGTATGGCTCTGCCTGCAGGGGGCGCAGTCCACCACGGAGCTGACACAGTCGCTCCGCTCAAGGGCTCAGCGCACTGGTGCCGCCGCCCGCCCGCCCGGCAGGCTCCTTTGCTGGAGAGCTGTGCTGTCCAAACAGCTCCCACGTGGTGAGCTCCGGGCCTTTATCTCATTGGTGTCACCTGCCAAGGCAGGGAAGGAACGCCTGACCATTTGGAGAGTGCTGGATGGTGATACAATGACCAGTATAAATGTCAGCCGGGCTGGCTAAGGGTGGCCAGGAGAGGACAAAGGCGGCTGCGGGGGTAAGAGGGGTCACCTTCCAAGATGGAGAAGTTCAAGGCAGCAATGTTGCTGGGGAGTGTTGGAGATGCACTCGGCTATGGAAATGTCTGCAGGGAGAACAGCGTCCTAGGCTCGATCCAGGAGGAGCTGCAAAAGACAGGGGGACTGGACAGCCTGGTGCTCTCACCTGGAAGGTGGCCAGTGAGTGACAATACCGTCATGCACATTGCAACCGCTGAGGCCCTTACCACAGGTAGGAGTGCGTCGGGGTAGAGAGACCGGCCGCCTGTTGTTGGTAGCAAACCAGTACTGAGAACCATGAAGGTGGTACATTAGTGCCGTGTTACCCGACACTGTGGCTGAAGGTGAGGATTTAATATTCACCCAAGACCTGGAGCCTGAGAGGCAGCGGGTCATGTTTCTCCTGAGTGTCTTTGGGGGACAGCAGTGCTTCACAGAGAATTAAGCTCCAGATTCTAGAACAGCGTTTGCTTGTTTCTTGTGTTGCGCGAGCAAGCCTCTGGGAGCTGCTCTGCTGGGATAAAGCACAGCCGTGGCTTCTCACTGCCCAGGATGAGGTATCCTGTTCTAAGTCTGATACAGAAGAGCTTGAAATGTGGGCCCACTGAGATAACATTGTTTGGGGATGGCATTTCAAATCCAAATAATTACGGTTGGACTATCTGAGTGGTTGGTTCAGTTTGGACATTGTTTATGAGTAGGTGTTCTAAGGAAGAGTTTTGGACATGGGAGACAAAGCTTGTTACCTAAGGAGCGGATCAGCGCTAAGATCAACAAAACGTTCCCTGGATTTCAGAGACTTGCACACATACAAGCACCGAGTGTCTTTTCTCAGCAGGGTGTGGTAATACCCTGCAGGTCTAGCATGCCATTGTTGCAAAATTGAGACCCGGGGCCAGCAGTTGAGCCAACAGACCCCACTTAGGCATTCTCTGTTCTGTCCATCTGTCGCGAACACACTCAGCTTAGCTCTGCGGTCATTGTATAGGAATGCCACCAATGCCGTGTTTCTAAATAGAGCTGAAACGCATTGATAAGATACCGTGTCACAGCTCATTGAGAATGGTGAAGCGTCCTGCTGAGTGGACATCATGATGGGATTCAGGTATTTATGGATTCTGTCATCACTGTATAGGAATATCGCCAACTCGCCCCGAAATAACTAGGGAGAAGTAAAGTCCGTTGCTAAGGCACAGTGTCATCACACTATGGGAAGTGAGACACATCAAAAGCATTGTGAATTCCAAATCTTTATTTCCTCTCATACTTTTGGGCATACTTATCTGCTTTTATGGTCAATAGTACAGCTCAGAGTCCACCACAGCTCACAGCCTCTGGAGAGCAGGATGGTACTCTACAGTTGGTACTTACCCTGGCCGTTTGCTGTCATATTGCCCTGGATACGCCAGTGTACAGCCAAGCCACGTAGAGGTGCTTGTGGGTGCTTATTGCTGATGCGGGCTCTGAGAGGGCAGAGTGCCTGGCGTGTGTCTGTCCCTGGGGCCTCCCTGGAGAGCCCCTGGCTCAGGTAGGTCCTGTATAACAACACAGGGCACTTGGGATTATAATAGTGGACAATAGTCCACTCAAGATGTAGTATGTTCATGTAGGACGTTTGGGGCCTCTTTGCAGTATTAGTTTTATTTATTTTTTTTTTTTTTTGTCTGTCTGTTTGTTTGGGGGAAAAGTGGATTCCCTTCCAGTCACCACATTTCCCAAGTACATGTTGCTGTGTTGTGCCCTGTCAGAGCCTCTTATTGCACTTCATGGACACCCCTTTAGTTAAACCTCTAGACCAGAGGTTCTCAACCCATGGGCCATGACCACTTTGAGCTCAAATGACCTTCTCACAGGAGTCACTTAAAACCATTGGAAAACACAGATATTTACATTATAATTCATAACAATAGCAAGATTCCAGTCTCAAGGTGGTGTCAAAACATGAGGAAGTTTACAACATTAGGAAGATGGGGAGCCGCTTCTCTACAGAGTAAGCACTTTTTGTTTGTTTGTTTGTTTTGTTTTTTTGCTCACCGAAAATCAGGATTTTTTTCTCTAAACAACCCAGTCTTTAACCACTGACGTGTCAGTAATGGTAGGCACAGCAAACGTGCATGAGGAGCTGTCCTACCCACCTTCCACACACTATCCCAAGGCCATGTCATTGTCACACTCTGAAAGGTGGCTTCAGGGTTTCCTTTCCACAGGTGAGAGCCACATGCCCAGAGTAGCTGGGTAACCCGTCCAGGGCTGTGCAGCCAGCTGACAGCACATCGGGCCACCTGACCACAAGCTGTGTTCTTACCTACCCCACCTGCTGCCTAAGGTCAAGGTGGCCACAGGGCTGTTGACTGTGGTGTTTGGGTGTCCTATAGCTCGTTCCCCAGAGTGGGACCACTGTTGGCACGATGAAACAAGTGCCCCTCAGGATTCCATAACTCTGGGAAGACTATGTGATCTACAAGTCATGGCCCGGCTGCCACGGTGGCCACAGCTCACACGAGAGCAGAAACAAGGACAGGGCCTGGCATTCTACACGTCAGGTCGGCGGGGCTGCTCCAGAGACCTCGCTCCAAAGACCACAGCAGTTTCACCAGGTCCCAGGCAAGCACCTGGTGAGCCTGAGCTTTGAGTGTAGCTCGTGCCGGATTATTTGCTCTGGGACCCAGGTATGGGGCTCCACATTCCCGATGGCTGGATGGCTGCTGCTGAGCCCGAGGACCTGGTGAGGCGCTCACATCCCTGTGCCTTAAAACCCTTGAGGCTGTGGGAGTCAAGCAAAGCCACAGGAAGGTTATGAGGAACTGGGCAGTGGTGTAAGACCACCAGGCTGGGGTCCCAGCCTCTAGAGGATCTTGCGTTTCTGAAGTTAAACAGTTCTGGCTGCCTGTTGACTGCCAGGGCCAATCAGTGCAGGGCGGAGGCACAGGAAGTGCCTCCTCAATGCACAGCCTACAGGGAGGGACCTTGAGACCTGCAGAGTAAGGGTGTGCTTCCTCTCAATGGCTTTCTGACAGACACACAGGCTGGAGCCAGAATGAATGAGAAAGGATGCAACCTTGTGGAACTCTTTGGTATTTTACTTCAAACTCCGCCACGGTATTTTGCTCGTCGTCGTCGTTGTTATTATTCTCACATTCTTTAAGAGTTGCGGGTCAGTCTTCTAACATAACTTATCCTTCCGGGGGGTGTGTGGGGAGGCAGTGAAGTCAAGGCGGAGTGCCCAGCAAGGTCACCGACTGACCAGCCTGTTTCTCGTTTGTACTCCAACCCGAAAGGACAGGCGTCTGTGGCTGCCGGATTCCTTACAGCCCTCCTTTAACTCCAGGAAAGCTCTGTTTCAGCTGCAGGCAGAGAGGCCACACTGTCTGATAACTGTTTAAGAGCCTGGGAGAGCCGGCTGCCCGGACTGCAGGAGAAGCTGCCATTTGTAAGCAGATAGCACCGGAAACCCGTGCCAGCCGCTCGCTCAGACCTGCCTCCCAGCAGGGGTTTGCACAGACGCAGCTAATTTTATTCCTGTAGGGTTGCCACATGGAACCTGGCTGGGACTCCCTCCTCCAAAACAAAGTTCCACCCATCCTTCCTCCTGCCCCACTTCCAAGCTAGGCATGAGCCCCAAGGGAGAAGAAATGTAGGGCTTGCATCTGTTCCAGGCACACTGAGAGCAGAGCAGGGCAGGAGAGGGGCTCTTCCTCCAGGAGCCTGGCCAGGCCAGGCCGCTGGGTAAAAGCTCTCTTCCCATCAGGGGGCACTTCACTCTGCCTGGCAACAAGGGAGTCTCTGAGGTTTCCAGCCGGCCTCTGTTCTGGCACAGAGCCCCTCACCGTGCTCTGTCCTTCTCTACCTACCCAGCTCTCAGAAACACGGGCCACCATGGCCAGGGAAAGAGCCACTGGTTGTTTCCTTCATCCTAAGTGCAGCTGTGCCATAGGACAGAAACCCAGTGGTGGTCATGCAAGAGCCTGTGTGAGAGCCGAACCCACAGCCTCCCTGGGTACCAGGACCACCGCCTGCCCCGCCCCCAGATGGTCACACACACTGGACTCCACTGACCACACATGTGTGACCTTTTGTCCACCAAGCCGGGGATTAACTTAATGACCAAAAATCTCTGTCTCTGCAGTCAAAACCCATCCGTTAGCCGGGCAGTTGGGGTGGGGGTGGGGCACACCTATAATCCCAGCACTCTGGGAGGCAGAGGCAGGCAGATTTCTGAGTTTCGAGGCCAGCCTGGTCTACAGAGTGAGTTCCAGGACAGACAGGGCTATACAGAGAAACGCTATCTGGAAAAAAAAATCCAAAAAACAAACAAACAAACAAAAACCATCCGTCTAGGCGTGGCAGTCTTCCTGGAGAAGTCTGATAAAAAGGACAACATATAATTAGGGCTGGCTTACAGGTTCAGAGGTTCAGTCTGCCATCATCAAGGCAGGAGCATGGCAGCATCCAGGCAGGCATGGTGCAGGAGGAGTTGAGAGTTCTACATCTTCATCTGAAGGCCGCTAGTGAAAGACTGGCTTCCAGGCAGCTAGGACGAGGGTCTTAAAACCCACACCCACAGTGACACACCTCCCAACAGTGCCACTCCCAGGGCCAACCATATACATTATTCCAAGTAGGCGAGACTGTTAGCAGAAATGAAGGTGGTAGGTGTTCCCTAGGCTCTCGGGACACCAGAAAAGGGGTAAAAGACCACGGGAGGTCTAAAATTCATCCAGGCGACAGGGGAGTTGCCATGGATGGAACTTGTTCCCACCCCACCCTCTCACATACTCGCTATCTTCACTGAGATCTGTCCCCACCCCTTCCTCCACAGACTACTGGTGCCTGGACGACCTGTACCGGGAGATGGTAAAGCGATACGTGGAGACAGTGGAGAAACTCTCAGAGCATCGGCCAGACCCTTCTACTGTGGAGGGCTGCTCCCAGCTGAAGCCAGATAACTACCTCCTAGCGTGGCACACGCCCTTCAGTGAAAAGGGTCAGAAACCTCTCTGTTCACAGAGCTGCACTTAGGAGCCTGTGTGTGTGGATGCTGGCTGGCATCCCGCCCTGACACTTAGTGTGCTATTCCCATCCTTCTGGATCAGATCCTTTGGCGGGCAGGGCATCCCCTGTGAGCTATCCCAGCTTGCCTGCGCATCTCTTAAAGATGCTGTCCACATGACATTGTGCTTCCCCAGAGGGGTTTTTGCTATCCACTTTCCTTTAAGGACTGCTTCCTGCTGCCTTTCCTTGAAGCATGTGTCTTGGTAAGGAGAAGTGCTGTCTGTGTTCACGTCTCCTGTGTTCTATGCTGTGTTCATGGGATGCAGCATATAGGCAGCCCCAGGCCCCACCTCTCCTCTCAGTACCTCTCCTCTTGGGCCTGTCTCGCGCTGGTACCCCTTTATAATAGTGAGCCCACAGATCTGCATTCACCCTGAAGGGAGCAGAGCACACATGCTCCACTGTGGGTACCACACCATCAGCCCCGCCTCCGCAGCTCCATTAGTCTGGAGACCTGGGCTCCCTCTTCCCAAACACAAGAGGAAGTGCTAAGACCAAGTGTGTCTCTGAACTGAAGAGCAAGAGAGCAGCAGAACACTCATGGCAGAACCGGGTCAGACACTGATGCCCTGGGTAGCCAAGAGAGAACAACTCAGGTTCAACAGAAGGCTCGATGTGAGCGGTGTAGATGTTACCAACAGGAGAGATCATTTGAACAGATATGGAGGAGGCATGGCTAAGGAAAGCAGTTTAAGCAAGTATAGCAGGACTACTGTTTCATTTCTGCTACTGAGAGGAAATACCCTAGATGAAAGAGATTCAGAGGGGGAGGGGGCTTCATTTCAGCTACGGTTCCAGGTTACAGACCTCCATCATCATAGAGAACTCACGGCGCGAGCTTTAGTTAGCTAGTCACCACACCCACAGTCTAGAGCAAAGAGAAATGAATGCATTGCTTGCTTGCTTGTGCTCAGTTTGATTTATCCACTTTTAAATGTGCAGGATTCCTGGCTAGGAATGGTGCCACCCACAGTGGACTGGGTTTCCCTACATCAATTAGTTTAATTAAGACAATCCTGGCTGAGATGCCCATAGACCAATCCAATGTTGACAGTCCCCCACTGAGACTCTCTCCAGGTTATTCTAGATTGTGTCACGTTGATAGAACTGACCATCACTGACCAACCAGGAAGACCCCAGGGTCATCACTGTGGAACATGAGGAGGCAAATGAGCGTCCTTCCAGGCAGAGCAAACGTGGTACAAACACTTGAGAGGGAAACCCAGTGTTATCTGTCAGAGCTATTTAAGGCAAGCACATTTTGATCTGGCATTCTACTTCTAAAAGTCTTAAACACCCATAATGGTGGCATAGTAAAGTAGGTGAGCAGAAGTGTGTGTGAGGGTCATCCTTGTGCCATCAGCTGTACAAGCAAAAACCTGGAAGCACCCCAGTGTCCCCCGTAAGAGAACGGGAAAGTTAATTGTATGTCGATGCAATAGAATGCCATGTAGATGTTTAAAACCACAAAGCAGATCTGTATGTTGAGATGTGCAAGTTTCCAGCTATAGATTTGTGGGGAAAAGCAGGATTCCAGGGCTGGAGAGATGGCTCAGCAGTTAAGGGCACTGGTTGCTCTTCCAGAGGTCCTGAGTTCAATTCCCAGAAACCATGTGGTGGCTCACAACCATCTGTAGTGAGATCTGATGCCCTCTTCTGGTGTGTCTGAAATGGTGACAGTGTACTCACATACATAAAATAAATAAATCTTTAAAAAAAAAAAAAAAAAAAGCAAGATTCCAACCCCTCCCCTAAAGCTGTATTTATGGGAAGGTCATGCATGTGAAGAGAGTTCATAGCGTGCACACACAGGAGACTTCTCAAGGGACAGTAGAGTGCCTTCACAGCAGAAATAAAGAATATTCACGTTTTGATGTACGGAAGCGCAGTACGTATGTGAAGTGCCCAAGGAGGAAGCCAGAAGAAGACTCTGTGTCAATGATAACTTCATGACAGTTTTTAAAGAGAAAATCTCCCAGAAATGGTGGCTATATAACAACTCTGTTTCAAAAAGCAGGGAAGGAAGGAGAGAAGGAAGGGGGAGAAGGAGGAAGGGAAGGAAAAAGAGAGGGAGGGAGGAGGGAGAGAGGGAGGGGGAGGGAGGGAGGGAGGGAGGGAGGGAGGGAGGGAGGGAGGGAGGGAGGGAGGGAGGGAAGGAGGTATGTCTGATTTGACCCTGCTTCAGTTATGCCCTAAGTCGAAGCATATCATGAGACTGCCCTGGGCCAAGAAAAAAGTCCGTTTTCAGGGGTTAAATAACTCCGCTTTCTTGTGACTGGACCCCAGATCTGTTTTCTCTCACTCAGGATTCCCATGGCTTTTAATCACTCATTTAATGATTCTCCAGTGTTCCGTAGACCTCATACTTCAGAAACTGTGAATTCAGGGCTCCCACAGGTCATGGAGCCAAGCCTGAACTCAGGTGTCTGTCACCCATGTAGGTTCAGGGTTCGGGGCTGCCACCAAAGCAATGTGCATCGGAATGCGGTACTGGAAGCCAGAACGGCTGGAGACCCTCATTGAAGTCAGTGTCGAGTGCGGCAGGATGACCCACAACCACCCTACAGGTAAAGGGCCGCCCTGAACGGGTGCTGAGCAGGGCCACGACCGATGCGGGCGATGATCCGCTTGAGGACAGAAGTGACATCAAGTGTGGTTATGTTGGAGAAGCCATGCAAGGGGAAAAACCCCCATGGTTCCTGTATCACTCATGCCAGAGCTAAGGAAATAGGGGGATAGATCTTGAGGGGAAAGTGGGCTCCAGGCTAATGAGGGGTTCCAGTCAGTTCTGAGGGCTGATGCCTTTCTCCACGGCCTGGCCTCGTCTGTGTTCCTCTCTGCTTAGTCTCTGGGCCCTGCAGCAGCCCTGAAAGGTGCCTTGCCTGTTATGCAGAGGGAGAGGCAGAGCCCACAGCTCTAGAGGTGGGTTTGAACTCTATAGAGGTGTTTGGACTCAGAGAGCCACTGGCCCCGGGTTAACAGAGCTGTATCTCTCTTCCTGTTCCTCTCTAGGTTTCCTAGGGTCCCTGTGCACGGCACTGTTTGCCTCTTACGCACTACAGGGAAAGCCACTTGTGCAGTGGGGAAGAGAGATGCTGAAGGTGCTTCCTCTGGCTGAGGAGTACTGTAGGAAGACCATCCGGCACATGGCAGGTGAGCCTGCCGCCATCCTGCCCCAGCGCCTTCCGCTCGCCCAAAGCGCATGCACTCGCACTCAAACTCAAGCCCCCGCTCCAGCCGCCCACTGTGTTCCCCCAAAGGCAATGCCTAGAGAAGCCTTGGTCAGCACGGGAAGGGCTCACACAGGCCCTCCCCTGGCTGAGGGCAGACCACTGCTCCAAGTAGCATCAGGACCTCAAGGAGAACCACAGCCTTATGGGAGAACGGCCTCTTCCCCAGTTCCCCGAGGTCTCAGAGACGCACACTCTCTGCCCCTCCAAGCTGACACTAAGTGTCTGGTGCTGA
Organism: Apodemus sylvaticus; assembly: GCF_947179515.1. Lineage (NCBI taxonomy): Eukaryota > Metazoa > Chordata > Mammalia > Rodentia > Muridae > Apodemus > Apodemus sylvaticus. The sequence continues at coordinate 8,937,394 of NC_067489.1, read as the reverse complement.
AGAGGAATAAATCATGCCTACATTTCACACGACCCCACCCTAACCTGGACTTGACCGAAGAGATGATGTATCCCACGGCACACACACACTTCCATCTGTATCAAGATGGGTTCCCATGCCACGAGTCCCCAGAGACCACGGAAGGCACGTACTTTGGAGGTTTCTATCTGTCCTCGGTAACCCAGAGCCTGTCAGCCTTTTGGATATGGTCATCCTGTTCATCAAACATCCTGGGAGCACTGTGGCTTCCAGGCTCTGACACACAAGGAGCAAATATACCCCACCCTCACCCTCACCCACACCCACACCCTCACCCTCACCCTCACCCACACCCACACCCACACCCACTTGGCTCAGGAGTGTGGTACAGTAGACATGGGCACAGGAGGCAGGACCAGAAAACTCAGGGCTCACTCCCCAGGCCTCTGAGTATATGGAACATGCTGTCACCCCAGGGCTGCTCTACACACTACGAGGGGTGTGTGAGTGGGGAGTAGAGGTGGCTCCACGCATCCTGCCACCCACCTAAGTAGGAGCAAACGTTCTACAATAAGCGGCCAGGTGTCCTGGAAGAGGAGGCTGAGAGCACAGGCCGGGCTCACAGCTTCTCCAGGACAGCATGGAGCTGGTTGGCTCCTGAGCAGTCCCAAGGGTCACCACGAGGAGGGGCGTGTTCTAGAAGTTCCAGCACAACGTTACAAGGATACAGAACACACAGAGGACACCCACTTGGCCTCAACCCCGGGGGCGGGGGATGGGGCCCAAAGGATGGCGCCAGGCATTCGAGCTAGCTCATCTCTGAACTGTCCTTCCTTCACCCACGTCACCTCTGAGGAACATTTATGCCCTTAATTTTCTGCTCAGTTTAATCCATCATTCCCTGGTTCCTCTGCCTCCCATAGTAGGTGGGCTGTTTGTCTCACCCAAGCAGGGTCACCAGAGGCCCCAAGACTGGAAGATAGTCTCTGTGATAGAGTGGAACCTTACAATACAGTGTTCACATTGCTAAGGGACACCCAGGACTCCAGAACCCTGGGTGGCTGTTTTCGAAGTGTGCCATTCGTGGGCATGTGGGGGGGGGGGGTGAGGCTGAGAGCAGAGTCCACTGCCGAGCCATTTGGAGACAGTCGTAGCTGTTTCTGGGAGGTGACCCCAGAGAAACAGTCGTGCTATGCCTGTGTGATTTTAGGTTTGCATGACCCAGAGCTTTAGGAGCTCCTTCGACACAGCACTTTGAATAGAGGCTAAGCTCACGTAGCAGCTTATCTGTACCGCCCTTGGAGAGCATCTGGGGAAGCCCCTCTAGGTCTGAGCAGCCGCTGAAAGAATCAGACAGGTCCTGGGCTCTGGGTCCGGAAACCTCCCTCCTGAGCCCCAGGCTAGCACCTCCCTGAGAAGGGGGCAGAACCGGGGCTTCTGCTTTTACTGGTGTTCAGGCTGGCAATGTTTTAGCTTTGTGAGGCCCTTCAGGTCCAGAATCCCGATGTGCTAGTCCAAGAGGCTGTCCCAGCAGGCCATGGCTTCTCTGAGGCTCTGCCCACCACCCTGGAGCCCGTTAGCCTTTCTGCTCTGTCCTCTGCTGCCCAGGGACAGACAGAAAGCAGGTTCTAGACCTTTACCATTGGCTATGGCCCCCAGTCCTAGCCAGCCCTAAAGGCCAAGGTGTTCCCCACCCTTTGGTGCCTCCGGAGGAGGACACACTAGGAGAACCTCCCAGAGCAGGACTCCGTTTGCTGCCTGCTGCCGTGTCTCTGGCGGTCCCCATCCTCTATAAGATGAGCCACTGCAGGCCGCTGCCCAGCTGGTACCCTCTTCCTCAGATGTGCCATGCAGAAGCCCTTCAGCTCTCCTAGGGCTTGGGTTTCAGGCTCTCAGTGATAATGAAACTGCTCCTCCTCTCACTGAGCACGCCCAGGTTTAAGTTAATCAGAATACAGACTTCCCTATTGATTTTGTTTTGGATCTCTGGGTTTCTCTGTTTTGGGGGGATTTTTCTCTTTCCAGTAACTTATGCATGCTAGGCAAGCCCTCTTAACCCTGAGCCCCAGCCCCCAATTAACTAAAATTGTAGGCCCACAATCACCCTGTGATCACTTTCTGCTTCGGGGAGCAGTTAGGTAACCCCGGTGTTGTTTCGCACTCTCCCCACAGCCTGTGCTACTCCTGGAAGCAGCCATGCCTATCAGAGCTGCTTATTTTGGGCACAGATATGCCAACCCCACAGCTGCAGCCGAGGGTGGGGGTTACCACCCACCTCCCCCATCCCCGTGCCCGCCCCCCATCCCCGTGCCCGCCCCCCCATCCCCGTGCCCACCCCCCCATCCCTGTGCCCGCCTCCCCCATCCCCGTGCCCACCTCCCCATCCCCGTGCCTGTCCCCCCATCCCGGTGCCTGCCCGCCCCCCCCCCAGGCGCCATCCACCCACCTCCCCTGTGCTCACATTTAGAGTACCAAGAACACTGGTTTTACTTCGAAGCAAAATGGCAGTTTTATTTGGAGGAGAGAAAAATCAGGGAAGACTCAGAAGACAAAGCCACCTTTCCCGACAACTATGATGCAGAGGAGAGAGACAAGGTGAGTCCGGCCCCAGCCCTGGGAACAGCCATTGCTCCCTGGAACTCCGCCAGGAGAGAGCAAAAAAGAATGGCGGGTGGGCAGTGGCCACAGGGAGGGACTGGGATCTTTTCTGGACATACAATGACCCGTGGTTCTCTTCAGACATACAAGAAGTGGAGCTCAGAAGGCAGAGGGGGACGCCGCGGCCATGACGCCCCAATGATAGCCTACGATGCCCTTCTTGCTGCGGGAAGTGACTGGACCGAGCTGTGCCGTCGAGCCATGTTCCACGGAGGTAAGATGTCCTCCTTCGGTCTGGATACTTCCAGAAGGCGCTAATCTGTGCTCTGAAGCACTTCTAGAAAGCACAGACCCAGAAACCAGGCTCAGCTCCACTGCTGGACACACCCTGCAGTTTGATTGCAGTACACACTCTACTGTGGCATGTGGGCCACAGATAGAGTTACAATAACCTACTTTGATGCGGCCCACATCAAAGTCTCACAGGTGACCCTTCAGGGCTGGCAGGTCTCTCACAGGTTCCTCCCTCCTGCAGCTCTGTGGCCCTGTACAAAGCCAGGTTCCCAGGCCTGAGGCCTGTTGTCCCCCGGTGGCCCTGACTCCATGGGCTTACCAAGTGTGGAAAACAACCCATAAGAACTGTGCAGAAATCCACAAACACTAGGCTCAGTGTTTGCTGGTGCCTAGTACTTCAGCTGGGGACCACCGTGTCCACGCCACTAAAGCCAGCTGTGACCTTCCGGAGAAGCCAGGCTGTGAAGAGGGCAGAAGGAGCTGAGGCAAAGCGGGGAAGTCGCCTCATAGAGCCCATATAGGCCGGAGCATCTTGTACCGACAGGAAGGCAAAAATGCACACACTTGCGTCCCCTCGTCCTTTCAGACAGGGATGGGGTGAGCGCAGAGGCGTGACCGTGAGGTACAGTGTGAGGCAGGCCAGGAGACAGTGCCTGGCAATGCCAGGAGAGACAGGATGGACCCGGGTGGCTGAGAGACTCTGACAAGGAAGCCACTGCCCTCGCAGTTGCCTTGCACTAGGACAAGTGCATCTTGGTGCAGTTGAGCATGCGGCCTGAGGCCTCAGCTGCCAGGGGAGCTCTGTGTGGGACCAGAACTTTGTCCCACAAACTAGGGCGGGTCCTTCGGCTTTCTTTCAGCTCTCCTCAGAGAATTAATGGTGTCAAGGCCATCTTGGTAGCAGGCTTAAGTAGGATGGACAGAAAGGCTATGGGAAGTCAGGCCTGGCTAGCGCCTCTTTGTCATTTCTGCTGTTCCTAGGTGTCTGAGTCCAGGCTTCTCGCAAGACCAGCACCCAGGTCGCTAGATGTATCTACTCTGTGAACCACGGCCCTGACCTTGTAGCCCCAGCCTCATGCAATCCAGTTGTTCTTCCCGCTGTGTGTGCCCATGTATGCTTGTGCTAGGGTGTGAGAGTGTGACTGGACATTACCAGGATACACAAGCAGCTTGGGGTCAGAGGTCACGTCGGGAGGAATCACAGGCAGTGCCAAGGTTCCCAGCCAAAGAGACAAGGGCCACGTGATTTAGATACCACAGCCCCAGATTTTTTTTTTCTTTTAGAGCAGATTTGTGTGTGTGTGTGTGTGTGTGTGTGTGTGTTTGAGACAGGGTTTCTCTGTGTAATCCTGGCTGTCCTGGAACTTACTCTGAAGACCAAGCTGGCCTCGAACTCAGAAATCCACCTGCCTCTGCCTCCCAAGTGCCGGGATTAAAGGTGTGTGCCACCACCGCCCGGTTTTTTTTTTTTTTTAAAGATTTATTTATTATGATATGTAAGTACACTGTAGCTGTCTTCAGACACACCAGAAGAGGGCGTCAGGTCTCATTACAGATGGTTGTGAGCCACCATGTGATTGCTGGGATTTGAACTCAGGACCTTCAGAAGAACAGGCAGTGCTCTTAACTGCTGAGCCATCTCTCCAGCCCAAGAACTGGCAAATTCTTGAAGCTTAAAGTGCTGCATAAGCGCACTCAATTATCTTCCTTACACTGACTTTTTAATATTAATATACACAGGTATATTTTTATTAGAATTATTTTGGATCGTTTCTTGTATAGATTTCCATGAACATGTCTTAGTGTATAACTCTTTGGATGGTTCCTCAAAATATTTTTTTTTGTTTTTTGTTTGCTTTTGTTTTTTGAGACAGGGTTTCTCTGTGTAGCCCTGGCTGTCCTGGAACTCACTCTGTAGACCAGGCTGGCATCGAACTCAGAAATCCACCTGCCTCTGCTTCCCAAGTGCTGGGATTACAGGCATGCGCCACCACCACCTGGCAAAATATTTTTTCTTATTAATTAATTTACGCATTCACTTTAGATCCCACTATCAGCACGCCCCTCTCCTCCCGGTCCACCCTCCCTTCCTCCATCCTCCCCTCCCCCACTGGGTCTCACCCTGCCCTGGCATATCAAGTCACTACAGAACTAGGTGCATCCTCTCCCACTGAGGCCAAACTAGGAGGCCCAGTCAGGGGGACAGGATCCACAGGCTGGCGGCAGGTTCAGGGGAAACCCTGCTCCATTTGTGGGAAATCTACAGAGCCCAAGTCGCACATCTCCTACGTATGTACAACTGGAGACGCGGGAGGGTTAGGTCCAGTCCAGGCCCGCTCTTCGGTTGGTGGTTCAGTGTGATTTTTAAAACTGCCCGAGTCTGCAGGAAGGAGGTGGCCCCAGAAAGTGATTCTGAAAAGCAGGCTGCGGAGCTGGGGAGGAGCTCATCAGGCAAATGGGTGTCTTAGTGTGAAGAGGACACTGGGCTTGATCCCTGGCACCGTGTGCAGTGTGTGTGTCGTGGCTGCCTCTCAGCTGAGAAACGTGAGGCTTTATTATGAGAGTTGAAAGCAGGCCTGTTCAGATTTTCAGGCTGTACAAACAGGAACAGGACTCAGGCTGTCTTCTAAGACTCCATTCCCCCTGCTCCACTACTCGCGGCTACCTGCTACCCAACGCCACTGGGTGTAGCAAGATGTCACCTGAGTAGGGGGAGAGAAGGGGGACCCTGGTAGAGCAGGGAAGGGCCTGGTGCTTACAACTGTGACTGCCTCAGTCGCTGGCAGCCCACAGGGTCCTGTGCGATGTACCCCTGGCTGGCCTGACAATCACTTTGTAGCCCAGGCAGGACTTGAACTCACAACAGTACACCCACCTCAGCCTCCTGAGTACTAGGATCGCAGCTTGTCCACCACTCTGCACATCTCCGGGGTGGTCTCAGGGATGTGGGGAGCAGGCTCGGTCAGTGGGGAGCCCCTCTAGGATGTACTTGTGTTTGCCATTTCAGGAGAGAGCGGAGCGACAGGGACTATCGCAGGCTGCCTGTTCGGGTTGCTGCACGGCCTGGCCACCGTCCCGCGGGGCTTGTACCAGGAACTGGAACACAAAGGCAGACTAGAGGATTTGGGCGCCGCCCTGCACCGCCTGTCCACAGAAGAAAAGTAAAGTGTTTGACATTTCCCCTCCCAGAGGGCAGCCCATAGCGCCCACCCACCCGTGCTCAGGCTTAGAGCCTCTCCCAGCAGAGGGTGTACATGCGCAGTTGCCGCCCGTGGAACACACGCCTCGTGGGCCGTGATCCAATTGTGACTTCCTTCTCCAATATCAAACCGTCTTTGCTATATAAAATACATGGTCCTAAGAGAATATTTTTCCTCACCCTCTCGGAAGCCTGGCGCACTGCTCCCCGCCCCCATCTCTGTGTTTGCCACACACAAACCTCCAGATGGTTGGTGACGAGCTATCTCCTGGACAACAGGTGTAGTTGTTCTGCCCCAAGTCCAGTGGTGTTCATTCATTTCCTTAAACAACACTAACAGCCGTGGCTCTCGCTGGAGAACCTTCTCCATCTTTCCACCGCCTCGCTGTACCTGCCCGTCACTCTGCTGGCACACTGTGGGCTGGGGCGTCGCTCTTCCGTGGTCGGGTTCACTTATGTCTCAGAGTAGCGATGGTTGGTGGCTTCAGAATGCACCCAAGGCAGTCACTTAACCTCCTTACCGTGTTTCGGTCACTAGCCCTTTGCTGGAAGCTTTATGAACACCGAGGGAGCCAGGCAACCGATGGTCTCCTGGGTCACGTGCAGCACCTCGCTTTGGTAGCTTAGATCCACGTCGGAGGAAGTCTGTAGCCACGGCGTCCCGTTCCATGGTGTTTCCCCGGGCCGGGTTGGCTGGGAGTGTGGAGAGGGTGGACACACACTCCTCCAACTGTGGCTTTCAACACGGGTTTTCCTTGGTCAGTGAGGAGTATGAAGCCAGCCACCATCACGATGACAGATGGCTGGTGCTACGCCTGGGCAGCACAGCCGGGGCTGTCCTGTTGGTCCTGTGCCCTTTTCACTTGAAGGCTTGTCTCTGAGGAGAGCCAGCACTGTCTGCAGTGAGAGGCTGGTAGGGTCCCTTTGAAGCTCTGGTGGGTGAAAGCATCCACCATGGGACTCTGTACAGCCTATGTAGGGCACCACCACGGCTTGTAGGGCGCGTGGCATGGGGAAAGGGGGAAGGGGGGAAACCGCATCTCACCAGAGCTCGCTGGCACTGGGTGGGCAGACCCAGACTCCACTGGCTGCTGCAGGACAGGCATTGGGCCGTGTGAGGTCGCCGGACCCCACCCCAAGGGGATGAGGAAAGTGTGCAGTCTCGGGGTGGGGGGCCCTAGGCCAAAGCGGGGAGAGGTGTGCTGGGTGGGTTCCTGCGCGGGGGACTCCTTGGTCTGGTCTGGCAGCTGGAAACACTGGGAGACAATCCATGGTTTTAAAGCTTTATTGTAGAGAAATAGAGTCTGGCCATGACCACGCGGAGGCAATGGCCTCATAGAGAGAGGGGGAAGGGACGGGGAGAGAGGGGTGGGCAAGGGGACAAGAGAGCGAGAGAGTAAGAGAGAGGGGAGGAGGCAAACAGCCCCTTTTATAGGGGGCCAGCCTTACGATTGTGGGGGTGGAGTCCAGCCAGAATACTTGGGGCGTGGGGCATGGCCCTACGTGACTGATGGCCACAGGATTATGGAGTTGAGGGACCGTGGTGTCAGGAGCCTAGTGTCTGGGAGCATGGGCAGCCTTCCGTCCCTCGAAGATTAATCTCTAAAGGGCTCAACCAGAACACAGACTGACTGCCTTTCACGGTCCGACAAGCCTGTAGGATGCAAACTCTCCCCGGGGCCTCAGCTGCTTCTGAGGGGTGGTTAAAGGGGATTTGGGGGTGCCTTTCCTTCCCCTTGTGGTATATATCTAAGTAGACGGCTGGGCAAATGGCTGGGGACTTTATTAGCAAGGGGCGCCAACATAGGCTTAGGGATGTGTCAGTACTTCCTGAAGTTGCCCTGTCCTGGGTATCCTAAGGGCCTATCCGGTATTTATGGTGAAGCAAGCATGTCTTGGGACATAGCAGTTGTTTTCTGAGAGAGAGAGAGAGAGAGAGAGAGAGAGAGAGAGAGAGAGAGTTTACTAATTTTTTTATTTGAGAAAAGGTCTTTATATAGTCCTGGTCTAGAACTCACTACCTAAACCAGACTTGCCTCATACTCAGAGGTTTGTCTGCCTCTGCCTCTGCCGCCCTGGTACTGGGATTAAAAGCATGTGCCACCGTGCCCAGTTAAATGGTTGGTTTTCTTTTGTTTTGTTGGGATAGGATTTTACCGTGTAACCTCAGATGGCCGCAGACGCATGGTCCTTCTATGTGCGCCTCCTCCCCTGCACTGGCTGCGGGCTCGCTCCACCAGGCCCAGATGACTCCCCATCTCCTGTGCAAGCACAGCAGTCCCTACCAAAAGCGCTTCATTCTGGGACAATTGCTTTGCGTCCCTGATTCTGATACTGTGGTGCAGACAACATTGTATTGTCCCCAGTTTCATCAGTGAATGAGAAAGTAGATGCATCTCATGAGCATAACACCTTAGGAGACTGATACTCAAGGCTAAGGTGACGTCGTGCGCCCAGCTTCAACACAAGGTCAGTACAGCAGTGCGTTAGATTTTGGAGGGATCGGTGTTTCTTATTCCCAGGTGACAAACTGGGGTGACTTATGTGTGGGGGTTGTAGATGCAACCTCTGTTCCCTCTGTTTTCTGTGTGAAGCAACAGGTGAGCGTCCGATGTTGGTCTAGAGGCACAGGCATGTAGGGTGATTCTGGGCATAGACTGGGAAGTCTTGGTTTCTGGAGAAGGTGATCTCAGGAAAGGTCTGCATTGCAGTGTGTTTCCAAGAATGTATATGAGCCTATGCCTCGGTTCCCAGCGAAGAGTCTCGTTCTCGGAAGAGGAATACACATTATGTGGACAAGGCTAGTCAAGAGACACAGGTTTTGGAATTCTGGCTAATTCAGATGAATTTATCTTAATTCAAGACAGAGAGAGAGGAAGAGAGAGACATAGAGGCACAAAGACAGAAAGATGCATAGAGAGAAAGACACATACACTCACACATGCACAGAGAGAGAGGGAGAGAGAGAGGGAGGGAGAGAGAGAGCGAGAGAGCAGTGGAGATGGAATCCAGAGCCAAGGCCTTACGTGTGTCAGGTAGATGGGCCACAAACCCAGACCAAGGTCTTTCATTTACACTTGAAATTATTTTTCCAAGGCATTCATATTTGAAATCCAGACAAGAGGTGGGTGTTGTGGATGACACCCCTTTCTGACAATTGGAAGGTGTAAATCAGCTAGACAAAGTGATGGGCTCCTCAGAAAGTTTGACAAATTGGATTCTTAAGCAGGTTGCAGCGAGACACAGTTATAATATCAGTACTTTGGAGGCAGAGGCAGAGGCAGGAGGATCACGAGTTTGAGGCCAGCCATAGCTACGCTGATGGGACAAGGCCAGATCTGAGTGGCAAGACCGCACTTTAGAAGGAGAATGAAACCCACCACCAGCAAACACAAGACAACGAATGAAGGAACAGCAGAGCTTACGTAGCACCAGCACAAGCATTCCTCCGCCACTCTCAGCCAGAGTCCAGCCAAGTTCCAGTCTCAGCCAGTTAGGTCCCAGAGCTGTTTCAGTGCCTGGCTTCTCCGGGCTCTGCTCTGAGCATAGCAATAATAACTACCACTGTCTAGCATCTGCCTTCATTAATCTGGGTTTTCCGTGAGGTAGACAGTGTTGAAGAGCTTGTGTTGTAGATGGGAAAGTATCTGGAGGCCAGAGTATCTCACTTGGGACAGAGCAGTAGGAGGAGTTTGACTCTGTGTCTGACCATCCACTCTGCCCCCTGGCCCAGGCAGCCTCGGAGCCGTCCATTAGCCTCTCCTCCCTGAAGAGACAGGCTCAGTGGGTCAGTGCGCGCCCGTCCTGAAGGGAGATGGAAAACCAGCCTAAGGGGAGTGCTGATACTGAAAATGCCCAAACTAATGTTCCACGAAAACGCCTGATTGAAATCTCTGTCATTGCTGGGGTGATGGAGGATGGGGGTGCACAGACAGTCCCAGCACTTGGGAGGCAGAGGCAGGTGGACTCCTGAGTTCAGGGCCAGCCTGGTCCACAAAGGGAGTTCCAGGACAGCCAGGGCCACCCAGAGAAACCAAAAGCAAAAAATAAAAAAGACGCTAAAATTTCTGTCAGGTTGGAAGTGTCTTTCAGGACAGTGAGCTGGCATTGCTCTGGTGTGAAAACTGCCACTTCTCGCTATTAGAGAGAACACACTCACTGAGAGCACACTCCGGTGTGGTGACTAAAGAATGTGAGGGTGAGGGTTCAAACCCCAAGGTGCCACATGTGAGTAAGATACCAGTCTGTGCAGAGCCCAGCACTGACCTTCTCAGTCCCTTGCTAAGCTCACCACAGACTATTGTCTTAGGGCCAGAGCAGGTGGCCCCCAGACCATAACCCTTCCTTACACCACCATTTGGACAGCATCTCTGTGAGCTGCTTACCCTCCCACGGCTCCTGTGGAGCCATCACTCTTCCTCGGGCTTATTCCCAGGTGATGCCAGCATGGAGAACATCTCCCCTCACAGTCACCTCCAGTGCTCACCCTCAAATCCCGAGAAGCTCTGAGGCGCTCTGCACGGCCCCATCTGTGACAGCGTCCTTCAATTCCACGCCTCGCACCACGGCTTCACGGTGCCGATTCTCCTTTCCTGTTTTGATTGTTTTCAAATCAATCCTTCCTCCCTCCCTTCCTTCTCTCCATCTTTCCTTCCTCTCTCCCCTTCTCCCTCCCTCCAGCCCTCCTTCCTTCCCTCCCTCCTTTCTCCTCTCTGTCTTTTCTCCTTTCTTTTGAGATAAGTTCTCAAAAACCAAACTGACCTCTAGTTTTGCAATGCCCCCACCCCTCCTCCTCATGTGGATCTCACATGTGCACTGCCATGCTTGGCCTCGGATAAATTCGGATGTATCTTACTTAAAAGGCCTAGGGTGCCAAAAAACAAAAAATTAAGCTGGGCGCTAGTGGCGCATACCTGTAATCCCAGCACTCTGGGAGGCAGAGGCAGGTGGATTTCTGAGTTCGAGGCCAGCCTGGTCTACAGAGTGAGTCCCAGGACAGCCAGGGCTACACAGAGAAACCATGTCTCCAAAAAACCAAATCCAAAAAACCAAAAAAATAAAAAAAAGGCCAAGGGTGGTGGTTCACACCTGTAATTTCCAGACTTGGGAGGCTAAGCCAGGAGGATCACCACAAATGTGAGATCAGCCTGGGCTGCACCGTGAGTTCCAGGCTAGCTAGCTTTTGGCTACAAAGTGATGCCTGTCTAAAAGAAAAAAATAAATAAATAAAGAGAAAGGAAACAAATAAACAGTCAGAACAGTGGACAGCTCCAGAATTCTTTCCGTGCAGTTTTACAGCTGCTGATGCTGGGCCACAGTGGCGTGGCATGTTCTCTGTCCCTCTTACTACACGCATATGCACACATGGACACGTAGCCGGGAGACATAGTTACGGAAACACAGAGATAGACACACACACACACACACACACACACACACATAATTTTTCTCTGAATCACTCACCAACAAACCACAAAACTCGAGTCCTTACTTTTTTGGGTGTTTTTGCCATAATTTCTGCCATGGGTTTTTTGAAAGAGCACACTCTTCAATCACTGCTGTAGGTCAGAGGGTTGACTGGGCAGAGTTGTACAGTCTATGTATAAGCACCCTACTCTGAAATACTGTTTTATATTATACAGCCTGCCAGCTGCCTCGCCATGGTCCCTTGTAATCTGCTTTTTTTTTTTAATATTTTTTATTTTCTATATTCTATGTTTACATTCCAAATGATTTCCCCTTTCCCAGATCCCCCCTCCCCATATGTCCCATAAGCCTTCTTCTCTCCACCCATTCTCCGATCACCTCCCCCCTGTAATCTGCTTTTCTGTGCCATATCCCTGCCCAGATCAGACACCCGCCCCATGCCTGCTCTCAGCCCTTCACCTGCACAGGTACTGACCAGCAGTGTGAGGCAGTCACCGTTACCAGAGTGACAGCCCAAGACCCTTTATTCCCTCTTGGATGTTGAGACATTGAAGAGTGCCCAACTCTTAGTAGGCCTGGGTCAGCCCAAGGTCCATGTCACTCACAGCCCAAATGGACAAATATCTCTCAGTCACGCGTATAGCCACACATGTTGGCTCCAGCTGCAATCCCAGGGTGCCACACCCAAGACAACCAGCCATCAATCTTGAGACAAGTGTTTCCAGGACAGTGCTGACATTCAGTCAGAATCAGGATCCCATCCATAGCCTCTAGCTTCACAAATAACAGGGCGGCATTAGCAAGCATCTGCTCCAGGGCTCTCCCAGACAGGAGTCACCGTGAGAATGAGCTTACAAACCACAGGCCACACTAGCGCCGCTCCACGGCTCCTCCTGAACCAGTGACGCCTTAGGCCTCACGGACACTCTCGACGCATCCCTAGAGTTGGGTCTTTTGGACAGTTTTTCTCTTAGTGATTTTCATCACCCATAGCTTAATATTAGACCTGCTAGGAACATATTCAGAGCCTCACTTAAAAGTCTCCATTATTTAAGACCAGACTCTGTGGACAATGAGTGCACAGTGGTGGGGCGTGGGTCTAGTGCACACGAGGGCCTGGGTAGTTTCCATCCTGGGGAAACCCAGAAAGCAAGGTACAGTCTTACGAAAGTTAAAAAAACGAACCTAGATTGCATCTCTCCTCACCACACTAACTCGGCAAGTGCGTGCCTGGAGGAGCCCTTGGGCAGGTCACTGGCTAAGGAGCCCGCCCTTGAGACAGATAGATGGTCACTGCTCTGTGGAAGTGACCAGGCTGTACACGTTGTCCAAAGTCCGCACTTGGACGCAGCCTGTCGAGACTGGGCGACTGGGTGAGATCCAAATGGGTTCCTGACCCAGCTACGAGGGCAGCCTCCGAGGGTCCCTGTCTTCAGGGCTGCCTTGTCCTTCCAGGGCTGCCATGAGGACCTGTGAGCAGAAGGTGATGAAGCAGCTGGGGATCTTTCTCTGAGCTAAGGAGGGGCACTGAGGGATGGCAGGCAAAGGCCACCGCCCTGCAATCCCCCACCCCCGCCAGCCAGGGAGACCTGATTCCTTACCTGATATTTGTGGCTTTTGAGGAAAGGCTCTTAGACGCCATAAAAATAAAAGATGGTGGTCAGTCAGCATGCTTAGTGATTGTCCACCATGAGCTGGGCAGAATGGCAGGAAGAAGCAGTGGCCCTCAGACCTCAGTTTGGGGTAAGGAGTATGGGTATAATAATAATAATAATATGTCTTAGTTTTCTTTTCTGTTGCTGTCATAAACACCATCGCCAAAGGCAAATATGGGGAGAGGGTTTGTTTCAGTTACACTTACTCTTCAGGGGGAAGGCAGGGCAGGAGCTCAAGGCAGGAGCCATGCGGGGAGGCTGCTTACTGATTTGCTCACTGGAGTTTGCTTGAGACTTCCACTTCTCCTACAAGGAAACTGAGGCAGAGGAACACTCTCTGCCAGAGGATGCTTGGAGCAGAACAGGTACCCAGCCATGCTGCCCTACCCCCTGACCATAGTGCAGTCAGCAAGGCCCTGCTGGCCAGAGCTGGACTGACCTGAGGCTGCATGTGCTCAAATGGAAGTAGACAGGCCTCCAGTCTGCTGTTCTCTGTAGAAGTTATGATGCGGTAGGCATTCCTAAGTGCTGAGCAGCCTGGGTGTGTCCCCAGATGATTGTCCGGTCTCCCGTCCCAAATGACCTTGCCCGCCACCACCGCTGCTGACGCCTAAATTAGGAAGGTTTATGGGCCCCTGTTTGTGTTGGCCACGGAAGGGAAGATTCTGTTCCATGCTGGGCCAGGCTCTGAAGCTCATCCGAGTACCTGGGGTACATGGAAAATGGGCTTAGTCATGTATACACACCGCAGCCGGGCAAAGAGTGCCCCACACAGGCGGCAGAGGGCCCCTCGAGCCATCCTGGCGCTCCAGTGCGAGGCGGCGTAGGTGTCGTGAGCAGACTCTGGAGCATTCTAGCATAGGTGAGGCCGGAGGTGCCAGCGGCTCTGAAGAACGGAGGTAGGGTGGGAGGAGACCACAGGAGATGGCTTGGGCGTCAGAATAGACACAGAACGCAGAGAGGCTTCCATAGGGTGGCGGCAAAGCCGCACAGCTAGGAAAGGCTCCGTGGAAGGAGTGTGCAGCACCCGCCAGAGGAAAGAGAAACAGATTTGGAAGGCTGGGGCTGCAGCCGGGAGGGCAGAGAGGTGGGAGGGGCGGGTCTGTGTGCAGCTTACAGTTGCCTTACAGGTGTGGGGGGCGGAATGGGGGGTCTCACTCCTCCATCCGCAGGCATCCGCAAAGGCCTCACTCTCATGCCGAGAACTCTGTGGGCAAATAGCGTGAAGTGGAAAAGAAAACAGACAAGCCTTTGACTCACATGAAGTCTTTGTTGCTGTAGAGGGCCGTGGGCAGAAGCAGTGTGACTCTTGAAATTGCACTGGGAACAAGGCTTAAGTGGTCACATGGTAACCCGGCTACCCCAGCGGTGTGCTAGGGAGCAGCCCCGGGCTGGGAGCCTCCACCTTGACTTGCTGGGGAGCAGCCCTGGGCTAGGAGTTTGAGGCTGATCTGGAGAGAGAACCTCGAGTCTGTGTCCCAGCTGTTCTGAGGACAGAGTGCCTCAGGCAGATGAGCTGAAGCAAAGATATCAAGGTGATGTGCTAGAATTCCATTTCCCCCAGTTTACTCCATCTTGAGCCTACCAGGAATTGGGAGGACAGGAAAGGCTGGGCCTAGAGATCAGAGGGGGCATTCTGGAAAAGGACAGAAGCTTTCACGGACAGTGGATGGCCTGGGGGATGATAAACAAGGGCCCACAAGGAGGAGGAATTATTATAATGATTGTTAAACACAGTTCTGACTCACTGGTGTGAGCTGGCAAATCCCGGTTGACTCCCTCATGGCGCAGATGTCCCTCGGTGTGGGGCCTTGGTGTGACAGGGCCAGGTGTGGCTCACCAGAAAAGAGCTTAAGTCTCTGCTCTAATGTGTTAATGCTAGCCCATAAATCTTGGGAAGGCATCGGCCCTGCCCTAACTGACAACATTGGAGATGACCACGAGAGCTTCGGGGAGCGTTCCAAAACCCCATCTGGGGCTGTTCCATAAATCCCCTTGTCATGTCTGCCGAAGAAATTAGACTGAAGGCCCCAAGTGGCCTCCGGTGTTGGTCCCTGGCGACGTGAGGCAGGTAGTGAGCTGCTGGGCGGTACCTTGGCGATACGCTAGCTTCTAACTGGTTGTGAGCTGAAACCAGGCGGCATAGCGCATAGCGAGTGTGGCTTCGGCCCAACCAGCCAAGCCGTGTTTAGATCCACTAACGCTCTCAATCTAAGGACACTCAGCAGGTCTCCCTAAAAATGTGCTGCTCACACCTCCTCACCGAGATGCTGGCACTACCCAGAGTGGAAGGCAGCGTGAAGCCATGGCCTGGGGTGTGTGGAGACGCTAGGCTGTCCCCTCTGTGGCGGGAGACGCTGAACAGTTAATACTAGATGAGTTTCTTATTTCTCTCTCCAGACCGTGGGCTCAAGAGCCCTTGGAGAGGAACTTGGGAATGGCACTCGGTGTCCTGCATAGCTGGGCCCCGTGGCCTTTAGTCAGTTGGTCAGAATATCGACCAGATGTCATCAGTGTGGTTATTTCAGTCACACTATTGACTCACCTGAGAAAGTTATTAAGACGGTTGAAATCGCCTGGCCGGCTCACACCCTGTGTGGCCACGAAGCTCCAAGAGGTGCTCAGGCTCTCTGAGACTCCTCATAGGACCTGAGCCAGGTGAGTCTATGAGTACCCCAGGCCTGGGGAGCCACACCCGCATGTCTCCACAGGCTCTGTGGCTCCTGGGAGCTCACACGAGGGGGCTCTGGTGGCCCAGCATGGGGTACCTAATTGAGAGGTGGTAGTGCTAACTGTCAGACTTCTCTTCGTAGAGACTCTTGAGAAGTATGCGTAGCCCAGTCCAGGCCCTCCTGGAGGGTATGGGCCTGGTAATTACAGATGCGTGAATTCAGCCCCTCTGGATCCCAAGCCCTGCTTGGCATTCTGTGTGCTGATATTCACAATGGAACAGTGGGCACGTGAAACCAGACCCACAGAAGATGCTGGCAACCAGGACAACACAGGAAGGGGCGTGGCTGTGCCCAGTCTAGGGTGGGTCAGAGATGCCATTGTCCTCTGTACAAAGAACACCCAAGGAGAGTAGAAGCTAGATGTGATTGGCAGAGGAGTGTGGTCATGTGACCTGTGACCGGCAAGAGCACCCGGACGCTGTAGACTGTGGGCACGTGGGGCAGGCGAGCCTGGAGGAGCAGGGGACGTTTCCTAGGGCCAGCAACTGTCTGACACATCTTAAAGCTGTAGGCCCCTGGGCCGTGGTGGATGGAGGCCAGGAAAGCTCCTGTGGGCCCACGGGGCACACGCAGTTAATAGGAGGAGGAAATTGGGGTGTAAGGCTTAGTACATAGGCGTGCAGTGTGCCTGTGAAACCCCAGATATCCATACAGAAGCTTGTATCTAGGTCAACCCCAAGATACAGAACTTACAGGCCACCAGTTACAAGATGCCCTGGGAGTGGAAAAACTTGCCACCCGCAGTCAAAGCCAACCCACTCCCAGGCCGGCACCATCTTACTTACCTCAGAGGCTGGAAATCTTGAACCTCACAACTATGCACAGATTCCCTGCAGCCCAGCAGCGGGCGCACAGCCTGCCCCACCCCCACCCCGTGTCCTCTGCCTGCGACACCCAGTTAAGACACTCAGGTGCCTTTACAGGAAGCACAAACTCTTCAGAATTACTCTGCTGATGCTGTCCCAGGATGGTGAGCCCCCTTAAGGGAAAGGAGGTCTCTCTCCACCCAGGGCAGCTTCCAGATCACTGAAGAGATGTGTCCACAGGCCATCTGAACGGGAGACAGGTCAGGCAGTAAGACTGTGGCAACCAGGTGCCTGGGGGGAAAGCCTGAGCCCCAAGGCTACTGGCTCCGAAACTCTGCAACAGACCAATGGGGTGGCTTGCCACTCTGGGCCCCAAGGGAGTATTGTGGCCTGCCCCGGGATTGGTTTATTCCTGCAAAGACAGAGTGGCCACCGCTGGGATTGGCCTTTATATCCTGACTGACGATGCAGAACAATGGAGCTCTTGGTGGCAGGCCCACAGCTGCCACTGGGGTTTAGTTATTTTTACCCAGCGCCCTGTGCTCGCTCACTCACAGCCTGCCAAGGCTTTCAGAGTGCTCAGGGCATGGCTGTCCTCGGACGCTCCTACTTAATATGTCAGCTCTTTGAATGTGTGTGTGTGTGTGTGTGTGTGTCTCAGGCTTGCAGAGGCCTCCCCGGCAGTGCTCGGGACTAGCACCAGCCCTGGTCAGTCAGGACCAGAGGTCAGCTAGGTCCTGACTCCTGAGGATGAGCCGCAGGGGTCTTCCAGGAGCTTCCATGGTGTCCTAGTGAGGGTTGCCATAGTTGTGATGAAACACTGTGACCAAAGCAACCTGAGGGGGCGGGGAATGGGGTTTAATTGGCTTACACTTCCACATCATAGTCCATCACTGAAGGAAGTGAGGACAGGTACGCAAACAGGACAGGAACCTGGAGGCAGGAGCTAATGCAGAGGCCATGGAAGGGTGCTGCTTACTGGATTACTGGATTACTAGATTACTGGATTACTGGATTACTGGCTTCCATGGCTTACTCTGTTTGCTTTCCAATAGAACCCAGGACCACAGGAGAGACGGCACCACCCACAATGGAATGGACCCTCCCCCCATCAATTGCTAGTTAAGAAAACCCCACAGGTTTGCTTGGCAACTTATGGAGGATTTTCTATTGAAGTTCCCACCTATCAGATGACTTTAGCCTGTGTCAGAGTGACATAAAATCAGGATGATAGAGAGTTTATGAAAATGAATAGAATATGTGACTGCTGTGGCCTTTGATTCTTGTTTCCCTACAGTTCCGAGAGCCCCAGGATCAGTTGTGAGACGGTAGCCATGGATGCGCAGACACTGAGGAAGAGAATCGGCAGGACATGCGACGAGGCAGCCCGTACCATCCTCAACAGCCTACTGCTTTACATCTTGGACCGTGCAGATGGGCCCCAGAAGGTGGAAGACAGGACGCACAGAGCCAGCCGCCCTTCCCAGCTCCAGGAGGTAGGCCAGAGACCCACTCGGTTCCAGCTTCTACAGGCCAAGTTCATGGGCACTGGCCGGGAGCCCCACCTCAAGAAAACCCGGGACGTGGGCCGGCTGATCTCTAAAGACAGGCAAGGGCCTGGTAGGAGTTTCGTAAGTGCCACCATCAACAAACTCCTGGAAAAGACCAAGGAAGGGGGCAGAAGTCCCAGTCAGAGGACCCCAGGCAGTGAGAAGCCCCGGTGGAGCCCCTCGAGTGGGAAGAGCACCGTGAAAAACATCCTGAAGAAGTTCCTGGCTGCGGAAGAGAAGGAGGCTAAGGAGAAAGAAGCAGGTGAGAAGTCCCCTGCCCAGCGGCCTAGAGCTGCCAGGGGCCTCCTGCCAAGAATCGTGGGCCGGAGCTCCATCCTCTCCAAGCTGAGGGAAAGATTCGAACAGAACAGCTGCCTGCACTCTGAGGCTGGAGTGCTGCCCCTGCACAGGGAAGGACTGAAGAGCCTGCAGAAGAGGAAAGTGCACAGGCCACAGGTGCGGGTGCTCCACGTGGCCACCATGGCTACCAGCTGCACCAGAATCCCCCCCGCCCGGTTTCTGGCCTGCACGGCTGAGCCCTTGCCAGCCCTGAACATCGCTACCATTGTCTGTGGGCCCCAGAGCTGGTTGTCGCATTGTGCAAAACTTAGCCACTCAGAGTGCAGACGGTGGCCCACCGGGAGAGCCGACGTGTTCTCCAGCTCAGAAAACCTGGAGCCTATTGGAAACAAAACCCAAGGCCTGGTGAATGAGGAGCGCGAGGAACATCCCATGTCCTCAGTGCCCCAGGCAGTGGCTAACATGGACAGTCACGTGGCTCTGAACATGGACTCCTCTGGCACGTCTACCAAAGCCCATGCTCCACCTGGCCAGGTACCAGTGTTGTCTTCACTTGGACTGAACATCCCCAGAAGTACTGAGCCAGTCAGAAGGGACAGCACTGTGGAGCCCAATACGCAAGAGGGGGCAGCTGACGCCCAGGGAGTGACCCCTGAAATCGCCATGACCATGACCGTGAGCAGCTCTGAGGATGAAGCTGAAAGGACCCCCTCAGGCTTGGAAAGAGAGCCCTTCTTTGCCATCCAGAGTCACCTGCCAGAGCAGGAGGCCGTGACTCAGGTCCCCCTCCTGGCCCCCCTAGCAGTCCGGGCTGAGCGTCGAGCACAGCCCGCCATCAAGCCTCCACAAATCACAGTGCAGCTTCCTGTTGTTCACGAGATGCCAGCCTCTCCTGGTCCTGAAGACAGATGTTCCCCGGTTGTGAGAAGAGAGATCGTGGCTGAAAATGAGCCGGCGACATCTTCCGCTGTGACCGAGGACAGGAGGGGTCCTCCAACCCCAACAATGCAGAGTCAGCCCTGTGGGATGCTCGTGAGTCTCCATCCTGCAGCTCAGCACGAACTCGAGGAAGACCTAAGAGATGGCTCCAACAGCAGCGTGGGCGGTGATGCCTCACAGACGTTCCTAATACCAAGTCCTTCTAAGAAGTTTCCTGGTGGAACAGAGGAAAAACAGATCCCTGAGAAGTCACATGACCTTAGGAATTGCAGTGGTGACAGCCCTTCAATGTACCCGACTGCTGGGAGAAGCCATGTAGGAGTGGGCACCACTGGCGTCCAGCAGGGGGCATCAACCACCGTGCTGGTGCCAAGCCAGAACTGCATAAGGCCTGACGGTGCTATGACACCGGGCAACAACATCCAGTTTGGAAAGAAGGAGTGCCAAGGGCCCCGGAATGAGTCAGCTCAACCAGCAAGCACCGCTCAGGAAAACAGCAGCCATGATCTGGGCAGCAACAGCCAGTCCACCTTAAATAATCAGCCTATCGCAACTACCAAAGCCTCTGGGAAGGCGACAGGGACTGTCACTGATCTCACAGTTTCACAGCCAAGTAGTACTCAGGACACTGAACTCAAGATAACAGCATGGCCGACTGGTACTCAGGAACTCAAGGGGATACCACATACCAGTGATTCCAAGGAGGTTGAATACAAGACGATGCCACAGACAGGTGCCCAAGATGTTAGACACAAGCGAATGTCATGGGCAAGTGGTACCCAGGACAATGCACACCAGATGGTACTACAGCCACAGGTTTCCCAGGATGAGGAACCCGACATAACGCCACATCCTGCTGGTTCCCAGGAGCCTAGACACAAGGTAACACTGTGGCCAAGCGGTGCCCAGAATATTGACTTCAAGACAACACAGCAAGATAGGACCCAAGACACTAAACTGACGATACTGCGCCCAGGTGCTGCCCAGGACCCTGAACACAAGATGCTGTCTCAGGCAAGTGACACCCAAGGTGCTGGACAAAGCACAACCATGTGGGCAGGTGGTGCCCAAAACACTAGACAGAAGGCGTCATCGCAGCCAGGTGGTGCCCAGGACACTAAATACAAGACAGTGCAGCAAGCAGGTGGTACCCCAGACACTGTGCACAAGGTGACTGCACAGGCTGGCGAGGCCCAGGATGGAGAAGAAAGTCCTGAAGAGGAGACAACACCGTGGTCAGGCAGCGTCCGGGACTATAAAGACAAGATGACACAAGGACCCTACAGCCATCCTTTGACATCAAGCAGGTCTTCAAAGCCAGAGAGTCGAGCCA
The DNA here is from genome assembly GCF_947179515.1 of Apodemus sylvaticus. Taxonomy (NCBI): domain Eukaryota; kingdom Metazoa; phylum Chordata; class Mammalia; order Rodentia; family Muridae; genus Apodemus; species Apodemus sylvaticus. The sequence continues at coordinate 8,916,582 of NC_067489.1, read as the reverse complement.
CTGAAGGAAGCATCATCGCGGAAGAGCTGGTGCGGAGCCGTCCCCTGATGTCCGCGGCCCCAGCCGTTCAGCCGCAGGAAGCTGTGGATTCTTGCCTGGTGTCTACTAAGTCTCCGCCATGTGTTTCAAGTGAGCCACAAAACCAAGTCAAAGCGGTGGGAAGAGACCCTCTGTGCAAAAGCACAGCATCTGCAGAGCCACAAATGAAGCCAGCAGAGAATCTGGACCACTCACCGCCGCCCTCGGTGGGTCCACAGGCACTGGACAGAATGGATTCTGAGAAAGAACAGCACCTCTCTAGGGCAGCACGCCCCCCTATAAGGCTGGCCACAAAGGGAGAAACAAGGCAGGTGGAGCTGGTCCACAGCCCAGAGCCTCCTGTCCCCACCCAGAAGGCAGAGCATAGGTCTGCCCCCCAGGCAAAAACCCTGCCAGGTGAAGCCAAAGAGATTCTCCCAACACAGGGGGACATGGGCAGGCCACAGAGACCGCTCGGATCAGAGGAGACGGGTGCAGGATGTGTACGGTTACACCAGACTGAACAGTCAGATGTGCTGCAAAGTGTGGCACCCCCTCAGGCATGGGCTTCTCAGGACCTAGTAGTGAAAGAAAAGACACCAGTGGAGGAGAATCCCTGTCAGCACGGGGACAGGGCTCAGGAGCATCCCTCCAGACCACCGAAGAGGCTGGGAAAGAGCCCAGCTCGGGGAGAGAGCCTCCAGGCTGGCGAGAATCTAGCTACCCCAGGGAGCCCCGCAAAGCCCTGTGGACCGGCTATGTGGGAACAGACCCAGAGCCAGGGACAGGCCAACCACCCAGTGTCTCCGGCCTGGGGACAACCTGACAGCACAGCCGAAGGAGTCCTGACTGCTGGCACAAGTGGTGAGCCCCCCAGACCGGGCCCCATATTTGGCAGTCAGCACCTGCCCCAAGGAAGCCAGACTCTGGCTAGTAGCAGGACCACAGTCGGCTCCCTGGAGAATACGCACGATGCTTCCTGGCTCACATCTAATGCCGGGGGTCACCCGCTCTGCCAATTCCTTGACCAGGATGGGCCCCCAAGTGCCCCTAGGGCAGAAAAGGGCCTATCAGACCTTAAGCATCCAAGGTCGGTGCACTTTGCAAAGTATCGCGCCCAAAGCTTTCGGGACCAGAAGGCCTTTGATCTGTCCTTCAGGCCCACGGTCCTCAGGGCCAGCGATACCTTTGAGCCTCCCAAGTGAGGGCTCACCTTGAGTCTGTCTCTCACTGAACATGGCTTCGAGTGGCCCCCTCCCCCTCCCCGAGAGAATGTAGACATTAGTGTCTCTCATTTCTTCTCTCTTCACATGAACTCATCTTGGGGATCCATGCAGGTGGTGCTTGCAAGAGTTCGAGGCAGCTGTGAGACCTCTCTAGGTGAGGAAGTGTTAGCTAGCCAAGGCTGCCGACTGCAGCCCATTGTTCTCCCAGGACCTTGGGATGTCAGCCTAGCACTGTGACTTGGAGGACACAGAGCACTTACTCCTGTGTCGGCAGAAGAGAGAGCAGTGTCATGGGCTATCCTTTCTGTGTTCGCTGGCCCTCTGATCCCCAGAGCTTCCCAGCCATGTCCCGGCCTACTACCCAAAGTCGGTGCCTATGACCTGTAACCTATGTATGACCTATGACCTGTGACCTGTGACCTGAACCTTGCATATGTGGAAAGTACAGTGCTTGCCTAAGCCTCATCCCACTCCTAAGCTGGTACCAGAGTCTTGCTGATCACAGAGAGACTCCGGCTCACGGACTGGTTTGTCTCCTCAGCAGACCGGGAAGAACCCCTAGGAGCCATGGGAGGCCTTCCCAACACTGACTTGAGGCACACGATTTCGAGCCTGAGGCGGCTCTCCCATCCTGCTGGTGGCCAAGCTCGTGGGTTTCCAGTTATCTCCCGCTGCTGACTGCATTGCTGTCCCGGGTGTTTGCTATCCCAAGGCACACAAGAGCAGTCATAGTCACCCACAGCACCACAGCTCAAGACAGCCTCATTTAACATCTCAGTTTCCCGACTGCCCCTTGGTGTGTCTTCTGTAATCTAGACACCTCTTCAAGCTCTGGTCGCCATGCCACCTGACTTGTGAGGATGTCCCCACAGAACCACAGAAGAACTGAGGTGGTAATCAGCATCCCAGGATGCTCTTCTTTGGGTGACTTCCTCTCAGAAAAAAATAGCATCTGCCCTCGGGAGACTGTTTGGTTCTGTCACACTTGAGGATTTCTCCGAAACACTCCACCTGCTCTGGAGTGGCTTTCTATTCACTGGGACTTCCTTTGTTTTCCAACCCAAATACCCATAACAAGGATGTCTTGTCCTATCCCAGAGGAAGCTGACTACGGGTAGCCTGACCCTGCTCGGGGACACCTGAGTGGACAAATGGGCCATTGCTCAGGGGCCTGAGTCCCTGATCAATCAGGAAGCACGAGGTTAATGTGTGTGGAGCACAGCAGGAGTCAGCTCCACCACATCTGTGGTCACCACGTGCTCCCTCTGTAGGAGGCAGTGCTCCTCGCCCCTTGCAAGAGCCTTTGCTGAGGTTACAGGGGGTGTGTGGATTTCCTGAGCATAGGGCACTGACCCCTTGTGTCCCACGTTGCACCCCTGGGGCCGTTCCCCGTATCCCGGGCTCCTGTGGAGATAGACACCTAGGTGTATGCTTTTCAAGCCCAGCCAATATTGGGGGACATGGAGCTATGGGGTGCAGGGATTCCCCACCCTACCCAGAGTTCCTAGAAAGCCAGTTCCTAGGGACTATGAGACAGGAGGACGGTCCCAGCAGAGGCCACAGACCTCTTTAGGCCTTTTTGGAATTATCAGCAACATCTGCTCACACCAGAGGTGCAGGAAAGCGGCTCCAACCCTTGAGATGCCCGGGTGTGGCGATCTCTCATCAGACAGAGGCAAAGCTGACTTACTCGTTCTCTTTCTTTATACCTCTGACCCACAAAGGATGCGAGATGACATTTAATCAAAAGCATAACGACACACAGAGGAGATTATAAAAATTGCATGCTCGTTAGAAATCCCTTTAAGAAGCCCCAGTAGGAGGATTTTTTTTTTTAAACTTTATTTAATGTGTGATTGTTCTACTGCATATACATCCTCCTGCCTGAAGAGGGCATCAGATCCCCTTACCATGTGGTTGCGAGCCACCATGTGGTTGCTGAGAATTGAACTCATGACTTTTGGAAGAACAGTCAGTGCTCTTAACCACTGAGCCATCTCACCAGCCCCAGTAGCCACTTATTTTTTGTTTTTTAAGATGGAGTACTTTTGCAAAAAAGAACTTTTAAACAGGCCTAAAAGTTGTGAGGGCCGGGCAAGTGAGGGCACACAGCAGGGCCCTTGCAAGTGGCACAGCATGGTCAGCCTGTCCCTGTACACATGGCCACTGTGGAGTCACCTGTGCCTTGAGGCTCAGGGCCGCGCAGCCCCCAGCCCAGTGTGCAGGAGGGCTGTACGCAGTTAAATGCTGCTCTAGCTGAAGTTAGTCCCTACAGTCAAGTCTAAACTCAGTCAGCAGAGAGCTCACCACAGTGTCTGTCAGGCAGACCGTTGTCCTGCGGGGAAAGAGCCGCAGCACTCCTGGGTTCAAACAACTAATGCCCCAGGTGATGTGCAGACAGGCGCCCACCCCCCCAAGTAAGATCCAAATTATAAAAGCCAACTCCTAACTCATCGGGCCAATTGAGCCTCTGCCACCCGCTCCACCCACTCAGGCTTTACTGCTGCGGCTTTCAAGGCAACGTCCAGAGAGGACAGCCTGTGAGGGAGCTGCACCCGCGTGCCATGTGTCTGCCAGAGACGCTGCGCACAGTGTAAGACACGCCCTTGGTACTGTCGCTTTCAGAATTGTGCAGAGACACTCTTTCAAAGAGCTCACTACCGTTTTAGTTATCTATCAGCCCAGGGTTACCTGTTCAATTCTGTTTCTATCCTTCTTTGTATATAAAAACTCTAAAATGGATTAGTAAGAAAAAAATATTTTGGTATATTGTTACCTTTGAATGTGCACTAACTTTGGATGGATGGAATTTTGTAAAAGGAAATAAATTGTATTTCCCATTATAAATCTCTTATATCTGTGGGGAACAAGAAATTTGAGACTAGAGAGAGTGAATTAAGCTTCATAGAAAGGGACACAGCCATACAGAAAAGGCAAAAAATGACAGACATGGATTGGCACAGACTGATTTTTTTTTAAGTCCCTGATCAGGCTGGAGAGATGGCTCAGTGGTTAAGAGCACTGGCTACTCCTTCGAAGGTCCTGAGTTCAAACCCCAGCAACCACATGGTGGCTCACAACCACCTGCAATGAAATCTGACGCCCTCTTCTTCTGGTGTCTGAAGACAGCTTTAGTGTACTTACATATAATAACAAATAAATCTTTAAAAAATAAATAAATAAAGTCCCTGATCATAAGAACTTCCCGTTCCCCTTTCTCATAGGCTGGTACTCCGGGGAATCACAGGCTTCAGACCACTCCAGCACAGTCTCCTCTCTAGTTCCCACCCTATTGGTTCAGGACACAATCTTATCGAATGAGATTCCTCCCTTTCCTGATGGTGGGATCAATCTCCTAGGAAACTGGCTGCAACCTTCTAACTCTCAGGGTTCGGGGTTCTGAGGCAAGCAGGCACCAGCCACCAGCAAGGCTGGGGGAGGGGTGTTCATGCCTCCTGCTCATCTGTGCCGCCTTGGTGTCCACACACACCACATCTTGAAAATGGACTATAACGATTTATTTCTTGTTTATCTTTGGGTATGCCGCATAGATGAACTGAGCATCATATAGGAAGTAGCCATAAAAGGAGGACAAAACTCAGTAAGGCCTGGGCTGGGGTACGAAGAACTCCATGGTATATCAGCACCAGGCCAGCAGGCAGGACTGGATGCTCTGTTCAGAGAAAGCCTCAGCACGCTCTGGGGAAGAAGACAGCAGTGCTACCCCAGGACCTTCTCTGGATCTGTTTAAGGAACTCACATGCCTGCTCTGGAGGCAGGACATTTCTCATGGTCTCACTGGGGCCCCTTTGCTCTGCCTGCAAGGAAAGTGTGGGCAGGCAAGAACTGTCCTCATGCTAATCTTGGGCAGCTGTAGTATACGTCAGCACTTGACAGCAGCAGGCAGGCAGGAGCAGCAGGTGAAACCCTTTAGTGCCACAGCTTTTGCATGGTTGTTCGGTCCCTTGTCCCTAGAGTGAGAAATGTTAACAGCTCTTGTGTAGGCCTAGGGTATAAAGAACCCTTAGCTCTACAAGTGCCACGGGTCTTGTATAGCCCTGAAAAGTCGTGACCCCTTAGCCCTTGGCAGCGACGAGCATTGCAGCTACCAAGCCTGTGTATCAGTATCCTACTACTTTTAGGGAAGCAAATGTCACTGTTCTAGGCCTGCTGGCCACCACCGGTTCTCCTGTTACTGCTTCTGATGCTACTACTTTCCCCTGCTATTAGCTCAGCCAGCTCTACTAGAAGCAAACAAAAGAGAGCACTTGACAAAAACACTTTATTAAGCCTAATGTTGCACCATCAGGGAAGGCATCTTAGGAAGATCTCTCCCAACCTGCTCACCAAGCAAGCCATTCGGCTTGCTCAGAGAGTCAAAGAAAAGACATCTGTAGCCATCACAGCAAAGCTCTAATGCAAAGTGCAGGGCGTGCATTAGCTGTGACATAGTCCTGCGTGCCGATGAGAAACTACACTTGACTCACCACAGCTGTCCTCCTGTGCAAATAAAAGACTGTGTTTGCCCCAGTCACAGGCCTTCTGCTGGGCCACCAGCGGACGGGCTCCTTCTCTGGCACAGGTAGAAAGGCTGTAGAGTTCTCTAGAGTTCAGTGAGGGTCGGAACGGTATGAATAAAGTCTGTCACAGACGGTGGGAGCTGGGCCTACAGTCGCAGCTCCAGGAGCTTGATGTTCAGAAGCAGAAAGCACCTGCGACTGAGGCGTGGCTTCCCCCAGCCTTCTTTGGAGTACTCAAAGCCATGGTGCTGCATAAGGGAAACCCCCGCTGAATCTGCAGCAGGCACTGCTTCCCTAAATACAAGCCAGGGCACCCAGGGAAAGTCTAACAGCTGACCACTAGGGGGCGGGACCTCCCAACAGCAAAAGGGGTGCTTACAATGAAGATGTATCCTCAACAGTTTTATCAGCAACGTTTAACCTCATCTAACAAGCCCGTTGTAGATGTTAACTCTCAGCCAGAGAGAGGCAGGTTCTTCTATTATGTGTCAAGGCCACACTTAGGAGGATTGCTCCTTCGGTGGTGATACAATGTGGCGAGACATCTAAGTAGCTTAGGACACTCAAGGAGACAAGACAGAAAAGGGGTGAGGAAAATACTAGTAGGCACAGCCCACTGAACAGCTCTCTCCCTCCCTCCCTCCCTCCCTCCCTCCCTCTAAGACAGTCGGCTGTCAGTCTCTGCCTATGATAAAGCACAAAGGGGAGGATCCTTCAGTCTGAACTGAGAAGGGCCTCTGTCCGGGGATGGGAGCCCTCCCCTGTGGAGCCCTCCCCTGTGTGGACGAGCCCTCCTCTCAGTGAAGAGTTTGACAAGACCTCGGGAGATGAGGACCACCCGTGGCCAGAGCCTGGGATAATCTGGGGACTTCTGTTCTAGAGAGGAAAGCTCCATCACTAAACCTCTACCCAAACCATCGCTGAGCCTTGACCCAAACTCTTTATAGATATATTTAATTTTGAAAGCTCTTTAATTTAATTAAAAAAATTTTTTTTTTGTTTTTTTCGAGACAGGGTTTCTCTGTGTAGCCCTAGCTGTCCTGGAACTCACTTTGTAGACCAGGTTGGCCTCGAACTCAGAAATCTGCCTGCCTCTGCCTCCCAAGTGCTGGGATTAAAGGTGTGCACCACCACTGCCCGGCTTAAAATCTTAATTTAATTTTGAAAACTCACTCTGTGGACCAGGCTGGCCTTGAACTCACAGATATCCTCCTGCCTCTGCCTCTGCCTCCTGAATGCTAGGATTAAAAGTGTGTGCATGGCCGGGCGAAGGTGGCACGTGCCTGTAATCCCAGCACTCTGGGAGGCAGAGGCAGTCAGATCTCTGAGTTAGAGGCCAGCCTGGTCTACAGAGTGAGCTTCAGGACAGCCAGGGCTACACAGAGAAACCCTGTCTCAAAAAACCAAATCCAAAAAGCGTGTGAATGCAGCACCACTGCCAGGTGTGGAACTTACTCATTGTATCCAAAAGCCGGTCATCCCTAATCAACTCACCATGAGTGAACTCTCTAAACCCACCACAAGGGGTAGTAACGTACTAGAAAGTCCGTGTGCAGACTCCTAAGGAAATGTTGAGACACTTCCCCTATAAGCACAGAGGACTACAGGCGGCAACACACCCTTGTGCTGAGGGAGTTTGGCACCATTTCGTTGAGGACTGCTTCAGTGGTTCAGTCCCAGTGACACTAAGGGAGTGGGAAATCCCCCTGCCTCTGCCTCCCCCTGTGACTTTTCCCCCACACCCCCATGGTCTCTCCATCCAGATTCTCTTCTCTGAGCTGGAGACCATTGCCATTGCGAGGGCCCGGGAGGCCTTGAGGTCATGTGGTGGATCAGTGTGCCTGTCCAGTTTTCTGTACCCAGGTCCCCGTGATGCTTGATTCTCAGGCGCCACCAGGGGGCACTGCCAGCCTCCAGATGGCAGCATTGGCAGGGCTAAAGGGCACAGCTGCAATTGTGCAAACCCAACAAGTATACCCAGCTTCTGCCACTCTCCGTGGCCCGGGGGCTTTACCAGATAAAACTGAGATGAAGAGGAGCATGGGGGAGGGGCAAGGCATGGCACACAAATTCACAGTATGTCGATGGTCATTATTTTTCAGTGACGGTCCCTTAAACTAGACAGACTCTTCTGATGGCGGTGCGGCTGTCTGGGTCTCCTGCCCTTTCCCTATGCTCTGGAAGGTCATTTCCCGGGTTTCTAGGGAGATGGTATTAGGAGACCTAGAACTCTAAATGGGACACTGAGCATTTAGCACTAAAACAGGGTTGGGCACGGTGCCTACTGGTGTAGCTGTGGCAGGGGTTGGTCCTTCTCTGCCCTGGCCTGATGTTGTCTTCTAGGAGGAACATACTTCCGGCCCCTGGCCCCGCCCCCAATCGGACCCCTTTAGCAGATGGGAGGATTGCGGTTTTGCTCTGCCTGAGGAGATGGAAAAGCACTCTCTTTTAGCCGCTCTTCCTGTTCTCTGTCAGGGCTCCTCAGTGCCCCTGAGAGAGTTCAGCGGAAGACCGCAGGATGAGGTGAAGCCACCACAGATGGAGCAGATGGCAGGAAATAGTCGTCTGTGGGCTTTCTGTGGTCAGCAACCACGGAGCACCCCAGGGAGCAGGTACCACGTGGCTGCTAGAGCAATGAGGGCGACAGCGGCTCTCGGATGTGCTTGTTGCGTCATGGCGACCCCTTTCTGAAGGCCTCAAGGGAAGGGAAGTAACAGCGAACATCGGTCCACCATGCGATCCTGGGACGTCTCTGCCACCAGAGATTCTGACGGGGAGAAAAATGGGGTAAGTGGATTAGTGACCATCTTCGCTCTTGATCTCCTCTCAGCAGCGGAGTCTAGACCCAGATTTACCTGAGCCGAGGGAGGTTCGTTAAGTGGAGAACTGAGGGTTCCTGGTGGCGAAGCTTTGTGATCTTGATGCATCTCCTTACCAACCCGGCAGGATCACAAGCCTTCGCTCTTTAGCTGACAATGTAGGCTAAACCTCCTGGACTCCAGCCTGCAGGCCTTGACGCCTGGATGCACCCCCCACTCCAAAAAAAAAAAAAAAAAAACCAAGTCCAGGAAAGAAAAGAGAAGGGCAGGAGGCTAGGGCAGAGGCAGAGGGACAGAGTTTGCTTCATGGGATAAATATTCCTGTGTGTAAAGAAGATGTGGATCCTTTCACAGAAAGAAGCTAAAAGCCGGGCTGTGGTGGCGCACGCCTTTAATCCCAGCACTCGGGAGGCAGAGGCAGGAGGATTGCTGAGTTGGAGGCCAGCCTGGTCTACAGAGTGAGTTCCAGGACAGCCAAGACTATACAGAGAAACCCTGTCTCAAAAAGCCAAAAAAAAGAAAGAAAGAAAGAGGAGGAGGAGGAAAGAAGAAGAAGAAGAAGAAGAAGAAGAAGAAGAAGAAGAAGAGGAGGAGGAAGAAGAAGCTAAAAGAAATGTAAAACACACACACACTTCCGCAAGCACCAGTAGTCAAAGCACTGGGGGGATACGAGGATAAAGGATGGAAAAGGAGAGCAAGCAGGACCTGGTGAGGCTGCCCACGGGACCTCAACCGCCTCGGTGACTGGCACCGCCTCGGTGATGGATGGCAGAAACAACAGCACCTGGTGCATAGGACGTTGATGGTCACGGCTGCCCTTGAAAAGCCTCCATGTGGCCCTCCCGTGAAGAAGAGCTTAGGGACGTGGCAGACATCCAATGTACCTGGGCATTGGAAGGTACGCTGTTCACACAGCAGGGCCTCCGCAAACTGGAAACATCAAGTGGGTGAATTTTCTTGGATATAGGTCATATTTCTATACTGCTAGGAGAATGTGAGAATTTACCAGAATTAAAAGGCAGGGTACTTAAGACACGGTTCAGCGGTGAAGAGCATTTGCTGCTCTTGTAGAGGGCCTGGGTTCAGTTCCCAGCACCCACGCGGTGCCTCACAACTGTCTGTAACTCCATTCCCAGGGGAGCCAGTGCAGTCCTGTGACCTCCTTGGGTACTTCATGCATGTGGTGCGGTGCGTGAATGTGCATCAAAACAATCATAAAAGAAAAACAAAGTCTTAGACACAGCAGGCAACAAAGTAACAAAATCTATTACAGGTGAAGAAGAACACACAGAAATACAAATAACACAAAGAGAGACAGAGACACACAGAGAGAGAGAGGGACAGAGAGAGAGAGACACACACACACACAGAGAGCAAAGTACAGAGAGAAAGATCCCTGCAAAACGGAGAGCTAAATGCCCTGGGGAGACCTGGGTCTATTAAATTGTTCTGTTTTGGTAGCACAGGGCAAATTCCCCTCCCGTGATATTTGGCTGGTCTGTTTAAACAAAGGGGGGTAGATAGGCCCACAGCTTGTTTAGGACAGGCCTTGTACATATCTGACCAGCCTGGATCAGTGTGCTGGGAGGATCCCTGCCTCCCCTGCCCCGACGGCACCCCCAGGCCTTTTTGTCTCAGGTCAGGAGAACAAGGAAGGAGCCGAGTTCGCGCCCTCTCGATTATCTGTCTGTGACTCTTTCCCTGTCTGCCTGCCTGCCTTCCAGGGATGATTTTCAGCTTCTTCTCCCTCAAAAGAAGAGAACTGACCCCTGAAAGTTGTTCCTTGGACCTCTGCACAATCGTGTATGGTGGCCCCCAAAACAAATAAACACATATAAGAAAAATGTAAATACAAATAAATAAATAAGTATGCTTGTCTTTTCAATGACTCTGAAGAAAATCAAAGTATTCTGCTTGCATACTCGGAGCTCTTCCGAGTCGGTTGCCGAGCCCCTTGGGGACACTGCTGTCAGTCTCCTCTGGTGGAGGTTTCTCCTGCAGACCCTGACCTACCAAGCCAGAGCTTGTCCAATAACTCAAGAAGCAAAGGATCAGCCAGCCTGCGTCAGGTGGAGCCCTGGAGACAAAAGTATCAAAACTGCATCCACACTGCAACAAAAAGTAACAAAACCCTGTTCACAGCCTGGGACCCGCCACTCACCACCCTTGATAACAAAAGATGAGGGAAATAAAAAGATGCAGAGGAGAGCGAGCAGGGTTCTATCACGGGAGGCGTCTGGATGGACAGACAGCACACAGGAGTGGCAGCACTGGCGGCAGGGGACTGTGGCGCAGGAGACCGAGCTGCGGCTTGGGAAGAAGGGGTGGTGGTGATGCGGCAATGGATGCGCAGCTGCTGAGCCAGTCTTCCGTCCACACTCAGGACAGTCCTGACCTGCTGCTTGTATTCTGCCAACTTTAAAAAGGGTGTGGCCTGAGAAGAAGGCTCAGCAGCCAGAGGACTGCTCAGTCATGGGGACTGGAGGTCAGACCTCAGCACTCACAACTCCAGCTCCAAGCGATCTCATGCCCTTTTCTGGCCTCCTCAGAGATCTACACACACCTAAGTAAATACATATGTTTTTTAAATAAAATAGAAAACAAACAAACCACAGTGCGTCTCTGACATTGGTGGACAGGGTTCAGTGGGTGGAGAGGCCGGGAGCAGACTCTCTCTTTTCTTGTACTTGGAGACAGCTGTAAGGTTTTGGCTTAAGGAGTGGCAGGGGTGGAACTGGCTGTTGATAAATGCCAACAGCTTCTAAAAATAAACAGGCCGGAGTCGCGGTGCTCAGAACTTGTGAAGTTAGTCTCCCCAGGAGTGCAGGCCACTCCCTAGGGTCATCTGAGCTTCTTGCTTTGACCCTTCATCAAGAACAAGAATTAAGTCAGCTTCCTTCAGGGTTAGCCCCTGGCTTCCCAGTGCCAGCTCCAGTCGATGCCACAAAGACACCAGGCTATTGCTATGTGACAAATGGCCACGCTGACCACTGTGCTTGAACTGTATTTTTACCACATAGCAGTTCCCAAGATGATGTACCAGATGCTAATGCCCAGGACATGGCTGGCTGTGGGTGCATGCTTGTAATCCCAGCCTCCAAGAGTCTGGAGCAGGAGAATCCCCAGAAGTTTGAGGCCAGCCAGGGCTATGTAGTAAGGTCCTGCTTCCAAAACACAGCACATAACGGGCCGGCGAGCTGATGCGTTGAGAAGGGGCCCTTGCAGTTAAGTCTGACTACCTGAGTTCCATATCTGTACCCTGCACTGTGGAAGGGATGTTGGTCGAGTGGACTGTCTCCCGGGAGCCACCCTGTAACTTCAACATGTGTGTGCGCAAGCACACGCATGTGCACCTGTTCATGTGTATGTGCACACACGAGCACAATAAATAACACCAATAAGTGTAAAACAAACAAACACAAATCACAGAGGTGGACAGGAGCAGGTGGGGGAAGGGTCAGTCCACTAAAAATAAACATGTTTGAAAATGTCACCTGTTATGTTCTACGCAAGTCAAAATATTATATTAAACTTAAGCTAAACAGGGAAAGAAGGGGGGGGGCGTGCAGCTGGCAAGCCAACTGAGGCGCTCTCTGGCGAGCTGACAGGGGAGAGGCAGGGAGCGCTGCATTCCCCATGGGGGAAGAGCCTCTCCCCCCTCCCCCCACAGATATTCTCTGCGGGGAGGAGCAGGTAGCTTCTTCAAGGAACAGGGTGAGGCTGACAATTCCACATTTTCCAGAGGCCTGACACCACCAGGATTCTGTGAAACCCACCAAGACAGAGACCCTGGGAGCTGGACGAAGCCTTTCTCAATGCCCCCCTAGAGCATTTTCAAGGCTGATAAATACTGCAACCTATTTGGTTTCATATTTAAGGATCTTGCAATTAGCATTTCCAAATGTGCTTGGTCACTGTCCAGGGGCAGGGCAAGAAAGCCAGGGCCACTGTTGTCACAAGGACAAGTACCTTCTGCAGTTCTCACCCAGAAGATGGCAGTCAAAGCCCTTACCTGTTCCTCCCTCCCTCCCTCTCTCCGTCCCTTCCTCCCTCCCTCTCCCTCTCTCTCCCTCCCTTCCTCTCTCTCTCTCTCTCTCTCTCTCTCTCTCTCTCTCTCTCCTCTCTCTCTCCCTCCCTCCCTTCCTCCCTCCCTTTCCCTCTCTCTCCCTTCCTCTCTCTCTCTCTCTCTCTCTCTCCCCCCCCCACCCCCCCCCACCCCCCGTGAGTACACTGTAGCTGTCTTCAGACACACCAGAAGAGGGCATCAGATCCCATTACAGATGGTTGTGAGCCACCATGTAGTTGCTGGGAACTGAACTCAGGACCTCTAGAAGAGCAGTTGGTGCTGGCACCACTGAGCCAGCCCCTCCTCTAATTCTTTTTCTCTTCTTCAAGATATAGTCTCACTATGTGACCCAGGTTGGCCATGAACACCTACCTGTATAGCTCAGGCTGGCCTCAAATTCATAATCCTCCTGCTTCAGCATCCCTAGTCCAGACATGAGCCACCATGACTAGCTATACCTAATGTATTTCAACATTTTATTATTACTGTGTGTGCACATGTCTGTGCTTGTGTGAGTGTGGGTGTGTATATATGCCATACTGTGTGTGTGAGAAGGTCAGAGGACCACTTTTCTTCTTCTTCTTTTTCTTCTTCTTCTTCTCCTTCTCCTTCTTTCTTCTTCTTCTTCCTCTTCCTCCTCCTCCTTCTTCTTCTTCCTCTTCCTCCTCCTCCTTCTTCTTCTTCCTCTTCCTCCTCCTCCTCTTTCTTCCTCTTCCTCCTCCTCCTCTTCCTTCCTTCCTTCCTCCTCCTCCTCCTCCTCCTCCTCCTTCTTTTTCTTGAGACAGGGTTTCTCTGTGTAGCTCTGGCTGTCCTGGAACTCACTCTGTAGACCAGGCTGGCCTCGAACTTAGAAATCTGCCTGCCTCTGCCTCCCAAATGCTGGGATTAAAGGCGTGCGCCACCACGGCCTGGCCCACACACAACTTCTCTCTGGTCTTTTAAAGGAGAGAGAACTATGTCCCAGAGAGAGAGGGACATGGGCTAACTAACATCCATCTGCTCCTGACTCTTTAAGTGTCATAATGAATAATGTCTGGACTACCAACCACTCAGCACCCATTTCACAGGTAATTATATTTAGAACATTCATGTTTTATAAATATACTCTACCAGTACAAATGAGAAGAAGGAACATCAAAATCACACACTCACTAGTGTACTTTGCAACTTTAAAAAACATGATATCAGGCCTGGCAGTGGTGGTACTCACCTTTAATCCCAGCACTTGGGAAGCAGAGGCAGGCAGATTTCTGAGTTCCAGGCCAGCCTGGTCTGCAGAGTGAGTTCCAGGACAGCCAGCGCTACACAGAGAAACCCTGTCTCAAAAAACAAACAAATAAAACAAACATGATGTCAGGGAGGAAAGCTATGATCGAATGTAAAGTGAATAGATAAATATAACTAAATAAATAAATGGAAAAAGGTAGGTAATCCCCAAGAGCTGTCAGACCCTAAGTGAGATAGACGTGCGTTTACATGAAATGTAGAAGGAAAAAGAGAAGAGGAAACAACACCATCTAGTTTCCCTGAAGCCATAGGAAGAGATGCAGGCTGTGTGGCGACAATGTTTGGATGACAGTTCTTCCACTGGGCCACGGGGGCAATGTGCTTTTCCTTTGGCTTTGGTGGCAGGGCTGTGGTCTGTCTGGTCGGTGGTCTGTCTGGTCATGCTGTCCAGAGGTAGAGAACAGCAGTGACCCAAATTCTGAGCCAGAGAGAAAGTCTTCTGTCCCCAGAGAATTCTCAATAGGTTGCCTGCCTTGTTTTTCTTTTCCTCCTCCTCCTCTTCCTCCTCTCTTTTCCCTCTCCTCTCCCTCCTCCTCCTCCTTTGCCTCCTCCCCCTCCTCTTCCTCCCTCTTCCCCCTCCTCCTCCTTACCCCCCTCCCCCTACTCCTCCTTACCCCCTCACTTTCCTCCCTCCCCCTCTTCCTCTCCCCTCCCCCCTCCTCTTTCTTACCCCTCCCTTTCCTCCTCCCACTCCTTCCCCCCCCTCCTCCTGAGACAAAGTCTTACTCATAGTCCTCTCAAACAAGTAGTTCTCCTACCTCTGCCTTCCAAGTCATGGAATTATCAGTTTCAGGGAATTTCATCTCTAATCTCTTGCAAGGGCCTTCAGGATGCTGTAAAAACTATTCAGCCCAGGCAAGAATATAGCAAAACCAGTCTGGTGTCCTTAATAGGGACAAATGCTTGTTCCCTACCGCCTACTGTCTCCACGAAGATAATCGCGCGCCGCCACATGAGGCTGATGGGAGTAGGCTGTGCCTGCTGGACGGGGTCAGCTCTGGGCCAGTAGGTTATGAAGCACACACATGTGACGTCAGAATGAAACCCATTACTTTACAGGACTAACACGCACTTACCCCGTCCCCAGCTGCATAATGACCCTTCAGAGCTCCATTCAGGGGACTAGCAAGTCTGGACCCACCCATCTTTCCCAAGCCCCACCCATGCACCACCCTAAACCTGTTTGCTTTCTTTAAAGTTCTCTGGATACAATCTCAGGGGAGGAGCTGCCAGGCCCTGGGAGTGCCGGCTGCAGCTGGCCAGGTGAGGAAGCCTCTAAATTTGGTGACTTCGGGATCTCACAGGGATGAAGTAACTGGCTCAAGGGCCTGGGGACCTGAGGTGGGCCACACTGCCACCCTGCTTTCAGTCCTGTGAGTCAAGTGACCTGCTGGAGTCACTCTCACAGGTGTGGCACATCTTAGGACCCTGTGGCTAGGGTGAGGTGGTCACCTAATGGCCCCTATTTGGAGTCCTACTTAGGCCTCAGGTAAAGTGTTAAGTAGGAGCTGGGGAGTTCCAAAGGAGGGGCCTCAAGTTCTGCCAGGATCTGAAGATTCAGGGTTTTGACTGTTAGCTTTCTTTCTTCCCTTTTTTCTTTCTTTCTTTCTTTCTTTCTTTCTTTCTTTCTTTCTTTCTTTCTTTCTTTCTTTCTTTCTTTCTTTCTTCCTTCCTTCCTTCCTTCCTTCCTTCCTTCCTTCCTTCCTTCCTTCCTTCCTTTCTTTCTTTCTTATTTTGATTTTTCGAGACAGGGTTTCTCTGTATAGCCCTGGCTGTCCTGGAACTCACGCTGTAGACCAGGCTGGCCTTGAACTCAGAAATCTGCCTGCCTCTGCCTCCCAGAGTGCTGGGATTACAGGCGTGCGCCACCACCGTGCTTGTTAGCTTTCTTCTTTCTTTCTTCCTTCCTTCCTTTCTTTCTTCTTTCTTTTGCCCTTTCTTTTTCTTTTAAATATTTATTTATTTATTATATGTAAGTACACTATAGCTGTCTTCAGGCACCCCAGAAGAGGGCATCAGATCCTGTTACAGATGGTTGTGAGCCACCACGTGGTTGCTGGGATTTGAACTCGGGACCTCTAGAAGAACAGTAGATGTTCTTAACCACTGAGCCATTGCTCCAGCACCCCCCCCCCATTGTTAGTTTTCTTTTGTTTTTGAGACAAGGTCTCACTTGGTAGCTCTTGCTGGAACTCAGTATGTAGACCAATAAACCAAACTGGCCCAGAATTCACAGACTCACCTCGGGACTCCTAAGTGCAGGTATTAAAGACATGCACAATTTGGACATTTTCTGGGGTCACTGGGGTCCCCTATGCTGATCCATTCATCCCTTATTCAGGGGTCTTCACTGGCCCACTGCCTGGACACAGAAGCAATAACTCTCTTGAGCTCTTTGCAGAGAGAAGTGTGCATTGCGCCCTAGGTCCTCGGGACCTCGGCGTGTGGGCAGGTGGTAGTCGGCCTCACCTCTTCATTAGGAAGCTGTCCGGGGCACAGGGCTGGGGTGGAAGCCATGGCTTCTTCCAAGAGGAGGGATGGAAAGTTTCAAATGCAGACGAAAGTCTCTCCAGAGGCTCATCCAGCCACAGCGGGTGTCATAATTCTTCCCCTTTACATTTTAGCCGAAGGGTTCTGTGTTAGTTTCTGTCTGTCTGTCTGTCCTAGTGCTGAGGGTCATAGGCAACTGTTCTACCGCTGGGCTGTCCTGCTGCCCTGCTGCGGGCCTCAGCCCCCGTCAGTTGGCGCATCTGTCAAGCCGCGTGAAGACTTTATGTTCCTCTCTCGTCAGATTGCTCAAGAGCCTAACAGATGCTGAGAGCCGACGGCGGTCAGCTGCTGGGGTGAAAAGTGGTAAGCTTACACTTAGAGAAACAGCAGCTTTGTGTGGGAGCTCTGGCCATCCTGGCCGCAGGCTGCAGGTCACAGGAAGGACAGAGAGCTTTTCTGTCAGAATCAGGAGAGCGAGTGCGGCATTGGGTGAAGGGCTAGTGAGAGACCTTGTTCCCCGGAGGGGCCCTGTTCAGGGTAGGGTAAAGGTGAGCAGCAGGGCCATGTGGATCAGCAGACACCTGTGTGCACTTTATGAAGCAGAGGGTGGAGCTGGAGGACCTACACCTGGCCTGTCACAAGAGCCTGGGTCAGTCGCATCCACAGTACATAGGCAAGGAGCTGTTTCTTATACCACAGATCAGGAGTGTTCATTACCCATCTTTCCAAGCGAAAGGGTGTAGATGAAGTCCAATGAATCATTATCCTTTTTAAATATAAATAATTAGCTGAGGAGGGAGAAAGGACTCCTGTCTCCACCCACAGCTGAGGAGCCAGCTGCTGGCTTCGGGAGGAGGGAGTTAGTTCGTTTATGGGCGTGGCCCTTAGGTTAGTCACTCTCCTCTCACAGCCCCACACCCATGAGTATATGGGCAGGACAAAACAGATTTGGGAGGACACAAGGAGAGAGAGAGGGCAGGAGAGGTGGGTCACCAGAAGAGAGTGCTTGCTCCTATTGCAAAGGACCTGGACTCAGTTTCCAGAACCACATGGTGGCTCATGACCGCCTGTAACTTCAGTTCTAGGGGATCCAGGCCTGTCTTCTGTGAGGAAAATGTAGACAACCCACTCCACTTCGCTGGTCTGAGAGTTCTGAAGAGAATGGTGTATGAGAGACAGACTGGATGCCCAGCTTCAAGCAGCCCTGGGCACTCCTCTCCACCAGAGCTCATGTATTTGAATGCTTGGATGCTTGGTCTCTGGGTGGTGGAACTGTTTGGGTGTGCCCTGTTGGAGGAGAAGGTGTGTTCTGAGGCTTCAGAAGCCCAGACCACTTCTCTTTGCTTTTCTTTTAAGATTTAGTTATTTTATACATATGAGTATTCAGAAGAGGGCGTCAGATCTCATTACAGATGGTTGTGAGCCACCATGTGGTTGCTGGGAATTGAACTCAGGACCCCTAGAAGAGCAGTCAGTGCTCTTAACCACTGAGCCATCTCTCCAGCCCAAGCCCAGGCCATTTCTAGCTAGCTCTCTGCCTCCCACTTGTAGGTGAGATGTGAAGTCTTAGCTACTGCTCCAGCGCAGTGCCTGCCTGCCTGCCTGCCTTCGGGCATGCTCCCCACCATGATGGTCATGGACTCTGGTCCTCTGAACTTATAAGCACCAATAAATACTTTCTTCTATAAGTTGCCTTGGTCATGGTGTCTCTTCACAGCAATAGAAAAGCGATTAAGATCGGGAGAGGAGGGGCACCAGGGAGCTGATGACATCCGGCTGCCACCGAGGTGGCTGGTACTGAAGATGTCAGTGGATGCAGCTGTTGCTGTCTTCATTGATCCGCACCAATGCCCTGTCACTCTTTGTGGATCTATCATGATTTCTTTTAGTCTGAGGGAATAGCCTCAGAAAGGCTTAACTCCTGAAGTAAGGCTAGATTTCTCTCAGACCCTGGGTCCTTGTGCACCGTCCAGTGCTGTCTACCTGAGGCTTTAGAGTGGCTTCCTCAGAAGGTAGCTGAGGACTTGGAAGGGTATGGATGACCACCGTGGGCCACCGTGGGTCTGGCTATGTTAAGATACGTGGTGCAGGTGGGTATGCAGAGAGAGAGGCCGCTCACTCAGGGGCACTTGTCCTTTAGGTGTCCCAGTCCCACGGGGGAGCTTGGTGAGCTAAGAGGACCAGCCTCTGCTGGAGCCTTCTATCTTCCCTCCCCACTCTTCCTCCTGAGGAGCTGCTCTAATTGCACTAACTCTGACTAGTGCTAGCACCCCACCCTGTGGTCATGTTAGACCATCAAACTCTCAGAGTGGAGAGCATGCCTTCATTCTCAAGTTTAAGTGTAGGAATTGGGCTGGAGAGATTAGTTGTTACGAGCACTGACTGCTCTTCTGAAGGTCCTGAGTTCAAATCCCAGCAACCACATGGTGGCTCACAACCATCGGTAATGAATTCTGACTTCCTCTTCTGGTGTCTGAAGACAGCTACAGTGAACTTATAATAATAATAAACAAATTATGTCAGCATACGAGGCCGGTGGATGTTTTCTTATGAGAGCCACAGGCCAGGACCACTCAAGGGATCCACGTGGGACTCGCAGGCCCCATCGACAGAAGGGCAGGGGTCACAGAGAGGGCTGCTGGAGATGCCATTTGAGGTTAGGGTGCCGGACAGAGAGGTGGGAGCTGGACATGGACAAGGGACAAGGAGGTGGGCTGTCATAAGTGACCTTGCAAATGTCTGTTTTATTTGTTTTGGTTGCGACAGCCGGTCTCGGGAGAAAGAACATAAAATAGGCTCTGGAGGCAGAGGAAGGAGGAGCTCTGTGGTTTCAAGGGCAGCCTGGTCTACATAGTGAGCTCCAGGACAGAGAATTACAAAGAGAGACCCGGACTTAAAAAGCTGACTAAATAAATAAATAAATGAATGAATGAAGGGCAAATGCGGAGGAGGGAGGAGGCCCCCTGGTAGACACCACTCCGGCTCTGTGTGGCCGGTGTTAAAATGCTGCTCACTGCTGAGCTGAGCTGATCTCTGCTCGGTTTTTCCCAGAGGCAGCAAGCACTCTGGGCGACTGTGGGAACTGGAATTTGGGCTTCTGCTCACGCCAGCACTGTTTAATCCCGTGTCAGCAGAGAAGCTCCGGTCTGCAGCTCTAACGGATTTTCAGGTTCATTTCTTGCTGCATTCTAAAAGAAAGGTGGGGCTAGATATGGTGGCAGGTGCCTTTAATCCCAGTACTGGGTTCCAGACCAACCAGAGCTACACACTGAGACAATAAATAAATAAATAAAAGATAAATAAATCAATACAATTATTTTAATTATTACTTAAATTATTTTAATAATTAAATTAAATAAATAAATAAATAAAAGAAGGTGGGGGCACCAAAACTCCAGTTTGGTCAAGGCAAGGAGGGGGGAAAGAAACAAACCAACCTCAGGTTCTCTCATCTGTCTTACACTAGTCTCAAAACCTAGGGAAAATGAAGCAAAGGCCAGAGATGCCCATGTAGCCGAGAGAGACAGAGAGAGAGAGAGAGAGAGAGAGAGAGAGAGAGAGAGAGAGAGAGAGAGAGAGAGAGAGAGAGAACCGGTCTCACCGGGTGCTTCTTGTATTCTTTGTATTCTTGGCAGCACCAGGATCATTTACCCTGGGGTATGCAAGTGTCTCAATGGACCAGGCTAAATTCTAATTCCCGCCCCTCCCCCCGCTTCCGGTTAGGTACTGCAAGGCTTCTAACAAGTCCAAGTGAGTTCCCAAAGTCCATCTGAGGGTCGTTCCAACTACAGCCCCAGTTGAGCTCACGGACTTTTTCAGAGACTTTTAGAAGGTGGGTAGAATCTTCTAAACACGACAGAAAAGTGCTCCTGCAATGTCTGATCCGTCCCACTGCTGATCCCAGGGGCCGAAGGCGCCAAAGCCCTATGCTTTACCTCGGCACGTTGAGAATTCATAATTCAAAAATGTCTCCACGGGTTTCCAATGACATCTGGCTAAGAAAGGCAGTTCAACTGGTTTCCAAGCCCAAAGTCTGAAATCTCAAGGAACTGACGGTGACGAGGACCTCGAAAGAAGCTCGGCACTGTGGCACTGTGCTCCTGCAGTAGCGCACACAGCTGGGGCTTCTCTAGCCGAGGAGAGACGGCAGAGACTTTTTCGAAGACTAGACCTCGGGTCCCAAGGTTTGGAGAAGCGAGTACTTCTAAATGGTGGCCCTCAAAACCGTATGTTTCCAGCCTTGAAATGCAAGGGAGCAAAGAGAAAATAAAAATAAGACTTCCTTTTCAGCATAGGAGCTGGCAGTCCAAAGCATGATCTGCCAGGCACTGAGGCTTGAAGGATACTTAAAACCCTGCAAAGTGGATCCAGGTCTTCTAGCCTCGCCGTAGGTTTCCATCTCAACGGATCTTCAAATCCCTAATGGCAGGCTGCAGCAGGTGCACTGGGTTCGGGTCACTAGGACCTCCCATATCCCACACCGCCCCCACCTCATCCCTGCTCTGTCCACTCTACCCGCCCCCTCTGGCTCCGCCCCTCGTCCACGCCACGCCCCGTCTCGGCCACGCCCCCGCCGGAAGCACTCGCGCGCCCCGGGGCCAGCCACGCACCGGGGGCCAGCGCTCGGGGCTGTACTGGTTCTGAGTCCCGCGGTCCCTGGCCCTTCTCCGCATGGATCCCGCAGAGCGCGCGCAGGCAGCCCGAGCTCGGGTGCCCAGGTGGGTGCGGAGGCCGCGCGCGCGGGGTGCTGGGCGCCCTTCTCCGACTGGGTCTGAGCCGGCCGATGCTGCGAGGAGGACGCGCTCTGGTCCACGGAGAGCGGGGGAGCGAGGAGGGGGGAATGAGGGGGTGGAGGAGTGGAGGGGATGGAGGAGGGGAGGAAGAGAGGAAGGGAAGGTGAACCGAGGATGGACGGAGGGGCGGACCGAGGGGTGTCGGAGCTCTTGGACCGCGACAGCATCCCCTCAGGCGCGGAAACTTGGTTCGGGGGAAACAGGTTCTTTTTGTTTGTAGGATCGATCCGTATGGATTTGAAAGGCCCGAAGACTTTGATTATGCGGCTTATGAAGAATTCTTTTCCACGTACCTGGTGATACTCACTAAGAGGGCGATCAAATGGTCCAAACTTCTAAAGGGAAGCGGTGGTGTCAGAAAAAGTGTGACAGGTGAGAGGCCCGATGCTGGCTGGCATAGCGGCCATTCAAACAAACGGGACTTCTCCCAACAGCTAGAACCCCTGTGGCGCGACCCCCAGCGCGACTTCTGGACTGCGGGACCTCCCTGCAGTAGCTACTATCCTGCAGTAGTTACAGCCCCTATGGCAGGAATCCCCAACAGTAGAACCCAGTACAGTGAAACCTGCGAGCATGGCTCCTCTTCCACCCCACCCTGGTCCCCTCCTCCTCCCCAGTAGCCGGATCCCTTTATAAAGGGACTCCTCAGCAGCAGGGTCTCCATTCATAAAGCCAGACCTACTAAAACCATCACAGCCCTGTGCACCGGCATACACAAGCATTTCCATAGGAACTGTACCCTCTATAGTTGTACCCCACCACCCCCAAGTGCGACTTCTAGGACATCATGAGACCCCTGGCCAAGCAGGCTGTGTTTGTGCCACACAGCAGGCTGGAGAGTTCCTCACTTGGTTAAATTTTCTCCATGGTCACCACGCCCTCTTTACTGAAGATGGGCAAAGTCCACACTCCCTGGGAAGCCTCAGAAGGCTTCTGAGGGGATTTAGAACAGCGCCTAGTCCTCAGAGATGGGCAGGGTGGGGCACTCAGGGTGGGGCTCTGAGTATGTCTTTTCCTAACGGGAGCTGCAGTTGGGGGCTGGGCACCAGATGGATTTCGTTCTTCCAAATCAGAACCGCTGGGCTCCTGAAAGTCCAGTTCCAAGACAAACTCTCCTCTTTCTCTGAACAGGAACTGCCACGCCTTTCCAAGCTTGTGTCTTTTCCCTTCCCCTACACCATATTTGATAGTCATTTGTTTTCTTGGTAGAATCAAAGGCCCCTCCCTGCCTGCAGGGCATTTTGTTTATTTCACTGTGGAATCCTGGATACCAGGAACATTGCTTGGTGGAGATAATAGGGACGTAATATTTGTTAAAGGAGGGCATGAAGGTGTTTGCCAGGTGGTCAGACACGAAGTGTGACCATGGAGTAGGGGATTGGCTGTTCACCATTTGGATGACCCAGGCATAGGGGTGGGGCAAGAGTAAAGCTGGGGAGAGGATGGGGCCGTCTCTGCGCTAATGTGTCCCCAGCGAGCACCTCCATCTTCCCCTTTGCATTTACTCTCTCCGTGTTGAAGCATGTTTTCAACAGTCACTACTTCCTTGTCTTTTAAGTTTAGACAGTTTTATTTACACTTAATACATAATTCGTGCCCATGGAAAACATTTTAGTTATACGGAAAGATACACAAGTCGCCTCTCTCCCACCACAGGCTCTAGTCTACCACAGACTCAACCACTGGGGACTGCCTTAATGTGTCCCCCCAGGAGCACGGCAGTACAGGAAGTGACTCCCCTCCCGTGGCTAGGAGGATCGGTAAAGTCAGACTGAGTATCCCTGGAATGTGTAGGTCTGTGCAGGTCTCTCACTCATGCCAATGCTGAGTGCAGCCTTCAAGGCTCAGAGAGGCCTTGAACCTGTGACCCTCTGCAGGCCTCGGCCACTAGGCCTGTTTCGCAGCAGTTTTGCTTTGCTTTTGAACATTTGTCTCGACTCTCTGAAAGTTTACCTTGCTGGGCTGGAAAGAGGGCTCAGAGGTTAAGAGGCACTCTTAACCTGCTCTTCCAGAGAACCTGAGGTCAGTTTCCAGCACCTGTAGGGGGTGGGTCACAGCCTCCTGGGAATGCAATGACTCTGGCCTTTGTGGGAACACATAGTCACATGTAAGCATGTGTGCAGGAACACGCGTGTGCGCACGCGCACAGACACACACACACACACACACACACACACACACACACACACACACGTCACATGCCTTTAATCCCACCACTTGGGTGGGTCTATGTGAGTTTGAGGCCAGCCTGGTCTACGCTGTGAGGAGGACAGTCAAGGCTACATAGAGAGGGCTTGTCTCCTTGCCTTTTTTTTTTTTTTTCTTTTTTTGACAGTGTCTCACTGTGCAGCCAGAGCTGGCATAGAATAGAACTCTCTATGCAGACCAGACTGAGTTCAAACTCACAGAGCTCCACCTGCCTCCATCTTCTGAGTGCTGACTGAAATTAAGTATGCATGATACCACGCCAGGCCTGGCTAGAAATAAATCACCAAAAAAAAAATGTTTAACTTGCTTTAACCATCGTTTTAATATTCCATTGGTTATGTAATATCCATTAGGCTGTAATTATAGTAACAGGTGTAATTGGTGTAAACAGATGTGTCTGGTTCCTGGCAGACCCTCAGCCTGAGGGACAGAGCCTCAGAAGCAGTGTGAGAGTTGTCCTGATGCCCTGGCAGGAAAGAAATCCTAATCAGGAAAAGGGGCGGGGTGCTGGGGGTTATTCCAGTGTCCCTGCTGCCCATGAAGTGTTTCTAGGACCCACAGTGCTGGCAGAGTTCAGTCAAGCGTAAAACAAGAGTAGACAAGTTGTTCCAGAAATGGGAATTTCCTGACAGGTATTCCTGGTTGACTGGACTGTAGTCAGCAGGGGACTAGTCCCAGGAGAGAGGTCACATGGTCCAGGAAGATACCTCCATGAATGGGGGGGGCGGGGTAGGAGCCAGGCCCTCAGGGTTAAACCCACTCTAGAGTTTCAGATACCCCTTGGTATCTGCTGATCTCCGCCTATGTGTCTGTGTGTCTGTGTGTATCTCAGATTGTTTTGTTTTGAGGCAGTGTCTTCTTGCCTATGTAATCCAGGCCAGCCTTCAACTTGAGATCCTTGTGTCTCAGCCAGCCTGATACAGGCATTCTGTCTGTTTATCACCATGGTTAGTTTTCTGATTTTGGCGGTGTTTTGTCCGTCAGAGTCAGTAGTGAACACAGGGCCACTTCTCCAAGTTCTGAATCTCACTAGTGAATTTGTTTGTTTGTATGTTTGTTTGTTTGTTTGAGAAGTGATCCTTCTAGCCCCGACTGACCTAGAACTTGCTGTAGAGACCAGGCTGGCTTTAAACTCACAGACATTCACCCCACCCCTGCCTCCCTAGTGCTGGGATTAAAGGCATGCATCACCAAGCCTTGGGGTTAGTAAAAAACAAACCAACAGATTCTGAAGGAAACCGGTGGAGACAGTAAGGACAGGCAGGCTTCAGGTCCCAGCAGCTGCCCGGAGATCAAAGAGAGGAAGTGAGTTTCTGTTTCTGAGTTAGAAGAGGAGCAGCTAGGAGTCTGCAAGCAGCTGTGTGGGGGTGTGGATGGGGTGGGGTGGGGTTAAGGGACTGTACACATGCATCCTATTAAAGGCTATCACACCTTTCTTTCTCTTTATCACGTGGTGCTTCCTGTCATCGTCTGGCTTTAGTCTTGAGGAAGCACCTTCAGTATCAAAAAGGAGTTACCAACTGTAAGGGACCACCCATTGTGCCAGGCAGGGGACATCAACATGATGGTATTCTGTATGTCCCAAAGAGGTTTCTGATTCAGGACTTCCCGTCTATCTTCACGAGAGAGCATGCTTTAGGTCATGGCTTATGCCCTTGGTGTCTGAGGAGACTGACATAGTGTCTCAAATGCTCAGCTGGGGAAGAAGCCGCCACACAGGCTCTGCATCCGTGTTCTCCCTGACTAGCCCTGGTACCTGCACATATCCAGTTACCTGCAAGTCTTGTCATCTGAGACGTCCCAGGTGACAGCTGTCTGGCCCTCTTCTGATGGAAGCAGGACGGTGAATACTGTTTTTCTGTCCTCTGTGAAGCTCTACCTGGATGCCTCCAGAACAGAGCATGTTTTTTTTTCTGGGGGGGGGGGAGTCTGAACTCGGCCCCCTGTTCTGCCTTCTGTGTGGTGTTCTTGGTGCTGAGGACACACAGCGGAGCCGTTTGTTTCTTTGCTGTCTTGTGGCTTAGTCCCATACATCGGTACACTGTAGAAGCATGGTCAGAGCCAAGTGCCCCAAACCTGGCTTTTCCTTGACTTGGTTGTGCAGACAGACAGAAGCTAGTTTTCTCCAGGGTTCCCTGGCTGCTCTTGGGTGAACCCTGCCCTTGGAAGGATTTCCCACTGGAGAAACAAAGTAAGTTTAGATAAGATAAAGGTGTGCTGGAGAGACTGGCCTCTGGGCTGAATAAAGAAACTGAGGCGTGCTTGGTGTGGGGCTAGGAAGCCGGAGCAGAGCAGGTATCAGATTTGGGAACTGGTTTGTGGGACTGTTTTGTTCTTTGCTTAAACACAACAGCAAAACCCTTATATTACTAAGTGATTTTTGAAATTTACAGGGAAATTTACAGTTCTCAGTGTTTAGGCTTAGGATTTTAGGCAAACAGCCAAAAAGTTAAAATTCACACTAGAGCCGGGTGGTGGTGGCACGCACCTGTAATCCCAGCACTCCGGGAGGCAGAGGCAGGTGGATTTCTGAGTTCAAGGCCAACCTGGTCTACAGAGTGAGTTCCAGGACAGCTAGGGCTATACAAAGAAACCCTGTCTCGAAAAAACCAAATGGAAAAACAAAAAACAAAAAAAATTCACACCAGAGCCAGGGTGACTTTGACCCCAGTTCTTAGGTGGCAGAGACAGGAAGGAAGCTTGCTATAAGTTTGAAGCCAACCTGGTCTACATAGGGATCCTGTTCAGGCCTGGCAGCTGATTCCTGGAATCAAACGGGTGTGGAGAGCCAGAAAAGACCCTGCAAACATTTTCTGGAGCAACTGTGGGTTTTTGTTGTTGTTGTTGTTGTTGGTTTTTGGGGTTTTTGTTTTGTTTTGTTTTGGTTTTTTTGCATTCTCACCATGTCTGAGGGCTCTAGTGGCTGCAGATTTTACCTCGCTGGTGTTGTTTTCTTTTTCTTTCTTTCTTTTTTTCTTTCTTTCTTTCTTTCTTTCTTTCTTTCTTTCTTTCTTTCTTTCTTTCTTTCTTTCTTTTTTTTTAAGATTGATTTATTTATTTTATGTATATGAGTACACTGTAGCTGTACAGATGGTTGTGAGCCATCATGTGGTTGCTGGGAATTGAACTCAGGACCTCTGTTGGCTCCAGCCCAAAAATTTATTTATTATTATATGTAAGTACACTATAGCTGTCTTCAGACACACCAGAAGAGTCGTCAAACCCCTTTACAGATGGTTGTGAGCCAACATGTGGTTGCTGGGATTTGAACTCAGGACCTTCGGAAGAGCAGTCAGTGCTCTTAACCACTGATCTCTCCAACCCAATTCCTACACTTAAACTTGAGAATGAAGGCATGCTCTCCACTCTGAGACAGGGTTTCTCTGTAGCCCTGGCTGTCCTGGAACTCACTCTGTAGACCAGGCTGGCCTCGAACTCAGAAATCTGCCTGCCTCTGCCTCCAAAGTGCTGGGATTACAGGCGTGCGCCAGCACTGCCCGGCCCATGTATTCTTTTTATGTAGCTAGGACTACTTATCGAGATCTTGAAAAACACTGGGGAGAGAAGGTGGCTGGAGTGATGGGGAGGGCAGGATGGGGAGGGGAAAGGAGGAGAGGGCAGAGAGGTAGCTGGCAAGATGGCTTCACAGTTAGAATGTGTACTGCTTACAAAGTTTGGTTCCCAGCACTTGTGTCCAGCTGTTCAAACTGTAAGACTACAGCTCCAGGAAGTCTGGCACCTTGGTCTTTGAAAAATTAAACATGAAAAATTAAAACAGTTTCATCACTTGAGAATTCTATGAACCGCTCCTTGTCAGCCCTGAGTCAGCCTTCCCAGGGTGCCTTGTGACTGCTCGGCTGGGCTGCAGCACCTGAGTCTAGCCTCCATAGTGCACTAGAGGCTCAGCTGGGGTCTTGTGCGCCCCGGGCGGCTCATCCCTTCTGCTGCCGAGGTGGGAATCCACCTCTCTGCGCATCACAGGCTTTTGTGTGAACACGGCTTTCGGGTTTTCCTAGTGGGATTGCTAGGTTATATTAAAGACTTAACTGGTAAGACATTGCATTGTCTAGCCTGTGTAAAGCCTAGAATCCGATTCCCAGAACCAAAGGGGAAGGGGAAAGGAGCCAGAAAGAAACTGCCAAGCATTTTCCAAAGTGGCTGTGCGGTTTTTGCATTCCCAGCATGTCTGAGGGCTGCAGTGGCTATAGATTTTACATTGTTGGTGTGTGTGTTTTGTTTTTTTTTTAACCATTCTTTATTTGGACAAACTACTCTTACTGCATTGAATTTCCTTTGCCACTTTTGTCAAAAAGCAATAGGCTTTATTTGTATGAACTTGTTTTTCTGCATTGCTTTAAAAAGGATTTTTAAAAAAATATTATATTTATGGGTATTTTGCCTGCATGTATGTGGGTGCTGGTAATTGAACCCAGATCCTCTGGAAAAGCAACTAGCGCTCTTGGGCGTAGAGCTGACTCTGTAGCCCACTGATTCTCCATTCCTCATTGTGTACCATGATTGTCTTTGTTACTGTGAGTTTACAGTCAGTGTGGTGTGTGTCTGTAGGTCGGAGGACAACATTGTGGAGTTGATTTTCTACTTCCACCTTTACATGGATTTATGTGAATTTTGGGGAGCAAACTCAGGTTAGCAAGCTTTTGATGCAAGTGCCTCTACCCACTGACCCATCTTCCCAGTCCAGGAGAAGTTATTTTTGTTTAAAGATTTATTTATTTATTATATGTGAGTACACTGTAGCTGTCTTCAGACACTCCAGAAGAGGGCGTCAGATCTCATTACAGATGGTGTGGGCCACCATGTGGTTGCTGGGATTTGAACTCAGGACCTTTGGAAGAACAGTCAGTGCTCTTAACCACTGAGCCGCCTCTCCAGCCCCTGTGAAGTTATTTTTTTATGATTTGTCTGTTGAACATAAATGATACCTTAGGTCTGTCTGTCTGTGTGTCTGTCTGTCTTTCTTTCTTTCTCTTTCTTTTTCTTTTTTGTAAAGCTGGGACTTGAACCTAGGACCCCATGTGTGGCGAGCAGATGCTGTACTGTTGAGCTATATTCTGAGCCTGGGTTTTTTCCTTTTTCATGACAGTGTTGGGTACACAACTCACCTCATGGCCAGGACACAGAGAAAGAGGACAAAGAACATTTCGCTGTCCCTCAAGAGCAGAACCTCCAGTTACTAGAAACCACATTAGGCACCACCTTTAAAAGGTGCTGCCTCCTGGGAGCACTGCTCTGGTGACCACACCTTAGGTAGAAGGGCCCAGGAGCCCGTGAGCCCGTTCACATCCAAATTACAGCACTCCCTAAGTAAGTTCCTTTTTAAAGTAATTTTTAATTTTTTTAAATGTGTGTGGGTGTTTTTCCTGAATGTGTGTCTGTACCACCTGCATGCCTGGTGCCCAAAAGACATCAAAAGAGGGCCTCAGCTCCCCTGGGACTGGACTTACAGATGGCGGCCACATGGCTGTTGTGAATTGGACACAGGGTCCCTACCACAGCAGCAAGTGCTGTTAACCACTGACCCATCTCCCACTGAAAGTAATGATTTTTTAAAATAATATAATGTCAAAGCAAAACGGCAAAACATTGACTATTTACTTTGAAGAAGCAAATATTGTAGATGTTATTAAGACAGCAGCAGCCCTGGGCCAAGGAAGACCAAACCTAAACCATCAGATCTTTACCTCCTTCCAACAAAAATATCCCTGTTAGATAATATGTTAGAGTGGTAATCAGAAGGAGAAAGTAACTGGGACAGAGACACAGATGCTGAAGCCGTGGTCCCTCCGGGCTCCTGGGGTCAGATACCTATGCTGAAGCCATGGTCCCTCCGGGCTCCTGGGGTCAGCTGACCTATGCTGAAG
Organism: Apodemus sylvaticus; assembly: GCF_947179515.1. NCBI lineage: Eukaryota > Metazoa > Chordata > Mammalia > Rodentia > Muridae > Apodemus > Apodemus sylvaticus. The sequence continues at coordinate 8,887,273 of NC_067489.1, read as the reverse complement.
CCGTGGTCCCTCCGGGCTCCTGGGGTCAGCTGACCTATGCTGAAGCCGTGCTCCCTCCGGGCTCCTGGGGTCAGCTGACCTATGCTGAAGCCGTGCTCCCTCCGGGCTCCTGGGGTCAGCTGACCTATGCTGAAGCCGTGCTCCCTCCGGGCTCCTGATGTCAGCCAGGGAGGCATCCGTGGCCTCGCCCAGGCTTCTGTCTATGTGCTATGTGCTGCATGGCTGTCAGACCTGGTCTGAGTCTCCTACTTCTGTCCCTCCAGGTTAGGACCAGTGCCTGGTTGGTGTCTAAGGTCCCTGAGAACTGCCTCCCTGAAGTCCCTTGACCCTTCCTCTCTACCTGAAGTCCAAGGAGCCGCCACACCTCTGCCTACTTCCCAACCGACGCATTCTTAAATTTTGATTTTGTCTCTTTCTAAATCTTGTTTTTGTCTCTTCTGGATCTGAACATAGGATCAGCCAAGCACATCCTATTCCACTAGGCCACACCTAAGTTGGGCAAATGTTCTTTGGTCCTATAGTGGGTCTAACCAGCATGGTGGGCAGAGTGGCCATCTAGGGACAAGAATCAGCCTGGACTGAGTCTTTCAGTCCTCAGGGTTGAGGGTCTATAGCCTTCAGGGATGGTGGTTAAGAGGAGGAAGGTAATCCCGCAGCCCTAGTCTGTCTGTCCTCTCTGTGGCTAGACAGTGCTGTAGAGGAGAGTGGTTAGGATATGTACCAGTTGTATTCCATTTCAGAAGTCTTGTGGACACTTTCTGTCCAGGCAAAGTTGGGAAGCTTTTGCTTCCCTCTGGATTGGTTTAGGAAGGCAAGTGCTCAGATGAAGTAGGAAGAGGAGCGCCCTTCTCATCCCCTGGGCTCTGAGCTTACCCTCAGTCTCTCTGGGTTTCAGTGAAGCGCTACGTCCGGAAGGGGATCCCGCTGGAACACCGGGCCCGTGTGTGGATGGCCGTGAGTGGCGCCCAGGCCCAGATGGACCAGAACCCTGGGTACTACCATCGACTGCTGGAGGGAGAGAGCAGCTCCAGCCTGGAGGAAGCCATCAGGACAGGTAGGAGGCCTGCGCTCAGAGCCTTGTGCGATGTAGCTTGGGCAGGGAGGGTGGCCTAGGGTCCTTGGGGGGGGGGATCAAGACAAGAGTGTTCACAAGGGGGACAGCAGACATTTGTGTGACCACTAGGTCATAAAGAAGTGAGTACTCTGAAACTCTAGTTAACAGCACTGGTGTAAACACAGTGTGCCAGAGTTTTACAGTTACCTAGCAGAGAAGAGAGGGTGAGGGAATAGCTTGTCCCTGCTTTGGAGGGAACCATTCCAGCCAGGGCCTGTGTGGGCTGAGGCAGTCTGTGGGGGTGTGGAACCCAGTGAGGTCCTCAGATAGCCTTGTGTGTCTTACATACAATTGACTATAGCTGTTTGCTTGGAAAAAGATTTTAAAGATTTATTTATTTTATGTATATGAGTACATTGCAGCTGTCTTCAGACACACACCAGAAGAGTGTATCGGAAACCATTACAGATGGTTGTGAGCCACCATGTGGTTGCTGGGATTTGAACTCAGGACCTCTGGAAGAGCAGTCAGTGCTCTTAATTGCTGAGCCATCGCTCCAGCCCCAAACGCAGGGCTTTCTCCATGCAGTCAAGCACTAACTCCTGAGCCACGACCTGCTTCTGTTTTGAGTATCTGGATAAACCATCCTAGAGGACCACACTGTGAGCTCGTGAGCTTGCCATGTCCACAGAACCACAGACAGGGCCGCAAGCCTCATCCACACGGGCTTTGCCTAGGCCGTAAGACAATGTCACGGTCAAGGGTGGATCCACCGTAGAGGGTGAATCCTGCCTTGCCCTCTAGTCTGAAGCAGCAAGCGCTGCTGTTCCTGTGACCGTTCTGCATCACCGAATGTTTACAGTTCCAGGGGAGATGTTTTGGGTCTGGGAGGTTATAGAACATGAAGGACTACAAGAACAGGAAGGGGCTGGGCAGGCAAGCCTTGGCACAGAACCCAGCAGCATGAGTTTACTGAATTCTTGGTATTGGTTTATCTCTGAAGGAAATCTTGGCCCGTTCTCCTTCCTGTGTTCTGGGTGGGTTTTGATTCAGTTCTCTTGAAACTGTGGTGCACGCTTGAAACTGTAGCCCAGGCTAGCCCTGAACTCAGCAGTCATCCTGCCTTAGCCTTAAGAGTGTTGTAGTTACAGGTGTAAGCCACCAAACCCAGAATTTTGTTGTTTGTTGAGACTGAGTTTCCTTACATAGCCCTCGTTGGCCAATTATGTAGATCAGGTTGGCCTTGAACTCATAGAAATCTGACTTCTCTTTCTGGAGTACTGGGATTAGGGGTCAGAGGGTGTGCTCCAGGCCAGCCCTAGTGTTATATATTTGATCTTTGGAATCTGGAAGTTTTCTTCCGTGCTGGTGTTTGGAAGTGTCCAGTGGAGAGACCATAGCCCCAGGAAGCTTCCGGTCCTTCCTGGTTCTGAGAGCACACCTGGCTCCATCGCTGCTGCTCTCCTTCCTGTGCTGCCCGGGTTCCGGTGTGTAACGCACCTGAGGTGGTGGTTAGGCTTCTCTGGGGTGGCACGGGTGCAGCCTGGTGGTGACATTCCAGAAACCCAACACTGAATCCGGCTGCCTGGGCAGAGATGCTTCATGGTGCTGGTGAATTTCTGTGTAGATTTGAACCGGACGTTCCCTGACAACGTGATGTTCCGGAAGACGGCGGATCCTTGTCTCCAGAAGACCCTGTACAACGTGCTCCTGGCCTACGGGCTGCACAACCGAGACGTGGGGTACTGCCAGGTGAGCCCTCGGAGCCTTAGAGCTGGCGCTTTAGGGGGACATTTGTCACCCCACAGGTTCACAGCAGTGACGACTTGCAGGTACAAGCTTTATTCCAGGCTCTCATGGGTAGGAATGCCTTCCTCACGGTGGGCTTAACTTGCAACGTGTCCCTGCTGGAAAGGCAGAGGGCACCCGTTGGATGACTTTGGTGGGGGCAGAAATTGGGAACAGTGGGAATGACACTAAGTGAGCGCAGAATAGGAGGAGGTCGGGGCCTGGGGTGCGCTGTGCCGGCGTCCCATGGGTGTGGAGGGGCGTTATGGTACTGACCTGTCCGTGTTCTGGACGCCTGGTGTGATGGATCCCACCTGCAGATTTTGCCAGTTGGGGAACTGTGTCCTGACTGTGTTGGGAGTGTGCAGGGGGCAGAGAACTTGCAAACTGCCTGGCTTAACCTAGAAGAATTCTGGAAATGTGAGACACGGGTGTGGGAGGGTCTAAGGTCGGGGCCACCTCCTCCGCAGCTAAGGTTGGTGCTTCCTACTTCCTGTCAGGCTGGCCTTACCCCGGCAGAATCTGACAGTCGTGGGATTGTTGTCTCCAGGTTTACCCTTCTTGTTGTCTGTGTCTAGGCTCTTTTGTAAGGGCACACATCGTCTAAGTGGAGGTCCCTATTGCAAAGGGGACTCATTTTAGCTAGTGACATCTGCACAGACCCGTCTCCAAATGAAGCCACCCTGAGGCAGAAGACTTCTGGCTTTGGGGACACAGTGCTGCCCATAACATGGGGAAGTCAGGAAGTGTTTGCAAGTGGCCTCGCCTCTTGGTGAGGATGGACTTCACACAGGTGAAGCACCACTATTCCCGCACTGCCATCTTCCCGGGAGCTGCCTCCCTCATGAGCTCATGACGCAGGAGCGTAGAGCGGTCACTGGCCTCTGCCCTGTCATGGCGCCTTGGTCTGTGCACCTTCCTTTTGCCCCTTCTACATTTCAGTGCTGGGCACAGAAGCAGGGGCCTTTTGCATGACTGAGAAGCTCTCTGACAGCACGCTTCATTCAGCCTTTGTGGGCGAGACACACGCCTGTGTATGTGGTCATGAGTACATGCGTGCTTCTGCATGCAGAGACCAGAGGCAGACATCAAGTGTCTCACCCTAGAGATAACTGCCCACATCATTTTAAAGACAGTGGCCTCTGAGCTCACTGAACCTGCTGTGTGCTAACTTAGGAGGATTTAGGCCAGCAGGTCCTGGAGTAATCTGTCTGTCTCCACCTCCCTAGTACACCCCCCCCCAAGCTATCCCATAGTCCTCTTCTCACTTTGCTTTAAATTTTGAGTCAGAGTTTCAGTAAGTTGCCCAGGCTGGCCTTGAACTTGTGGTCCTCCTCCATCAGCTTCCAAAAAAGCTGGGAGGGTTACAGACTATGTCACTAGGCCTGGCTGATGTTTGCTGCTGTTTCAGACACAGTCACTCACAGGCTCCACTCTGCAGGGCTCTGGTGCTGATTGCTTAGGAGTCAGGCAGCACTGACTGGCTGTGCCACAGACCAGCATTAGGAGGAGAGCGCCTTTGGTTTCATATTCTGAGTGACAGCCCATGTTCTTCAGGCTGAGTGCCTTCTTCTTGGCTGGCTGAACAGTGCAGACAAACCAGCTTTGGGTTTCTGCTGTGCTAGGCAAAGGTAGGTCAGGAGCAGCAGTTCTCAACCTGGGGGTCGCAACCCGTTCACAGGGTCAGCACGACGTGAGGAAGTGCATTAAAGGGCGGCAGCATCGGGAGGGCTGAGGGCTGCTGGGCTAGATCGTCACACGTTTCCAGGAAGGGCAAAAGAATGGAACCCGCTGTGATCTGAGCCACTGCGCTCTGTTGGTTTAGAGCTCGGTGAAGTTTGTTTTCCATTCTGATTTCAGGGAATGAACTTCATAGCTGGGTACCTGATCCTTATCACTAAGAATGAAGAGGAGGCTTTTTGGCTCTTGGACGCTCTTGTTGGAAGAATATTACCTGGTAGGTTGAAGGTTCTCTTTACTCTCCCCACCCCGCCCCCTCTGCCCTGCCCTGCCCTGCCCTGCCCTGCCCTGCCCTGCCCTGCCCTGCCCTGCCCTGCCTCTGGTGTCTTTGAAAGTTCTGGCTGGCCAAGTCAGGATGGAGTGAAATGGTTGGGGTCTAACTCAGGGATAGAGCGCCTTCTGGCTTTTAAGGAAGCGCTTCCATTCAGGGAAGGTCTGGGGTTTAATCTAACACTGGAAAGAGAAAAGGAGAAAAAAAAATATAGTGAAAACTGGCTTTGTGGAAGCTGCCCTTAGGGAGAATTGGGTTTCTGTGCTCTCTGCTTAGGGTGTGGTCTTGCCTTTGGCCGTCTGTCCCAGTGGTCCTTTCCCTGTGTGCGTGGCCTTTTTGTAGTCGACTTGTTCACATATGAACCACACAATCCAAATGTATTAGTGGGCTTGTTGGCACTCAGCACGTATTGTCAAGGGTTGCTGCTTTATAAGTGGGAAGTCCTTTTCAAACCCGTGTGCCTTCTCTATCCATTACTAGAGAATAGTTGTAGCGAAGCCATGGAGACCCTGGGCTGCAGCGAGGGTCCCTGAGAAGAGCCGGTGCTATCCTGAAGGAGGAGGTGACCAGGGACAGCGCATTCCCTGCCTGGGCAGTCCTATGCACGGCCCCTCAGAAGGGTGTTGAGGACTTGAGTTGGGGTATGGCCTCCAGCTGGTCTGTTTTCCTGGTTCCTGCTAAACTTCAAACATAGCCTCACTTCAATCTAAGTTGTATGTTCATATTGGTCAAGCCCATTTCCCAGTTAAGGAGACTGCAGCTCAAGGCTGATGCCCTGTTGTCTTTTCCAAGTCTGGGTTCTGTACCATGACAGGACTGTGAGGTACGTGAGGTACACACCTTGTGGAGACCTGCAGTAGGGAGATGCTGGTGGACTGGGACCCACCAGACAGAAGCAAGCTCACCTCCCTGCTGCCTCGAGTGTGTGAGGCACAGAGGCAGGGATGTAGCTGGCTTGTCTTATGTCAGTTTGACACAAGCTAGAGTCATTTGGGTAGAGGGAACCTCAACTGAGAAAATACCCTGTAGGCAAGCCTGTGATAATGTTTTCTTGTTTGATGGCACCATCGTGGGTGGTGCCACCCCTGGGCTGGTGGTCCTGGGTTCTATGAGAAAGCAGGCTGAGCAAGCCATGAGGAGCAAGCCAGTGAGCAGCGCCCCGCCACGGCCTCTGCATCCGCTCCTGCCTCCAGTTCCTGCCCTGACTTCCTTCATTGATGGAATGTGGTGTGGAAGTGTAAGGTGGAGTCACCCTTTCTCCTCCCATTGCTTTTTGTCATGGTGTCTGGATGCCACAGCCCAGCTGGACGGAGGCAGGGCATGGAGGCACACGCCTTTAATCTCATCACCTAGCAGGCAGAGGCAAGCTCCGTGAGTTGAGTCCAAACTGATCTATATAGCAAGTTCCAGTCTATCCCAGGCAACCGAGTTAGACCTTGTCTCAAAAACCAAAAATCACATGCTAGCAGTTTTGGTTAAGGACGCAGTGAGTGAGGTAGCTCCTGGTGTGGAGACAGGTGTGTGTGGTCCGTTCAGGTGACACGATTGGGAGTGGGATTGTGTAAAGAGGCCCTAAGGGTCTGAGGTACTAGAATGCAGCTTTGTGGGAGGAGCCTGGAGGGCCCTTGTAGTGAGGAGAGGCATGCTCACAAAGTACTGTGTTGTCAGGTATGCCTCAGCCCCCCACCCCACCCCTACACTCCCAGCCCTGCCCCCAAGGGCCTGCCATCAAGGTCTGATGAAAACTGTAGGGCTTGCCACGGTCTCTTGGGGAGGAAGAACCAGCTGTGAGAGATTCACTGGCCACCTGACTAGCCCAGGGCTGCCTCAGTCCTACCCTCAGACCTCTGGCTGAGGCTGGGTCTAGCCTCAGCTCTCCCTCCTCTGCCTTCCTGGAGTTGTTCCTGTCATTCAGCAGCTGAGCTGAAGTTGACTGAGGACTTTTCTGTTTTGAGGCAGAGTTTCATTCACTATGTGGCACTGGCTGTCCTGGAACTTGCTACATAGACCAAGGCTGACCTCAGCTCACAGAGCTCCTCAGGTGTGTACCATCGTGCCTGGCTGCAGAATGAGAACTCTGCCTGTACTGCTGTCTCTTCTCACCACTACCACCCTCTTCCTCCTCCTCCTCTTCTTCCTCCCCCCCCCCTTTTTTGTTTTTTTTTGGAGACAGGGTTTCTGTGTGGCCCCAGCTGTCCTGGAATGTCAGCCTACACTAGGCTGGTCTCGAACTCACAGAACCCCAGCTGCCTCTGCTTCTTAAGTACTGGGATTAAAGGCATGTACCGCCTCCACTACCACTACCCAGTTCTTTGTTTTCATTTAGGCTGCTTGCAGGGAGGGCAGCCGAGCTTGTTATAAACCTCCACAGGGGTTTATAACAAAAGGAGAAGGCTCCCATATTTCCAAACACAACCTCTCTGCCAGCAAATACGGGCTCCTGCATACTGGCGCTAATGATAAGTGCTTTTGACAGGTTCTTTCTCTATCTTCAGAAGCCAACAGGCAGAGTCTCAGAATGCATGCCACAGAGTGCAGACAGCCTCATTGTGGAGACCACGAAGATTAGAACTTGGAAACATCTGACTTGTCCTGGGGCAGGCAGGGGGCTGTGGTTGAGCCTGGGTGTGTGGCTGTGGGCAGAGGATTGGTCATCCCAGAGCTCGGGCTGTGCATGGCTCTCATCTAGTCTACGTACATTGGCCATACCTAATGTCCAAGGGTGGTACTGCAGGGTACTGACTTCCACAGGAGACAGGTAGGAACGTGGAGGCATGCGTGGTGGGTTAATGCAATCCTCCCTCTGGAGACTGGCTCAGCTCCGTGGAGTTCAGAACATGAGTTTAACATCTCTATTTTTGGAAGCTGGTCTAAGCTTCCAAGCAAGGCCAAGGTCATGAAGTCCTCCTCTGCAAATCTCTGCTGTCCCTGCTCAGCTCCTGTCCCCCTGCTGAGCTGATGACAGAGCTGGGGATGGCCCTGGCTGTCTCTGCACACGCCTCCCCAGCTAAACAAGATGTGCAGTTAGGAAGGAGAGCCAGGCGTGTAAGCCTAGTGCGTAATCCCTGAGTTTAGGAGGTTAGGGCAGGAGAGTCGCAACATGTAGGTCATCGTGGGATCTCAGAGAACTGCCAGCACCCAGAAACACGCGCAAGCAAACAAGACAACAAGAAGAGCCAAGGGCAGAAAGGCTCCCTCCTAGAGGCAGACCCAAAGCAAATGTGCAAGAGGACAGCTTTTTCTTTTTTCCCCTTTTCTTTCCTTCTTACTTTTGTTTGTTTGGTTTTTTGAGACAGGCTGCCTTGGACCCCCATGGCAGGAGAATGACCCCATTGTGCCCGGATGTTGAGTCTGTGTGTATTGTTCATCCTATTTCACATTCACTTCATGGACAAGACCCTTTGGTGTATAATTAGTGGACCTCGGTTTTCTGTCTTATCATGGACTTGGAGATTTGCAGTGTAAATCAAGCATTAAAGTTTATAACGGCACATTGTTATAACAAATTCAGTAGTCAGGCCAGTGAGATGGCTCGGTAGGTGGGGCCCCATCTCCTAGGCTAGCCACTGTTTCATAACCAGGCCCCACTTTGCCGAGCAGAAAAAAACACATCCATGAAGATGCCCTCTGCTCTCCACACGCGCGCGTGGCTATCATGGCCCACATGCTCTTCCTTGCCCACTGAATAAAAATGAAATTTAAAGAAAACTGAGTAGGAAACTCAAAAGTATTTTGGTAAGATGCGTGTCTTCAGATGAGATGGTGTTGGAAGCACTTGTGTGAATTTGATTTTTATTGTAAGATAAAATTGAACCACCCTGACACTTCCTTTCCTATTCCTTCTGCTCCCTCTCCGCCCCATCATGTAGCTCCGGCTAGTCTGACCCACTGTACAGCCAAGTGCTACAGCTCCCAAGTCTTGGATCTGGGGTGTGTGCTATCATACCTAGTTTTATATGGCACTGGATCAAATTCAGGGCTTCTTGTATGCTGTCCAGCTGAGCTGAATCCCCGCCCTGAGGCCCCAACTGAGACTCTGTCCCATTAACCCATAACTCCCATGCCTCAGCACTCAGTGGTGGCCGGAATCCGATGCCCTGAGGACTTACTGAGGAAGTGGAATCACTGGTGACCTAGCTCACGGTGCTGGCTGCCCTTCATGGCTCCTCCACGGAGGAGTTACATCATAGGTTCCTTTCACAGGTGGGGTGTGTGTGTGTGTGTGTGTGTACAGGAGATGAGACCCTGGGCCCTTGTACATGCTATGCAAATGCCCTGCCTCTGAGCTCCTCCCTTCACCCTCAGAACTTTCATTAGGAAGTTATCTGGGCTGTCCTTGAACCCACTGGCTTAAACGGGCATTGCTCTTAAGATAGCCTTCCTAGTAGCTGAGAGCACAGGCCTCCACCCCTGTTGATCTGATCTCAGGTCCCTCTCTGTGTGGCAGATTACTACAGCCCAGCAATGCTGGGGCTGAAGACTGACCAAGAGGTCCTGGCCCAGCTGGTGAGGATGAAGCTGCCGGCGGTGGCAGCCCTGATGGATGGCCATGGTGTGTTGTGGACGCTGCTGGTGTCCCGCTGGCTCATCTGCCTGTTTGTGGACATCCTGCCTGTGGAGGTGAGCACCTCAGTCAGCCCCGGGAGCTGGGTGGGCCGCCGTGAGGTGACAGCATTTCTGTGTCTCTACAGACGGTGCTACGAATCTGGGACTGCTTGTTCAATGAGGGCTCCAAAATCCTATTCCGGGTCGCGCTGACCTTAATTAAGCAACACCAGGACTTTATATTGGAAGCCAGCAGTGTTCCAGACATCTGTGACAGGTTCAAGCAGATTACCAAAGGCGACTTTGTGACAGAGTGTCACACATTCATGCAGGCAAGTTCTGGGCTGCTTGGCCTGTGCAAGGGCTCTAGTTCTGCCCCAGTGCCATGGCTGCAGTCCAGTGGCTGGCTCTCCACTTCCCTTCCTCTTGCCTGTAGCCTGGGAGCTGCTGGCCAGCTGAGGTGGCCACAGAAGTCCCTTTGACTGAGGGGCTCTGACCCAGGCCCTCCACTCACCTGGAAAGCTTGTTCCGGTTCACACTGATCGGAAGTGCTCTGGTTTCCCTGGAGTCTGGGAAAGGCGGAGGCGCGTCAGTGAGGCCTCCAGGTTCTCATCTGGTTTAAAGTCTAGTCACGCAGGCTCTGTGATCACAGAAGGCCATGGCCTCCCTCCTGTCCTGATAGGACAGTCATCTGTGGCACCTATGAGGGTCAATCATGAGGCTAGGGGGTGGCTGTTGCGTCCTGACCTGGTGCAGGCTGTGTGGACTGGCTCAGAAAACTGCCAAACGTGAAGTGGGGTGAGGCTGGCTGAGGCTGGAGGACTGAGAGGCCCTCAGAGCCTAGAGCTGAGCAGCACTGGCAGGATGTGGTGCAGAGCAGGACCTGAGGGTTCCTTTCAACAGCTTGTTGTTTTAGTCAGGGATCTTCCTTCCTATATAAACCACAGTGGGCTTAAACCCACATCAGGCTTCTTCTGCCTGCTGAATCCTGAGGTGAAAGGGCATTATCACATCCAGCACTTTTAAAAGTCAGATGATTGGCAGAGGTCCCGTGTGAATTCTACTCTACCAAGCTGTAGCTTGAAGCCCCTTGCTGACAAGAAGCACTACTGGAGGCTGGGCATGGTGGCTCATGCCTTTAATCCTACCACCCAGATCTCCGTGAGTTCAAGGCCAGCCTTCTTGGATAGCCAGGACCACAGACTCTGTCTCAGAGAACCAAAAACAAAGGAAAACTGTCATTGGGCACATACAAGAGTGTAGGGGTACCTATACACATCTGGGTTGGTTCTGACTTGAGTAGGTCAGATGAGGTGCAGGCAGTTCTGAGTGGGTGAGGTGACAGGAACCTGTGGTAGGGCCCAGTAGGAACCCTGGGAAATGGCCTCACAGCTGTGTCCCACTCTTCATGTTGTATGCTGAAGTCAAGCCAGGAATTCTGGATAACGGACAGGCCTCTTCTCTAAGCCTCTTGGAGTTGGGGCTGCATGGGATAACAAAACCGTAGACAGGGGCCCCAGGCTTCCCAGAACCAGAGGTTCGCAGGCTCTCATTGACATTTGAATCTGGATTGAGGGACACCACAGGGAGAGCCTAAGAGGCCTGCCTATAGATGGCCTATCTATCACTGTGCCTGGCTAGGTATTGGTTGCTATGGAACTGAGACTCACTGATTCATGTTTTCTGTTGTCCCTGTGCCGAGTGGTTTAAAACCTGGTGTTCCACAGCTCTTCTCATCTTCACAAATTATTTGATCTGGTGAAGAAGTGGCTCAGAGGCAGGCGGGCGCCTTGCCACCTACCCCGGGCTTGGCTCCTATAACCAGCACAGCCTCCCGTCTCTCCAAGGCACTTACATGGTGCATCTTGGAGAATGTGACCTTCTCAGGAGTTGGAGCAACTCCTCTCCTGCTGTGTATCCTAAAACCTAAGGGCCCATATTCTGCCCTCACAGGCCTGCCATAAACAGGCTTAAGGGTCATCTGTGCTGTGCACTACAGTCAGATGCCAGGTCAGAGCAAGCTCAGGCACACTTTCATGTGCTGAGTTTAGCCTAAAGATGTGCTATCAGGAATGCCCAGACCCACTTACGCAGAGAACTGCCTGGTCTCCATCCTTCTGTGGCACTCCCTGTTGTCACTTGCTTCATCAGCTCTGAGTACAGACACGCCAGTCTTGGTTGGCTTGATCTCTGTACCCCAAGACTGTGATAGTTGAAAGTGGTCTTGCTCGGAATTTGTAGAAACCAAAACCTAAGTGTATTCACCACACGGCAGTCTCAGGGTTAAGCACCTCTAGTGTAGGACAGTACTGCCCTGTATCTGCCCCACATCCCTGTCAAAGCCTTAGTACCAAGCCTTAGGTTAGTTTGCCTGCCAGACGCCAACCTTTTTTTTCCCTTGCTTTTTGAGACAGGGTTTCTGTGTAGCTCTTGCTGTCCTAGAACTCAATTCTGGACCACAATGGCCTCAGATTCAGAGATCTGTCTGCTTCTGCCTGAGTGTTGGGATTAAGGGTGTGCACCACCACTGCCTAGCTGTCACCTATTTTTGAGAAAAGGTCTTGCCTTGATCTGCCTGCCCCTTCCCTCTGAGGTTGGTACTACCATGTCCAGCAATAGGGCCTTTTAAGGGACAGCTAAAGTGAAAGTGTGTTATGAGAGGTTGTTTGGAAAAACATTTTGTTTTTCTTCCAGAAAATATTTTCCGAGCCAGGACGCCTGTCCATGGCTACCATCACCAGGCTCCGGGAGAGCTGCCGAGCCAAGCTGCAGGCACAGAGCTGAGAGCACGAGCAGCCGCCCCGCCGCTGCCGCAGAGCACACTTCACCAATTCCTACCACGTCGTTCCTGCTGTAAATACTTGAAATCATGACACTCAATGTGAACTTTTAAACGAATGATTTAAAATGAGTGTTTTACATTTTTCCTACCTTTGGAGTCATAAGTTGAATTATCCGGTCCAGCTTGGTGACCTTAGTTGGGTCCCAGGACCCATAAGTGGAAGCAAAGAACACCCGTTCAAGTGGTCATTTTGAGACACACACTCACGCATTAAAAAAAAATATTTTTACCTGAGATACTAGTAATAGGAAGTATGACGTGTGCATTTTATTGAGAAGAGCAACAAGTTTCCTAGTGTTAAGTTAGTGACTGCCCTGTGACTTTGGCTTCTCAGGGGAGAAGACTCATGGCACCCTCCCAGGATACTGTCCTAGCCTGTGCCTGTGTAGACCTCTGCCCTATGGGGACAAGAAGAGCCTACTTCTGAGCATGGTCACGTGTGATGACCCCTGGCTTTCTCAGAATGGCCTTACAAGTTGGGCTGGTTGGGGCCCTGTCCCCTGGCTAGTCCTCAGTGGACAGGCTCTCCAGCAGGCTGGCCTTCCTCCCACGCCCACCCTCATGTCCTATTCGTCCAGCACAGCGGACAGCCATCCCCACTATCCCCTGGTAAAGGCTGTGCAGGAGGCTGGGCATCAGGGGCAGCTATCAGTTGCAAACAAGCCCTGAGCCCTCACCTTGCAGAAGACAGGGGCAGCTCAGAGGGCAGCTCTCATGGTTTTTGAGAGCTGCAGTCTTAGCAGGGAGGCATGATGTACTAGCCCCATCCAGGAGTGGGCAGGCTCAGAGCTGTACCTGACACTACTGTCCAGATGTTTCCCAAGGTGGTTTGTACCTTAAAGGTATACCTGGAGGTGACTTTCCTCAGGATTACCTGATGTCACCTCCAAGGAGAATGCTGGGGCCGCAGGGAGATGGAATTCAGTCACATGGTGAGATCTCCTGGTCAGTCTGAGTGCACAGAGATCCTTTACCCAAGGAACAACGCTCCCTTTAGCTCAGCCCTCCCTTTCAGAGGGCTGATTTAAGCTGCTGCTTTCAGTCAGACCAAGAAGTTGGAGCCTGCAACCCTGCCAGTGACCCCAAGAAAGCCTGCCTGGAGACAAGGCTTTCCTCTCCCCAGAGACAGGACTGGGACGCTAAGTTCCAGGCCACAGGCAGAGCTTGCCTGCCAGCCTGCATTCTCTGCACGGCTTTGGTTTCAGAAGTCGGAGGCACATGTAGCTTCTTCTAGGGAGGTGGTCTACAAGATGGGGCTGGGGCACTTGAAAATGGGGACCTCTCAAAACATGAACACAGTTGCTGTGGTCCCTGGAGGAGTTTCTCAAGTCTTTTCAACTTCCACCAGCAAGCAGAGGAGATACTGCAGGAGTCTGGACAGGTCATGAGCATTGGCCTCTTCAACTCACTTCCTGTTTGATGTGTATAAGGTTCTTGTGACATAGGTGCAGTGCTGCTGGAGACTATAATCACACCGCCATATTATCATCACCAAAGACTCATCTAAAAGCCACACATGGTAACACATGCTTCTTACCCCAGCACTGGGAGGCAGAAGCAGAATAAGCTTCACAGAAAGACCAGCCTGAGCTACATGAAATCCTACCTCAAAACAACAACCAGCCATGTAAGAGACTCAGACTCTAGAGCCATGACAAGTAACATTTCTCATAGGCTGACCAGAAGCCTGGCTATCCCAACACTGTCCCATACCTTGAGCACATGAAGAATACCTTCCTCTCCCCAGATTGCCAAAAATCCCATTAGCATCACACCTACGGCTCTCTTGCTGGGTCACAGAAGCACGAGTCCAGACAGACAAAGAAGGAGACGTTTTATTAGCATCGTTACAGGCAATGCGCTGAGTGAGCTGAGGCTCAGTGTCCAGTCAGTGTACAGCCCACCTCCCCTGCGAACAGGTCAGCAGTGTGAATCTAGTGTCGGACACAGTGCAGAAACAGGGCCACCCTGAACGCCAACAGAAGACTGGAAACCATTTACAAAAAAGCAAATAAAAATAATGCCATTTTCTATTTAGGAAAGTGGCAGCTCACGGGTGGCAGAGCACAGAAACACCAGGGGGCGTGCCCAGCCAGATGCCAGAGTCTGGCCCCCGGGCTAGGCAGCCCAAGCCAAGTGTCCAGAGGTTGACCCGGTGCGTGCCTGTGTGGCAGGACCTCCTGCCCCCGTTTGCTTCTCAAGTGTGCAGCCTAATCATCAGCCAGCCTTCCAGCCCGTGTCTGGACCAGAGATTCCCTTTGTAAGGCTTAAATCTGAGTAAAAGAATGAAGAACCAAACACCAAGTCTTAAAAGTCAAGTGAGCGGAGCCTTCTGTCCTCTTTAGAGCTCTACTTTGGTAACATATTAACATTTAACCAGTTAGCAAAATATTTAACCCAGTTAGCAAAATTAACACCGTCATTTCAATAGTTACTCCTTTGTGCATAGTAAATGTTGCAAGATGAACTTCACATTTGATAAAGCAGATTTGAAAACAGTTTGCCAGAAAGTGTGCCTCCCTTCCACGCCTATCTAAGCTTGGGGATGTGAGAACAGGCCCCTGTGCGTCTGTCTGTGGCGCACTTGCCCACCAGGCTAGATGGTCTGATAGCCGGCGTGACTCCTCTTCCTGCCGATGAGGTAGGCGATGAGGACGATGAGGACCAGCCCTGCCAGGGCCCCGCCCACAGCAATGGGGATCAGCATGTTGTTACCATCCTGCACACACTCTTCCACTGCAAGAAAGGCAACCCAGGGCATTCACTCCAGGGCCCGCCTGCCTGCC
The DNA here is from genome assembly GCF_947179515.1 of Apodemus sylvaticus. Taxonomy (NCBI): domain Eukaryota; kingdom Metazoa; phylum Chordata; class Mammalia; order Rodentia; family Muridae; genus Apodemus; species Apodemus sylvaticus. Next base: position 8,872,247 of record NC_067489.1, on the reverse strand, counting down.
TGCCCTGCCCACTTGCCCCTCCCCAGCCTAAGGGGAAAGGATGAGGCCAGGCTGGGGACAAAATGCTTAGCACCTCTGGGAAATCTATAGACTCAGTGTTTCCTCTACAGCTGGATGGTCCCAGGTGCCTCCACCCAGGTTAGAATGAATGGTCCTGACCACTGAACCATCGGTCGGCATTCACAAAGAGCCCAACTTTCACAACAAGTCACTCTCTGCCATCTCTTTCCTCAGCCAAAACGTCCTTACCTCACCCATCCCTACAGTTCCTTCCCTACAAAGGGAAATCTCAAGCTGGGCAGAAGGAAGGTCTTTGCAGAGGAGAAGGGTGCTTTGCTCCCTGCCCATATCCTGGTCCCACAAAAAGTTCTACGATGCCTCTGCTACTTACCAGACCCAAACCTGTCACTCTCCACCTTGAAAGCCTGGACCTGCACACTGAAGACATTGAGGGAGAGCGCCTTGCTGACATAGATGCGCTCCTCCGTGCTGCACTTGTAGGAGTTCCCGACGGTGGCCTGAAGAGCTTTCAGCGAACTGTTGGAGGCGCTGAACATGGGCTCTGTAATGTGAGACACAGTCTGCTCAAGCCCGGGCTGCCCTGGGTGAGGAGAGCATGAACTGAAGGAAGGAGGGAGCCGTCTCACCTCTGGCATCAGAAAGAGTCATATTCAGCTGGACTCCTTTCAGGAAAAACAGGCTAGAACTGGCATTCTGAAAGAAAAGACAATCTTCAGCCAGCACACGGTGGGGGGCAACACCCAGTCAATAGGACCTCTACATTTGCAGCACAAAGACAGCAACATTTCGGTTCCCTCTTTCAGAATTCTGTTTTTAGGCCCTCTGAAAAGAGCAGCCAGTGTTCCCAATCACTGAGCCACCACTCCAACTCCCCAACTTTTTTTTAATACAGGTTGTCACTATGTAACCCAGTGAACACTTAAACCTATGTTCCTGTCTGCACCTCTCAGTACTTGGATTAAAGCATACACCAGCATGCCCCAAACCTGAGACCTCTGTTAGCACCAGGTTACCCACTAAAATGGAGACAAGAGGAACCATGCTATTTACAAATATCTTTAGAATGGTACAGAAAAATTTAAAATCCATTATAAGAAATTGTCAATAAGCCCATATTTGTGCTGAGCGGTGTGTGTGTGGTGGCATACACCTTTAATCCTAGTGCTCTGGAGGCAACGATGGGGAAATCTCTGAGTTTGAAGCCAGCCTGGTCTACAGAGTGAGTTCCAGAATAGCCAGAGCTACACTGAGAAAGCCTGTCTGGAAAAACAAAACACCAAAAACTTATGCTGGCTGGGAGACATGCAGGAGTCCCAGGCACAGCATCAGCCAGCACCACAGACAGACCCTTCCCAGTGCCATGTACACAGTGTCCTTTGCAGTGCACATAAGGCTTTTCCTGGGAGACAGTACAACCAGGAGCAAGCGGGCTGGAGAAGCAGGTGGCCCAGCCTGGCCTTCACGCTCTGCTCTCTCTAGCTACCCCAGTCACCAAGCCCTTGGTGACTCCCCAGATGTGAGCAGAATAAATGATGTCAGTGTGTATTTGTTGGTGAGAAGTGAGGAGATTCCTGACTGCCACCACACCAAGGGTGTGAAACAGGTGGCACAAAAGGAGCCCAATGAATATGTCCCAAGTGACAAAAGACTCACCATTCCCCCCCCCCCCACACACACACCCCAGGGCTGGAGAGATGACTTAGCGGTTAAGAGCACTGACTGCTCTTCCAAAGGTCATGAGTTCAAATTCTAGCAACCACATGGTGGTTCACGACCATCTGTAGTGAGATCTGACACCCTCTTCTGGTGTGTCTGGGGACAGCAACAGTGTACTTACTAATACTACTACTACTAGACTCACCATCCCAAACTGCAATTCCAGGGCACTATTCTTGTTTACCACTTTCAGGGTCACCAACTGGTCGCCACAACTCCCAGTAAATGTGTCATTTGGGTCGACGTTGAATGCTCTCGTCACAGTCTGACAAGAAAAGCAAATAAGTTATCATTTAGGCTCTGATGACCCTTTTACATCACAGTCAACAGCACTACTAATGGTTGATGGAGCAGACACCCACTCTAACAAGTCAGGAGGAACCATTAACCACACCTGGCAGGCTTCTGAGTTCCCAAATAGTGCCTACTATTCAGAATGCTGTGCCTTGCAAAAATGTCTTGTATTGGTCCCTGTGATGGCTTTTCTTTGTGTCAACTTGACTACATCTGGAATTAACTAAAACCTAAGTGGCTGGATACATTCATGAGGGATTTTTTTCTTAATTAAATCATCTGTGGTGGGAAGACCTATTTCTTTTGAGGTGGGACGATTCCCCTTTAAGCTGGGCCACTCTCTGGCAGCCTATATAAGAGACAGAGGAAGAGTGCACTTCGTCTGCTTCTCTTGCTAGCAGGTCCATTTCCTTCACTATCATTAGAGGCTACCTCTTTGGGATTCTGGTGTATCAGGAAGACCAGATATCAGATCAGCCCTGTGAACTGAACGACTACTGTATTTCTGAACAAGCTGAACTACAGCCTATAAACCATTCTAATAAATTACACACACACACACAAAAAAAAACCCTATACATCTTTCTTAAGTTCTGCTCCTTTAGAGAACCCTAACACAGCCCTTGATGCTTTTTCTAGCTTTTTCTAGCCTCAATGCCTCAACTGGTCCTTCTGCTGCCAGGCATCCACCCTTTCAGAGTGGCTAAAACTACAGGTGCCTACAACCTTGGCTTGGCTCAACTACACACAAGTGTCTCCCATCCCACAGATATTGTTCCTGTCAGAGGATAAACAAATAACACAAAGTTTGAGTAATAAAAGCTGAAGGAAAATGTAATGTTCCGCCTAGGATTAAGGCACTTCTGTGAGCTGCCAAGTCCGCTAGCCCCTTGGGCTCTCATGAGCCCCTGCGCTGCCTTCCCCGGTCTACACAACTGATGACAGTATATCCTACGGAACAGACTGAAGCACCACACTCCTTCGGTGAGTAGCAGCAAACCACCATCTCCCTACCTTGTTGTCTGTCTTCAGGTATGTGATGTTCAGTTGCAGGGCCATAGAGGCCAGCAGGCAGGTTCCATTGTCACCAGTCACATTGTACTTGGACACAATGGGGTTTGTGGGCACAAGTGGTGGCGAGGGGGTGGGTGGTCCAGTGGTTGGGGAAGGTCCATCCTGTGAACAGCGTGTCTCTGCAGGGACAGTAAAGACAGTTGGAAGGGCAGTTTAAAATCCAGCTTGCTTACAACTACCCCAGACGCTGGAGTGTCTGTTACAAATGGAGACACCTCTGACCTCCGCAGGGCACTTCTTCACCCTGCATCTGATAGGCACATGGACAGTGGGTTCTGGGAAGCAGAGAGAAGACCCAGAACCCTCTAGCCCACTTGTCGCCAACCCCCCCCCCCCCAATATTTTCCCCATCTTAGCCTTCCTTCTCAGTGAGCAAGCAAATATACTGAGACCAAGAGAAGGCTTTACCCCGCCACAAGGGAGTGAGGTCTAGCTCACATCATATACATGAATGTAGCATGAATTCAAGTATTTACACTAAGCTGTCACATGGGAGACACTGTGTTAGAAACAAGACAGGAACTCTTGACTGTCAGGCCCTGGCCAGGCCTGCCATTTATAAAACACACAATTAACTACAGCTGCATGTTATCAACAAGGATGTGCAGGGGCCTGCTGGGAGAGGAGAAGGGAGGGAGTCTGTTTCCGAGGCTGTTACTGCTAACTTTTCAGTCTGGAAGAATCTCTCATCTATTTAAGTCTCAGATAACAACCCTTCAAGATTAAAGCCTGGGAAGCCTGGCTGGAGGGGTGAGCTTGACGGCTGAAGTGTCTGAGAGTGTCCTGGGACCCTGAGTAACCCCCAGCACCCGGGTTGGGCAGTTCACCATTTCCCACAGACCCAACGGAAAGCCAACACTTCTGGCCTCCTCAGGCGTGGGTGTACATAACACATAACAAGAACCACAACAGGAACAGTGACAACATCAAAAGAGGCGTAGATAAGGAGGCCAAGTTAAATGCTCTGTGAACCTGCCTGAAACTACACCCAGAGCAGACCCAGCGTTGACCTCTGCCCTCGGTGGCACCTGTCCTCAAGCACATGCTCACACATACTCAATCAGACCTCCCACCAACCCCACCCCCCAAAGGAAAAGAGAGTAAACTAAGTCTGCTGGTGACCTGGAAAGCCCGGTGCCTGACGCGTCCTGCACCATACACCTGGTGGGACCTTGGTGTGGCCTTCTTGGGCCTGCAGCAGTATTACCTACAGCCCTCTCCAGGCTGAGAACCAACTGCCCGCCTATCTTTAGCAAAGTACCTGTTCTTCACGAAAGAGCCAGGGCCAGCTAGCACTTTATTTCCCCTTTTTAAAAAAAGTCACATTATGTGTTTAAGTGTTTTGCCTGAAGCTGGGCATAGTAGCGCACACCTTGAGTCAAAGCACTTGGGAGGCAGGTGGACCTCTGAGTTCAAGGTTAGCCTGGTCTATAGAGTTCTGGGATAGCCAGGGCTACACAGAGAAACTCTGACTTGAAAACCCCCCAAAGTTTTGCCTCATTTAGGGGTTGAATGTGTGCCTAGTGCTCAGGGAGCCAGAAGAGGTCGCCCTAGAACTGGAGTTAGAGAGAGCTGGCAACCACCACCCCGGTGGGGGGTCAAGCCCAAGTCCTCTGAAGAGCAGTCAATGTTCTTTAACTGCTGAGCCATCTCTCCAGCTGCATTTTATTTCCTTTAAACAAGATTTGTTAAGTGCCCAAGTTTTCTTTGGTCTGACCATTTATAGTAACAGGAGGAGTTAACTCAAGGCTTCCTTCCTGGTCAAGCCTGCCTGTGTTGCCTACAAACACATGTGTACACACTCATGTGAAATTGTGTTAAATAACAATTATTAGGAAACTATGAAAGCAGACCAGAAGCTTAAGAATACATCACTCAGGTGTAGCAGGTAGGAAGTGTTGCAGGCTTACAGCCTGAGTACTCACCCCACCGGGCAGAATGACTCCCAAGGGGTGAGCTCCCGCTACATGCATGCACTGCACCTCGTGTGTGTGTGTGTGTGTGTGTGTGTGTGTGTGTGCGCGCGCACATCTGTCCTGCACATGGCTGAGCAAGCGTAACAGGATGCTGGTCAGTCAGCACCTAGATGACCTGGACGTTTGTCTGCAAATACTCGCTGCTCCCAATTTTGACTCTGGCTTCCATCTACTAAATGTGTGATGGCAGTCAATAGAAAAGGGGCACTGCTATAAAGATCAGATGCAGAGAGGTTGGTAAAGGGCCTCAACCAAACAAAGTCAGCATCTTTCAGAACCACCTATTTCTTCTAATTATGTCTGGCTCATGTGTGTGGGTTGTCTTTTACCCTTTGTTCTGTCAATAACACCTTTGTTTTTAAACTTTAGGTGGCAGACTAGGGTCATCTGCTGAGAAAACATACACACTCCACCCCTGGCCTGCAACTGACTTAGAACTGAGACAGCACCCAAGTTAGCTCTCTCCACAGTCACACCAGTCTTCATTAGGGTTACGCAAGAAGCCTGAGAAGGAGAGATAGCAAGGACAGGCAACCAGGTCAGTCTGTGAGAAACCACATGCCCTCACCTTTCCAAAGGACGATTTCAGAGCTAACTGACAGGATTTGGGGCGAAGTGGCAACTGGACCCACTAGCTTGGCAAACTGATGCAGGCCAGGGGTCACAGCTCCTCCAGAGATGCCGGAGCTGGTCTGAGGAAGCCGCCTTACAGGCAGAGGGTTTGGGCTCCACCCACAGGATCACTCCGCGTTCTGTGCATGACTGACACCAGCTTGTATGAGCCAAGTTTCTATCCTCCTAATCAGGATGTGCCCACTCTCATCTTTTAAACGTAGAGGGACTGCCAGATGGAGGTAGACTCCATCCACTGTGGAGTGTCACCTGCAGCCTCGTCACTCAGCACCTTACCTTCCTTGCTGAAGTTGCTACCCGACAGGTAGGCCTGGATAGTGGCATCCTGGAGCACAATGGTCACATTATTCCTGTAGACCCGGATATCACTGACACATCGGTATGTTTTGTTGATGTCTGCTTTGATGTCAGTTGTGAAGTTCACGGTGTGAATCCCTGTATCCCAATCAACAAACAAAACAAAACGCAATGTGTTCGCCAGTACCTGAGTCAGAAGTGACTTATACCATCATCTTGTATTCTTTTGTTTGTTGTGAAGCTTAAGAACAGTTTTATTGGAGTTTAAAAAGAAAAACATCAGCCGGGCAGTGGTGGTGCTTGCCTTTAATCCCAGCACTCGGGAGGCAGAGGCAGGCGGATTTCTGAGTTCGAGGCCAGCCTGGTTTACAGAGTGAGTTCCAGGACAGCCAGGGCTAAATCAAAAAAAAAAAAAAAAAAAAAAAAAAAAAAAAACCAACCCCCCCCCAAAAAAAACCATCGTGAGGGCAAGCTGTAAATCTCAGGGACTGAGAGAGGAGAGGGATCCCGTGCCATGTGCACATGCCAGCATGCAGTGGCCCATGACAAAGCCTATGGACAGAGAAGCATACGCAGGCTCTGCAAGCATCTAAAAGAAGGGGGCAGAAAGGACAAAGAAGCAATGGCTCAGAAGGGCAGGTAGAAACAGTGGCCCCTCAGGTGGCTCTTGGAAAGGCAAGTTCTCTACCCTTCCCTTCGGATCTGCGTGTTTTATACGAATGAGTCTTACCTTTGATGCTGGCATTGGGAAAAAATTGTGTGTCTGATAAGTTATACGTAAAATACATATGCTGGACACTGTAGAGTGTTGTATTTTTTGTGAAGTTAAGTTTCAGTAAATGTCCGCTTCCAAAAGTAATTGCGAGGCTGGGTTCAGAACCATTTTCTTTACCACAAGAACTGCTGTTTTTCAGTACGTCTGCAGAGGCTGGCAGGGTCATGTTCGAGATCTAGGACAAATACAATTCCAATGCGACTCCATGAGAATGTATGTTAAGAAGCGCTGCCATGCAGGCTGATGGACACTGCGTGTGTTTCTAATCAATCCTAAAGCAGTCACTCACACACTCTCACTTGGTGCAGCATCTGTACAAAGTTAGTGCAATGTAGCTCAGTACGTGCAAACAATGTGTATGACGTAATCCGGGGTAGTCAGCATTCCCATCTTCTTCAGACATTTCTGAGCATTCTGAAATCCTAACCAGCTGTGGTAGATATGAGTACAGTGTTCTATAAAGTATTCAGTTTTAGCAAAACAATAAAAAGCTCACTGCATCTCACTACTAACAGAAACAGGCTGACAAGTAATCCAGTGTGAGAGACCTGGCAGAGTCAGGGTCAACCTGCTTCCCACTCATTGTGTGCACACCTTAATTCCAACACGCAGGAAGCAGAGGCAGGAAGACATAAGCTTGAGACCCGCCAGTGCTGTGCAATAAAGTACAGTGTAAATATAAAATTTAGAAAATCCTACTATTAATTTCATTTTATAAAAGAATGAAAGCCAAAGTTACCTTGAAAGTAAAGGATCTAACTTAATGCTACTTCTTTTTTGGAATAAAAATGTCTTTAAAGAGTATTTACAAGGGTGCGAGATTGAGCTCAACTGGTCCTGTCACGCACACATGAAGCCCCAACCTTTCTTCAGCACTGCATAACCTGAGCGTGATGGGCAAGCCTGTACTCCCAGCGCGTGGGAGCTGGAAGCTGGAGGGTCAGGGATTCCAGGTCACATTGGGACATGGGATACACTGTCACTCTCAACACAAACCAACCCTCACCAACCCCAGGCCCCTAAATTACCAAAGACAAACACCAGAGGTGGGCAGAACGGCTCAGTGGGTAAATGCACCTGCCACCAGGCCCAACAACCTGAGCTCAATCCAAGGACCCATTGGGTAGAGAGATCAATTCCCAAGTTGTCGTCTGGCTTTTTTTTCTTTTTTTCTTTTCTTTCTTTTTTTTCTTTTTCTTTTTTTTTTTTTTTTTTTTTTTGGTTTTTCGAGACAGGGGTTCTCTGTACAGTCCTGGCTGTCCTGGAACTCACTCTGTAGACCAGACTGGCCTTGAACTCAGAAATCTGCCTGCCTCTGCCTCCCAAGTGCTGAGATTAAAGGTGCCAGCACCGCCTATCCTGTCTTCTGGCTTTTATCCATGTGCTGTGGCACACTACTGCCCACCCCTACTCCACCCCGGGGGCTAAAAAGTAAGCTAAAGGGGCAAAGGGGCTAGAGTGATTGCTCAATGGTTAAGAGCTCTTCCAGAGAGGACCTGGATTATATTCCCAGCACCTACATGATGGCTCGCAACTATCTTAAACTCCAGTTTTTGGGAATCTGACATTCATGGGCACTACACATGTGTACTTCACAGATAGATATGCAGGCAAACACTTATCTACAAAAATAAATAATTAAAATTAATAAAAATAATTATAGCTAGGTGGTGGTGGTGCACGCCTTTAATCCTAGCACTTGGGAGGCAGAGGCAGGCAGATTTCTGAGTTAAGAGGACAGCCAGGTCTACAGAGGGAGTTCGAGGACAGCCAGGGTTATATTGAGAAACCCTGTCTTGAAAAACCAAAGGGGTTGGGGCTGGAGAGATGGCTCAGCAGTTAAGAGCACTGACTGCTCTTCCAAACGCCCTGAGTTCAAACCCCAGGAACCACATGGTGGCTCACAACCACCCATAATGAGATGACGCCCTCTTCTGGAGTGTCTGAAGACAGCTACAGTGTACTCACATATAATAAATAAATACATCTTAAAAAAAAAATCAAACAAACAAAAAACTAAATGGGGAAAAAGTAAGAAGCTTCTAAAGGGACTGAGAAATGGCTCAGCAGTTAAGAGCACAGGCCGCTCTTCCAGAAGTCAGGAGTTCAATTCCCAGCAACCACATGGTGGCTCACAGCCATCTGTAATGGGATCTGATGCCCTCTTCTGGCGGGTCTGAAGACAGTGACAGTGTACTCATATACATAAAATAAATCTTTAGAAGCTTCTAAAGGCTTAGACAAGTAATTTATTATTAGACGGCATTTCTCTGATAGCAGACCTTTCTGCATTTACACAGAAACTAGTACAAATGAGTTAGGGACCTTAAACAGCTCTAAGGAAGAGTTACCCTGCAGGACCAATCCCTATCGCCCTCCAGTGCAGAACTGAATGTGGCTGTAAGGGGCTGTGGGAGAGACAGGAGAATTCCAATCAAGAATGGAAAACAAAATGTAATTCAGGATTGAATTACTGATACAGGGTTTCATATAGCCCAGGCTAGGCTTGAACCCCTGAACTTTTTAAGTAGTAGGATTGCAGGTATGGGGTATGTCATGATGCAGGGAGGCATTTAAAAGGGTGATTACATATAATGAGTGTTGTGAAACATTTACTAGCAGGTAATTAAAAAGAAATGCATGATACTCATCTAGTAATCTAAGAACTATAGAAACACAAACTTGCTTTAATGTAACCACTAAGAACATATTTTTGTTTGCTTATTTGTAGAGACGGGGTCTTATTGTGTGGTTCTAAGGCTGGTCTTGAATTCAAAACCTGCTGGCCTCTGCCTCCTTCTGAGTGCTGGGATTAAAGATGTGTGCCATTAGGTTCAGCCTACTAAGAACATCTTTCTTTTTTTTTTTTTTTATTTTAAAGATGTATTTATTATTATATGTAAGTACACTGCAGCTGTCTTTAGACACACCAGAAGAGGGAGTCGGATCTCATTACAGATGGTTGTGAGCCACCATGTGGTTGCTGGAATTTGAACTCAGAACCTTTGGGAGAGCAGTCAGTGCTCTTACCCGCTGAGCCATCTCACCAGCCCAAGAACATCTTTCTTAAAGGAACAGACTATAGCACTGCTCACCAGCCGTCCCTCAGAATACAGCTCTTGGAACAGTGATATTCTGAAGCAAGGGAAGCAGATCATACAAATCCTTGAGAAATGTCAGAATGCTAACTGAGCACCAGGAAAGAAAGCAGTCAGCAAACATGCTGACTTCTGTGAAGGTCTTCAAGGTGGTGATCAAACACTCATCCAGAAAACATTGCCACTCAGCAGCTACCGCAGAGATTACTGATGGGCCCAGAAGCTATTTGCACAAGTGACAAGGCCAGACTAAGGCAGGGCAATTTTTCAAAATCCCACACTGCTGGTGTCTCCTACCTTAGAACCATTTCCAGTCTCGTAGGTGGTCAGAAAGGAGGCAGAGAAGCTGGCCATTATACACGCTGTGCCATTGTTGTCTTTCACCTCAAAGAGTGCGGAGGCGCCATGTGCAAGGCCTGCTGCTTCCAGAAGAAAGAGACAATCATATGACTGCTGTTTTCTCCATCTTCTATTACAGGCTGTGTCCCTCAAACCTGAAGGTGCTCCAACTCTTCATTCCATAGAAACTGCCATCTTCAAGGCTGTTCTGTCAACCTGACAATCTCACCCGCAAGTGCTACCACCAGAGTATTTACCCAAGGCACATGTCTTAAATGATTTCTCTGTAGATGTGATGGGGCCTGAAAGGTATACCGCAGGCAAGCATCAACCTACTCACAAAGCCAAGACAGTCGCAGTGAGTGTTCTCACTGAGATCCCAAACAAAGGGTTACACTCTGGCTCGTTTTTACTTCTCAGAGCAGGGCTGTGGCAGTCATGAGCTCAGGCACAGTGCTTGGATTCTCCCAGCACACAGCCGAGCAATGTTGGACACATTCTCAGCCCATACACGTCAAGGGATGCGCTATCTGTGGAGGTTCAAAGACATACGGAAACTGAAGGTTTTCTAATGAATAATAATGATCTTTTCAGGGCATTTCCTTTCTGACTTGTTAAATACATCTAGTAAAGCTCACACCTGTAATCCTAACACTGGGGAGGCTGAGACAGGAGGATCAGCAGTCTACCAATCCACAGTACAGAGGAGACATAGAAAGTAATAAACAATCCCACTGTCCTAGTCAAGTGCCCAGCAGCATGTGAGACAGCAGTGCTTTCAGCTGGGCACGGCAGTACAACCTTATTCCCAGCATTCAGGAGGAAGGCAGGTCTTTGTGAATTTTAGGCCAGGCTTGTTTACACATAGTGAGTTCTTGGCCAGGTACGACCATACAGTGAGACCGAGTCTCCAGAAAAAAGGCAACAGAGGTGGCATGGTTCTTTGACAACTATCAAGTTTCATTACAGTTTACAGATGAACAAGTCAGGTACCTTTGCTCATTCCAAAGCCAACAACTACACAGCAACAACCACACTATTCAGTGACAAGTCTCTGCTGTTAAAAGCTTGTATATAGTCTTCTAAGGATACTAAAACATGAGTCTGAGGTGTCTACGTGGGAGTGTGAGGCAGGAGGATAACCAGAAGTTTCAGGCTATGAATACAGTAAGTTCAAAGCCTATGAGGAATACATAGCAAGACTTTATCTTAAAAAATAAACTACTGTTTAAAAAATCAAACTTCCAAACATTTTTAGAGTAACTACCACTCACACCAAGAGCCTGACTGGACTAACAGCAAAGCAAATACTGAAACTCATGTTCAAAAAGCTACCCCAGAAGGAAGCAAGCTGCAGCTCACTGCCAGGGAGTCCTGTCTGAGCAGGTTCTATTAAAAGCATCTCCCATGGATGACTAGTGTACCCTGAAAACAGAAGGGCTGGCAAGATGGCTCAGCAAAGGCACTTGCCACCAGGCCTGATGACTGAGTTCCATCCCTGGGTCTCAGATGTTGGAAGGAGAGAAATGAGATGCTCTGGCCTCCTCACATAAGTCCTGGCACATGTGCCCAACACATGCATACACAAATAAAATAACATGTAACTATAAAGTTTCCCCAAAGAGTCCACTATAGCTTACCCTCAACAGCGGATGCAGGGAAGGCAGTGGTGGCACTCGCCTTTAATCCCAGCACTTGGGAGGCAGAGGCAGAGGGGATTTCTGAGTTCGAGGCCAGCCTGGTCTACAAAATGAGTTCCAGGACAGCCAAGGCTACACAGAGAAACCCTTGTCTCGAAAAAACACAACAAAACAAACAAACAAACAAACAAACCAAAAAAAAAGCTGTGGTTGTAGACTTTTAGAAACAGTGGGGGCTGAAGCCACGTGTCAGTTCTTGTAGAGGACATAGGTTTAGTTCCGGCTGACCCTGCAGCCTGCAACCTTCTGTAACTCCACTTCCAGAGGATCCAATGCTTTCTTTTGACCTTCAAGGGCAAGTAATACAAATAAACTCTCCCAATCACATACACATAAAGATTTACAAACAGAGCGTAGCTATTCTAGTGAGTTCCTATTGCTATGATGAAATGCTATGACCAATCACAGCTTGGGGATTCATTCAGCTTACACTTCCACATCACCGCTGGTCACTCAAGAAGTCAGGACAGAAACTCAGGTGGGGCAGGAACCTAGAGGCAAGAGCTGACACAGGCACGAAAGGGTGCTACTTACTGGCTCAATCCCCTGCTTTCTTACAGAATCCAGGACTGCTAGCGCAGGGACGGTGCCACCCACAATGAGCTAGCCCTTTGCCCATCAATCATTAATTTAAAAACTGTCCTACATGTTCCTTCTTTTAGAGGTAGTTTCTCAATCGAGGCTTCTTTATCGCAGTTAACTCTTGCCTGTGTCAAGCTGACATAAAACTATTAAGTGTAATAGTCAAGTGTGGTGGCATACACAGGTAATCTTAAAACTAGATAAGCAAAGGCAGAAAAACCATATAAGTATTTGGCCAACCTGATTTACCTATAAAGTTCTAGGCCAACTCATTGCTACATACCAAGTCTCTGTTTCAGAGAAAGCAACTGAATATAGGGGTCAGAGATGGCTCTGTGGTCAAGAATATTTGCTATTCTTCCACAAGACCCAAGTTTGAGTCCCAGCAGCCAGATTAGGTAGCTCACAACCACCTGTCCAGTTCCAGGCCACCCAACATCCTCTTCTGGCCTATGTGAACCCCCCCTTACACATACACAAAACACCTGTTTAAAAAAAAAAAAAAGACCATCCAGCACTTGGGAGGCAGAAGCAGGCAGATTTCTGAGTTTGAGGCCAGCCTGGTCTACAGAGTGAGTTCCAGGACACCCAGGACTACACAGAGAAACCCTGTCTTGAAACAAACAAACAAACAAACAAACAAACCTAAAGGCCGGAAAGGTCACGGCTTGCAGGACTAAAGCTTCTTGGCCAGAGATGTCCTGAACAGAAGGGCCGAGGTCTAACTGGCCAGCACAGCAGACACCTCTGGCAGCACACAGTCCAGTTCTAACTAGACTATTTTTTCATGAGTGTTATTGTCAAACATACTTTCCCCCAATCTAGTAAATATGCACATTCAAAGGAAAACAAAGTCTTACTAAAATCTGAAATAAACTTTTTGGCTTTTAAGAGCGTGCCTTTTCCTCCGCTCATTAGTTGCTCCCATTCTGTGGTGTGTCTTTCTCTTTCTTAATAACCTGCCTTTAGTTCTACTACCTTAATAAAATAAAATAGAAGGGATGGAGTAGAGAAAGGCCAGCCATTAAGAGCACTGGCTGATCTTTCAGAGGGCCCAGGTTTTATACCTAGCAACAACATGGCAAGTTACAAGAATCTATATATCCAGAATCTATATTCCAGCTCACAAAAATCCAGTTCCTCAAGATTTGATGCCCTCTGCTGGCTTCAGTGGGCACTGCATGCATGCATGCATACACGCAGACACACACACACACACTCATAAGCATAAAACAAACCGGGACAAGGAGATGGCTTAGTGCTTTAGAACACTTGCTGCAGAAGCCCTGGGCTCAGCTCTCGGCATCCAGATAATGGCTCACAACCACCCAAACCATTTATCACTCCAGCTCCAGGGGATCCAATGCTCTCTACTGACCTCTACAAGCATATCCGTGCAGGCAAGGCCTCATACACACAAAACATTATCTTTAAAGAAACTGTTTGGCTGGGCAGTGGTGGCGCATGCCTGTAATCCCAGCACTTTGGGTGGCAGAGGCAGGTGGATTTCTGAGTTCAAGGACAACCTGGTCTACAGAATGAGTTCCAGGACAGCCAGGGCTATACAGAGAAACCTGGTCTTGAAAAAACCAAATCCAAAAAAAAAAAAAAAAAAAAAAAAAAAACCAGAAAAAAAAAATAAAAGAAGCTGTTTAAAAGGCACGCACCACTTAAATACTTCAGCAGAAGAGGTCCTAGTCCCCCCCCTAGTTAACATGCCTGCAGCCAATGGGGCTGAGACAAGAGCAGCTGCCTGGAGTCCCCGCCTGCCTGCTAATGATCACAAAGGCATGTCTCATTTCTCCAGGGGTCAAAGGGCAATGCCGGCTAATTCTTTCAAAACACTACACTTGTGGAAATTCCCTTCTCTGCAACTAGTTAGACAGTGGGCTGCATACATGCCCAAGGCAGAAGCTGTGGACCAAGCTCTGTGACCTTGGAGCCAGCAGCAGCCACCTAACCACCTTGAGATTACACAACTGACAAGGGGAAGAGAGCAAGCAGAGAGGCTGGCTGCCACCACACCCCAGCAGTTCACCATTCCACCAAAGAGTCTTGCTACTTAACCACTTTTGTTTTGAGGCTCTCTTCTTTGCCCAGGAAGTCCTTCTTAACAAGTACTTGTGACACTTTTACTTTGTGACAAGTATATTGCTCAAAGCACTTTTCTTTTCTTTCCTTTTTTTTTGGATTTGGTTTTTTCGATCTCGGTATAGCCCTGGCTATCCTGGAACCCTGCCTCTGCCTCCCAGAGTGCTGGGATTACAGGCGTGCGCCACCACCCCCTGGCTCAAAGCATTTTTCAATTAAATTACTATGACAACCCAAAAGGTTGTCACTATGATTCCCTCCTGCTGAGGTGGAGGCCTAGGAATAACTTGCTTTAAGGTCTCAGGAGTGAGCGGCCTGTTTGTCGGCTTCACTGTGTGGCCTACTGGTCAGCGTTGCTTCTCCAGCACTTGGTGAAGGAGTGCAGGTAAGCTAGCCTGAGCTACTTACATAGTGAGACCTGTCTCCAGCCAACCACACCCTGAATTCTCTTGCTAGACTTACAACCAGTCTCTTCTTATCTAGTGACACATAATCACCTTTGAACATTTAAACAAATGGCCAAAGTTCTACTCCACACACTGCACTGCCACTCCTGAGGCATGACTGCCTCCCAGCTGGCTAGCTGCCATGAGGCTGGGGCAAGCAACGCAGACTGCTGTGGGAGAAAAGTGACAAGTGTTTCTTCTAGATTCAGTTCAGGACTACTGCTGTGGACCCGGCACTTCATGAAAGCACCAGGCAATGCTATGTGTCAGGACTGGGGCTCGTAATAACTCAAAGGAACAGGACACCCACAGGACAGGTGCCAGAGTCTGTCCGTGTGTCCACAGTTAAAGGGCCAGGTCGGGCTGCAGAGGTGGCGCTCAGGAGTTAGGAGAACTGACTGTCTTCCAGAGCTTCTGAGTTCAATCCTCAGCAACCACATGGTGGCTCACAACCATCTTTAATGGAATCGGATGTCCAGAGGTCTGTCAGAAGACAGCTTCAGTGTACTCATATATATAAAATAAACAAATAAATCTTTAAAAAAGTCAGGTCAAGATAACAATATCTGAGTTGGGTCTAACAGAATAGAAACTCAAAATTACAAGACCACTGAAGCACTTGATCACCAAACTAGTAAAGAACTCAAGGTCCCACAACCCAGGCTAACATTGTTTAGACATCTCATCCTTCTGAACTGATGGCGCACATCCAGAAAAGGGAAGGTCCTGGGTTAGCCCCAAAACGGAACAGTCCCATTAAGCAATCATACATACTGGTTTCAGTCCGCACTCGTCTGTTTTCTATTAAGCACTTGAGCAGATAGCAATTAATGCAGGAACAATTGACAATCCCAATGTTGTAGAATTTGTTTTAAGATAAAATTATTTTTGAAGCCACACAACTAAGATCTCAAAGTTGCTAAATTACTTTTGAGAAAGCTGGGACAAAATTTATGGCATAGGGCACTCAATCAGGTTCCCTCTCCACTTTGTTTTTGCCTTGAAACAGTATCTCACTCTGTAGTCCCCGTAGGCCTCCAATTGACAGAAATTCTCCCACATTAGCCTGCTAAGCGCTTAGATTTCAAGTTTAAGCCACCACCGTCACTTTTCTTTTCTTTTCTTAAAAGGATTTCATTACCTAACTCAGGCTGACCCAATCTTAAAATTCCCCTGCCTCAGCCTCCAAAGTCTAACAAGTGTGAGTCACCACTGATTAGTTTTATTCATTCATTCGTTTATTTAATTTTTGCAACAGGGTCTCCGGTCCCGGCTGTCTTAGAACCCAGAATGGCCTGTTAAAGAGATCCTCACTGCCTCTCTCTGGTGCTGGATTAAAGGTGTAAACCACTATGCAAGCCAGAGGATAGTTTCAAAAACATGAAGAGGCCTAATCTGGTGTCTTGCTTTTATCCCAAACAGCATTTAGGAAGCAGAGGCAGTGAGTGAGAACGTGAACCTGTGAGTTTCTGCATGTTCCACAGGGTTGAGACCCCCCCCTCTTATTTTTAAAGTATAAGCATTCTAAGGGTTTAAGTATTTTTGGCTGTGCTGGAGATTTAAGTCCAGTAGTTACCAAGCCCTGTGGACTCTCCTAACCAAGCCATTCTGACACGACAGGACTTGTCTCAGCAACGCGTATTCTAGTTACACTACTTAACCGTGACGGGTCCCAGGTCCCCGAACAAGGCTTCTGGTTTGAGGCCCCCCGAGTAAGCGCACCTCTCACGGGCCAAAGAGTTCGTTTCATACAAGCAGCCACATTAAAAAAGGGAAAAAGCAAATTCCGTAAAGTCACAGTCACACAATTTCGGGGTCTGATGGGTCCTGACAGGCGCTCGGGGCTTCGTGAGCGTCCGTGCCCGGCGATCCGCTCCTGCAGACGCCGGCACCGCAGCGAACCCCTCCGCGTTGCTGGGATACAGCGGCGAGGAAGGGCACCCCAGGCAGGGGCGGGGGCAGCGCCGGTGCCTCTCTCGGGGTAGCTCGGAGGCGGCAGCACTGCCGAGCAGGAACTCCATCCCGGCTCCTTCCAGGGCGCCTCAGCCTGGGCTCCCACCCCGCACCTGCGTCCTGAGGCCCGCACGGGCTCCGAGGCGGCGAGCGCCACTGCGGAGCGGAGTGGAGCAGCCCGGCCGGCTCGAGGCCCACTCGACGCCCGCGGCCCGGGCGCCCCGTTCCCGCCCGGCCTGGCGCCCCTGGCGCCCCGTTCCCGTCCGTCCCGAGACGCCGACGCCGCCCGGCCCTCCTTCCCTCCCTCCTTCCTTCCCTCCCTCCAGGGCTCACCCAGCAGCAACAGGAGCAGCGGCTGCCGGGCGCCGGGGGCCGCCATGGCGCGACGCAGCCGAGGCCGGAGGACGGCGGTTGCGCGGGCGGCGAGGCCGGCGGGAGGGCGCGTCCACCGACTCGAGAGGCCCGGCAGCTGCGGCGCCGGCACCGAGAGGACCCTGCGGCCGGCAGCGCCTGTCACGTGAGCAGGGCCGCGCCCGCTGGTCACGTGAGCCGAGGGTCTCGCGAGAGCCCGGCCGCCCTCCCGGCCGCCCGCCCGGCCGCCGCTTACTCTCCTCGCTTCTCCGGGAGTCTCCGCGCCGCACGGATGTCGTCACGTGCCGGCCCGCGTCACGTGGGCGCGCGCCCACGTGACGCGCCGCCATCCGGGCCTTTGCCCCCAGTGTCCTGAAATGGAAAGTAGGTTGTAGCGTTGAGAAAGGAAAGGAGAAACGCTGCTGGAGAGAGTGAGGGTGGAAACAGGAAGCCGCGAAGGCTGGACCGAGCCCCGTGGGCGAGCTGCATGGCACCGTTCAGGTCCAAGCCCCCGAAGGCCTGCAGCCCAGGCGCAGGCTGACATCCACGTCTAGGTCAATAGCAGTGTTTACATCCAAGGACAGTGTGCACATCCGGGTCCAGGTGGGCATTCGCATCTAGACCCGTGCCCTAGTCCCGGCCTGGCCTCCACTTTCAGGCCCACAGGCTACCTCTAGGTCCAGACTAGTGTCTCGGGCCAGCCCCAAGTATGTCCATGCCCCATTCGGTGGTCCAGGCTGAGGACAGTCCTTAAGGACACGTAGACGGTGGGAAAGGCACTTTTTAAAAGATAGGATTTCAGTATGTCTCTCTAGCTGGCCTCAAACTTAGAGAGATCTGCCTGCCTCTTCCTCCTGAGTGCTTGGATTACATGTGTGGGCGCAGTGTTTTTTGCATTCCTGATTGTTAAAAGAGTTTGTTGATTGTCATCTGACCTATTTCCATGAAGAATTCAATACTAAAATATCATCCTCTTTTGTGAATGTCACACTCAAAACTCAACGGTTTGTTTGTTGTTTGGAGGACATGCTGTCTGCCTAAAGCCCGGGTTGACTGAAACTTGTTGTATGGACCAGGCTGGCCCCACCCTTCGGCCATTTATCCTGTCAGTACTGCAGAGGTTATGGATGTGTGCCTCCATGACATGAATAATCCGAGCTTTTGTGTTATTTTGTTTTGGAGACAGTGTTATGTAACCCTGGCTATCCGGGACTAAAGGCCAGCGTCACCATATCTAAAAAGTCCCTGAGTTTTAGCTTGAGGATCCCTCCTGTTAGAGATTTTTCATTCAAGCTAAGTTCTTCCTCCTCAGAATTGTAGACCTAGTGATAAAACTTAAAAGCTGTTATGTAGTGGAGTAGTTTATTCTGTGACCAGAGAAAAAGAAAAAAGAGTGGTTGAAGAGATGGCGCATTTGTGTAGGACCTTGGTTCCAGTCTCACTACCCACATGGTTCACAACTATTTGTAACTCCAGTTCCAGGGAACCTGGTGC
This sequence comes from Apodemus sylvaticus, assembly GCF_947179515.1. Classification (NCBI taxonomy): domain Eukaryota; kingdom Metazoa; phylum Chordata; class Mammalia; order Rodentia; family Muridae; genus Apodemus; species Apodemus sylvaticus. Next base: position 8,853,407 of record NC_067489.1, on the reverse strand, counting down.
CCTCTTCTGACCTCTGAGTGCCCCACACATGCCCATGACCCACAGACATACATTCAGGAAATACTCTCAGACACAAAATAAAGTGACATTTTGAAAAGAAACAGGGAGAAATGGAGCAAAGATCAGTTTCTAACCCAAAGGAAGAACGAGGTCCTTTTTAAGATGGAGATATGGGGTGGGCGTGCAGTCCTTTAACCCAAGATGTGGGAGGCGGAGACAGGTGTACCTCTCTGCATTCTAAGCCAGCCAGGGTTACTTACTGTCAAAAAAAGGAAGTGGAGCAAGGTAGAAAATTAGAGTGAGGTATGGGGCACAAGCTTGTGGCCCCAAGACTCTGGTTACTTCCCCGTTGCTGTGATAAAACCCTCTGATCAAAGCAACTTAGGATTTATTTGTTGCCAGAGAGTTAGGAGTCCATTATCATCTGTTATTACCATGAGCATGGTGGTAGGTAAGCCAGGTGGCCCTAGAGCAGCAGCTGAGAGGTTACATTTTGATCCCTAACAGGAAGCAAAGAGCATCCTGGGATGGCTTTCTTGTGACGTGGTCTGTCAGCAGTCCTGTAGCAATGTTGTCCAGTAAATGAAAATGGTTTCTGGCTTTAGATTGCTCTCTGAAGTAGAGAACTAACTTCAGGCACAGTCTGAGGACTTCTAAGATGTCCGTTTCTCCCAAATATTCTGATATCAAACCCGCCAATTAATTTTTTGAACAGAAACAAAAGCCTCCTACCGAGTTGTGCTTTTGGGCTCCACGGTCCTTTTTATTTTGTCATTATTGGTGATGGACAGAACCCTTGAAGCATCTCCAGCATTCCTGCAGCTAAGATGTAGCTATTGGCCAGAGTACATCTGAGGTAGAACGTGGCCCCATGGATGCAGGGATAGTGCTGGAGCACAAGTGTCAAGCACGGAGGAGGAGCTGGCTGTGCCTGGTCCTCTCGGGTGGAAACTGTCTCCAGCTTCATTCCTGGCTGTCCCATGGCTGCTGCTTGGCCTGCATTCTTCTGCATCGTTGTCTGCGATCCTGTGAGCTGCTCTGAGGCCCTTCAGCCTATCTGTTTAGAGCACATGTGGACAGTCTAGTGTGTACAAGGAGAGTCCTCCCAAGTGCCACACTGACAGAAGGATAGGGCATAGAAGTGAGAGGCCTAGCAGATGTGTTTTTAAAGAGTAAAGAATGTTAAAGCACTACAGTGAATTCATATTGCTTTTCTCTTTGAAGTTTTAATATTTTATATGTATGGGTGTCTTGCCTGCAAGTCTGTGCACCGCTTGTATGCAGGTGCCCATAGGGCCAGAGGTATGAGATCCCTCCTAGAGCTGGAGTTAAAGGCTATTGTGACCCATACAGTGTTGTGCTACGAATGGAGCCCAAGTCCTCTGCTAAAGCAGTATTCTCTCTTAGATGCTGAGCCCTGTCTTCACACCCATCTCATGTGTCCTAATGCATTTCTAAGTCTCTCCTTAGGGTGCTCACAAGGTTGCTCACCCACTGGCTGCTCCAAGCACCAAACGCTGTTGTTCAGTCCCTGACAATGGTCAGCTTTTACTGGTCTCCTTTGTATTTATACCTCATTAGTTTGTTTTCTAAAGTTATAAGGACAGAATTTTGGGCTGGAAAGATGGCTCAGCAGTTAAGACGATTGGCTTCTTTCCTAAAGGACCCGGGTTAAAATCCTAGCACCCATATGGCAGCTCACAAGTGTCTGGAAGTCAGAGTTCCAGTGGATCTGACTTCCTCACACAGACATACATGCAGGCCATTTAATACACATTAAATTTTTTTTTTAAAATTACAAAAAACGAAAGAGAAAGGTGCATTCTCACAAGGAAGATCCAAAACTTCCCTTCTTAGAAAGCAGATTAAAAAAAAACAGAGAACACCACTTGGAGGGCATTTGCGGTCTGAGAAGTTACACTGACTCACAGCCTGTGGCCTTTGCATGGAATCCTGGACACACTGACTGAGAGAGGGTCACAGGTGGCACTTACCAGAGGCAGTTCTGCCAGGTGGAGTGGCACATACCTTTAATTCCAGCAGAGGCAGAGGCAGAGGCAGAGGCAGAGGCGGGAGTGAGCTTGAGGTTAACCTGATCTACAGAGTTGAGTTCTAGGACAGCCAGAACTACAGAGTGAGAGCCAGTTTCAGAACAGACAAACCAACAAGTAAACAAGTGAACACAAACACTAGGGTCAGTTCTTGCTAGCATGACATTTGAAGTTCATTCCTCATGATGGGAACACAGAACAGGAAGTGAAATTCACAAGAAGCCACTTCTCCATTTGTATTCAGGGTTTTAACCAGAAGGAGCCGCGAGGGGGGATTTCGAAGGTGCTAGGTTTCTAGGCACTAAAGAAAAAGCTGACCTGTCGGAGCCTTGCTCATGTCAGGCCTTGAAAGGAAGCCCAGGGTATGAGGAGGCAACACATTCTTCAGTCAGGATCGTGTAAGCTCTGGAGTTGTTATGAAGGCTGCACAGTGGTGTCAGCCTGGCCTGTGTATTCCTGCTTCATAAGAAAAGGAAACCAAAGTTGGGCGGTGGTGGCGCACACCTGTAACCCCAGCACTCTGGGAGGCAGAGGCAGGCGAATTTCTGAGTCTGAGGCCAGCCTGGTCTACAGAGTGAATTCCAGGACAGCCAGGGATAAACAGAGAAACACTGTTTCGAAAAAACAAAACAAAACAAGAAAAGGAAACCAACCCTACAGTGACCTGTGACTCTTCATCCAAAGAAAGGGTCTTCCAACTCAGCAGTTGGGGTGGGATGGGGAATTTAATTTCTCTTTTAGCTCCTTAATTTCTCTTTTAACTTAATAAAGCCACTGAATAGGGTCTGGGATGTGGCTTGGGTAGGACATTTGCCTGGGATGTATTAGACTCTGGGTTCCTTGAACCTCAGGACCCAGCAAACAAAACTGGGTTTGGAGGATGATTGAGTGGGTAAGAGTGCTTACCAACCTCGAACACTCACACATAGAATGTGGTGTAGTGGCACAAGCAGCTCCAACCCCAGGGAGACAGAGCCAGGGGTTGTCCTGGTGATGGTGGCGGTACTGGTTCCCAGCCTAGGTGTAAGTTCAGTGGCAGAGCCTGTCTCAGGGCCTAAAGTACAGAGCAGTGGACCAGGACACCTGATGTACTCTTCTTACGGAGCAGAAAGGATCCCACCCTAGAATTATGCAGGTCAGGTCAGTGACCATTTTAGGGGCACACCAAAGTCTTATCAGGGAAACTAGACACAGACCAAGGAAAGGGTTAACAGTTCCCTTACAGAGACTCCATAAAAGTGGATGCCTGTCCTGTATGCAGGCAGCAACCTCCACCGAGCTGTGCCTGCCTGCCCAGTGTGTACACCAAAGCTGACTAAATGAGTAAATTCTGACATTGTAGAGTAACACACAATGTTTCCTACATAGGACATCAAAACAGTGACATTCAAACAGATTGTCCCTTCACCTGTTTTATGGATGTTGTAGACAAGAAGGCATATATCCCCCAAACATGTGTGCACAAATGTGCTTGCTCATGTGTGTATAAGCGGCTGATATCTGGTGTCTGCCTCTTCACCTCATTTTCTGAGACAGGATGTCTTACTGATTCTGGAACCCGTGGCTTTCAGCTGTGCCGGAGTCCAGGGATCTGCCTGCCTCTGACCTCTTTGGAGCTGGAGTTACAGGTTTCCTCATGGCTTTTGTGTGAGTGTTGGGATCCAACCTCAGGTCTTCATGCTTTCACAGCATGAAGCACTTTGCCCACAGAGCTCCCCCGCCCCGACTCCTTGCTCTTAACACAGTAGGTTTAATTTCCAGTGTGTGTGCGAGCAGTTAGCTGCCACCTTGCTCTGCAGCCCTCTGGATTCTTGCAGGCCTGTTCCAGCTTGCCTTCATTTAGGAGTGGATTTTCAGTGGATAGAGTTCTACGTTGATAATTAACCTCAACAGTGTTTTTAAACGAAGGCTTCATATTTCTATGGTGACTTACTCAATTGGTGTGTGGTATGTGCTGGAAATAGCTTTTAAGATGATTTCCTCCTGGAAGATAAGAAAATCAGAGCTCTGAGAACTTAAGCAATCTGCCCAGGGATGGCAGCCCAGCTAAGCCAGAATGTCCCTGTGTCTCCTGACTTCACAGTCCCAGTGCTTGGCCATTGTGGGCCTGTGTCTTCCCTGGCTTCTGAGCGGTCCCGGGGACTTGGCAGTCGGCCTTCATTTCTGTACCACTGGTCGACACCTGAGAGACCCCAGAGCTGCTCTTCCCGTCCACCTGGCTTTGCTGAGCCTAGTGCCCTCTGAGGCACACAACACACCCAGACTACCACACCTGCACTCCACAGTGGAGCAGTCTTCACTCCGACTTTCTCTAGGCACGGGCCTGCCCACTGTCCTTCCTGTCTTCGGATGAGGCTGGCTCCAGCGGCTTTACTCTCCTGCAGACACACCTGGTCTTGCCATTGTGGGCCTGCCCGTCTCTGGATAACAGACCTAGGCCAAGTTAGTGTCCAGGCTCTTCCGGCTCACCACGCTTCCTACTCCTTAAGACATTCCGCCTTGTGGGTTTCTGCTCCTCCATAGATTTCTGCATTTCATATATTCTTTCTCTACAGATGCCATCTGTTCCACTGGATACCACACGTATACATTTGGGCAGCAGTCTGCATTAAGAATGACATTTGAAAGTGCAGCCCCAGACTGCAACATGAAATATTAACCGCCCAGGTGGATTTCGGGGATGGGGAACCCGAAAGCAAATAGTCTCAGCCTAGTCCACGGCCAGAAGTCAGGCATGGCCTAGGTTCTCTCCTGGCCTGAGGGAAGTTGGGCATGGCCTCGGTTCTCTCCTTTTATTATTTAAAGGTATGTAAGGCGATGGTAAGATTGTCCAATCATTCAAGGGCTTGCCCTGCAAGTACAAGAATTTGAGTCGGATTTGCAGAACCACAAAAAAGGAAAGCCAGTGGGATATCACATGGCTGCTTATTACTGCACTGAGGAGGAGGAGGAGCAGGAGGAGAGGGAGGAGGAGCAGGAGGAGGGGAAGGAGGGGGAGGAGGAGGGGAAGGAGGAACAGGAGGAGGGGAAGGAGGAACAGGAGTGGGGGAGGAGGAACAGAAGGAGGGGGAGGAGGAGCAGGAGGAGGGGGAGGAGGAGCAGGAGGAGGGCGGAGCCTTGGAACTAGTGTACTTGCTGTTCCAGGCCAGCGAGATCGGGCCCTCCCTGCTCCCGTGCCTGAAGACTACCACCTGAAGTGGTTCACAGGCTAGAGGATGGCCACCCAAAGCCAGAACCTAAGGTCTACTCGAACAGAAGAAGGCTAAGGAGTGGCAAAGCTGATTTTCTTTTTGGGTTCCACATGGAGAAAGGAGAAAAAGATTCTCCTAAGTGGTCTTCTAACCTCCATACACACCACAGCCTTCTGTCTCCCAAGAAACTAAAGTGCTTTCCTAGCAGAAAAGCAAGAAAGAATCATCCAACTGCCAACAGGAACCCAGGAACGTGGACAGGGCACTGTGTAGGTGACTTTGCTCAACTGGTAAACTTCAGGACAGTGGACGTAGACCGGAGAGCAGATGTGGGAGCCGGCAAGGAAGGCTGCCGGAGCAGTCCCGTGCACTGCGGGCTTTGCACTCTGCCCTCTCCGGTAGCAGCCTCTCCTCAGCCCGGCTCCTCCCACTAACCTGTGCTCTCACCCTCCTGTCAGATGACCCTGATACACCACTCTCCTGCCACGGTTGAGCTTTCCTGGCCTGGTGCACAGACGCCAGGGCCACAGGGCACCCCACATGGAACCAGGGACTTTTCTCTGCATGCAGCAACAAGGAAAGGACTAGGCTGGATGCCTGGGACAGCTCCTGACTTGACGTCGCCCCTCCCCCACCCATGAGCTTGCAGGGGACTACCTGTTCCTTAATTCCTTGGCATCCTCTCCATTCTGATCTGGAAATGAACAGGGGCCTCCAGACAGGAGCCAGCCATTGCTTCCTAGGCCCTTCCCCTCTGTCCAATCCCTGCCTCGGTTAGGCACCTATGGGTGGATGTGAGCCTCTTCTCCACATTGTGAGCACTTCCAGGCCTGTGGTCATTCGTCGCCTCTCGCCCAGGAGTCCCAGCCCATCCCGGGCGCCTTGCTGCAGCGGTTCGGGTGTTAGGCAGCGCAGCAGCCGTTCTCGCTGTCTTCTCCCCTGGACGGGTGGCTGCCGTAGCCGCCCTCTCCAGCACTGGGTCCTGTTCACTCCTTACTTAAACCCTCCCAGCTTCTCACTCACAGCAGCATGAGTCCCCCTCACTAGTGTGATCAGCGTCTTCCTCCCACCTCAGCCTGCCCCCTCCTGTCCCCCAGCACTGGCGTCACCCTGTATGGGCTTCAGTCAGCACTGTCCTTCCATTCACCTCCCCTTTGAATGCAGAACCCGCTCTCCCAGTGTGCTGCTGGTCTGCTTTCCTCGTGGATAGAGCTTTCAATCCTTTAAGCAAATTTGTTCAATTTCTTTCTATATTTGTGTACACAAGTGTTTTGCCTGCATGTGTGTGTGTGCCTGGTGCCCCCAGAGGTCAGTAGAGGGATTGGATCTCCTGGAATTACAGTTGTGGATGGTCATGAGCTGTGCCGCTAAGAATGAATCCAGGTTCTCGACCTCTGAGCTGCCTCCCCCGCACACATTATTTCTTGTTTTAATGAATAAACTCTGATGTCAATAATTTTTTTTAAAGATTTATTTATTATTATATGCAAGTACACTGTAGCTGTCTTCAGACACTCCAGAAGAGGGCATCAGATCTTGTTAGGATGGTTGTGAGCCACCATGTGGTTGCTGGGATTTGAACTCAGGACCTTTGGAAGAGCAGTCAGTGCTCTTAACCTGCTGAGCCATCTCACCAGCCCCAATAATTTTTTTTTAAGATTTATTTATTTGGGGCTGGAGAGATGGCTCAGTGGTTAAGAGCACCAACTGCTCTTCCAAAGGTCCTGAGTTCAAATCTCAGAAACCACATGGTAGCTCTCAAGCATCTGTAATGAGATCTGATGCCCTTTTCTGGGGTGTCTGAAAGCAGCTACATTGTTTTATTTACATATAAGATTTATTTATATATAATAAATAAATCTTTAAAAAAGAAAATAATTTATGTATTTTATGTAAATGAGTACACTGTAGCTGTACAGATAGATGGTTGTAAGCCATCATGTGGTTGCTGGGAATTGAACTTAGGACCTTCGGAAGAGCAGCCAGTGCTCTTAACTGCTGAGTCATCTCTCCAGCACCCCCATATTGTTATTTTTTAACCAAAGTTTTTTTTTTAAGATTTATATGTGTGCCCGGGGAGTTCCTGTGCACGTGTGTACAGGTGCTCTCCGAGACAGGGAATGGTGCCGGGTCTTCTGGACTACAGCTGGAGGTTGGGGCCCGCTTGACAAGCGCGCTTCGGACTGAACTTAGGTCCTCTGCAGGAGCAGGAAGAGCTCAACCCCTGAGCTGTGCCTCTGGCTTTCCAGGTTTGTCTCTCCCTCCCCTCCCCTCCCCTCCGCTACATTCTCTTCACTTGCGTGGTATACCCATAGACATATGTATAAAGGGCATGCAGGTGAGAAGATGCTGAGGCCCAGGATGGATCCATGGTAGAGTCCCCGCCTGGGTTCTGTCCCAGTGCCATAAAGCCAAACAGAACCTACAGACCGGGGGTGAGCGGCACACGTCTAAAAGTTCACATCAGGACCTCCAGGTCACCCTCAGCCACAAGGCAAGTGTGAAGCTAGCCTGGGCTACACAAGACCCTTTCCCCTTCACTCTTTCACACACAGACCGAAACAAAAACAAGATGTCATTCAACATTAATTCTAGTCTACAAAAGTGAATCTTATCTGACCCCATCAGTAGAATAAAACATGGAGAATTTAAGGAGATTGGAGAGGTGACCCCATGACTGAGCTTAGTAGAGGACCTGGGTTTGGCTCCCAGTGTCTCTACAGTGGCGCATTAGCACCTTTAATTCCCGATTCCAAAGCACCAGATGCCCTCTGCTGGCCGCTGTGGGCACTGCATGCCAGGATGCAGATGCATGTATGCAGGAAAGACAGACACATACAATAAAAATAAATCTGGGCAGAGCGATTGCTCAGGGGTTAAGAAAACTGGCGGCTCTTCCAGAAGACCTGGGTTGTCTCCTCCACACCCACACGACAGCTCACGGCCATCAGTCCCAGGGGTCCCACTCCCACCTCTGACTTTCACAGGCTCTAGGCAAACACTCAGTGCACAGACATGCATGCAGCCTGTATTAGCCAGGGTTTTCTCTGGGCTCTAGAAGAATAGAACAGATGGAGTGGTCTCCAGGCTCTGGAGTCAAGCTTGTCCAACAGTGTTTCTTTGACAGAAAGTTCAGGAATCCAGAAGTGCTCAGTCCAAGAGGCTGGATGTCTCAGCTAGTCTGCACTATCTCACTGTGTAGGAATCTTCCCTCAAGGAGGCTCTAACACCAGTGGAGGGATGCCTCGGCAGCAGGACGCATGAAGGTACCAATGACAACGAGGGCAAGCCGGCGAATCCCATGTCCTTGATGTAGGCTGCTGCTAGGAGGTGGTGCCAGATTTAGGGAGGGTCGTCCTCCCACTTCAAATGATCTAGATTTAAGATGAGTCTTCCTACCTCAAAAGATCCAATTAAATAAAATCCAATCCCCTCACAGATGTGGCCACCCGCTTGGGTTTTTAGTTAATTCCAGATGTAAGCGACAACCAAGAATAACTATCACACAAGCAAAAAGACACCTATACATATTTTTAAAGAAATCTTATATATATATTTTTTACATTTTTTAAAAATGTATTTTGTGCTTGCAGAGGTCAGAGAGCCTGCTGGCATTGGTTACCATCTTCCGTCATGTCAATTTCTGGGATTGAATTTAGGTTGTCAGGGTTGGTTCCAAGTGCCACGACCCACTGACTCATTTTAAAGTGAGAGGTAATTTGTACCCAGATGGCTGGACATAACTTCAGGCACTCCCACCCCCATTTTTTTTTTTTTAAATCTAACTACTTATGACAGTTTTCCCAAGTGGTCTGGCTGCATGACTCACACGTTCAGGGGACCCTCCTGAGAACCGCTCATCGCTACGCATCTCATCCTTTCTCATGCTGCTGCTGAACAGCCTTTTGTCACAGCCTGTGTGGTGGGAAGGCCACCCGACTCGGTGCTGTCACCACTCTTCATTTGTTTCTCTTAGGTTTTCTAGGCAAAGTTCCTTGAAGTGCAGTTCCAACCTTAAAGCTCTGTCTGGGTGCCTTTGAGTTGCCATTATTTTCTCTGCTGTTCCACGTTATTTTAACTCTGAGAAGTCACTGAACAATGTCCTTGTCCCAATGGCAAGTGAGCAGCTGCGCAGAAATGAAGAGAGTGAAAGGTCCGATCCCTGCTCCTCACAGGTGGCTGATGTCTTGCTTACTTGTGCTAGTGGTGGAGGAGAGGGAAGGGGCAGTCGCGTGAGGGTGAGGGTGACAGGCCTCACTTCTTTTGTCTGACTGGCTAGCTGTTAAAGCTGCCAAGCAGTCAGGAGGAAAGAGCAGTCTGCATACCCAACGTTTTATTAAAGTAATTTAAAGGCCAATTAAACTAGTTTTATTCAAAGTAAGTCTACATTAAATTACAATATTAACAATCTGTAGACACAATGAACTTAAAAATAAGAAGTAGAAATAGAAATCTATTTGGTCTTTCAGAGACCACATCATAGAACTCATAAATGAAAATGTACAAATATAGAAATGATACTTAAAGAGTAAGGGTTTTAATATGGGGGCCCAAAAAGATGTCATATCTTAAACATGCATGTTTCAAAAAGGGAGAATCCTTTAATAATTTAGCATAAAATCGAGTTATATAAACTTGGTATATTCCAGAAAATATTGCTTTAAACACTTATACATGATCAAAATTCCTTTGGCTTTTAATCAAAATGAAACATGCTACTTTGTAAAATATAAAGTACTTTTAAATGTTGCAAAAGTGTCTGCCATCATCACCATGCCAACAGTACTACGGAGCCTGGTTCTTGCTGCTCAACCCACGTGTACACACAGTATGTCACCAGGAACCAACAAGTCCTTTGCCTTTTGACAAACCTAACTAAGCTCCAGAGAGTGCCAGGGCAGAGTTCCCAGAGGTCTCTATAAACCAGGCCCACTTTATTATGGTAATACAAACTGCAACTTCAACAGTCAAACAGCAGTCACCCAAAAGCCAAACCAGGACCTCCACACTCAACCAGCATGGAAACAAACAGGAAACCCCCAAGCCCCTAAACAAACCACAAGCAGCCCTCTGGGTGAGCTGTATCTCATGACAGACACGATGGCCTCTTGACACATCAGGGACCTCACTTAGAAACCTGATTTACAGAAGCCAAAGTTTCCAACTTTCTGAAAATACTCAGAAAAGAGGCCACTGCTCAGGTGCAGAGAGCCGAGAGGCAGCCTGGGCAGTCTCTTCCCATGCCCACCAGCCCAGGGCTCTGAGTCTTCATCTGGGGAAGAACACAGCATCTAGGGTATGTCCACTGTGTCCCACTCACACACATAACAAACCAAGCCTGTGGCTTTCTGCCAGAGGTACAAGAGCTTGTGAAGAACTTCTCAATGCAAAGTCAGAGAGTAACAGAAACAATAAAGAAGAAGGGGAGGAAGCAGGGAGGAAAGATGTGTGTCATCTCAAAGTCCTTGCGCCCTGGGAAGGATGAGCCAAGAACCACATCCTCTGCTCCGAATCCAAGCGGCCACAGTCGGGCAGCTGCGGGGACCTGGAAACAGCACAGCAGCTCCACACTCTCAGGTACTTCTAGTGTGTCTCACTGGGAGACGGCATCAGCTGGTGCGTCACGCCACGTAGTGGTACTGATTTGGACTGTCTTTGTCTCGTTCCATATAGTCTCTGTCTATAAGTGACTCAATCCGTTTTTTCAAATCTCCAGGCTAGAAAAGAGAAATTAGACATTTTAGGGCACTGAACCTAGAAACACAGGCCCAACATCCTATATGGAACATGTAACAAAAATACGCAATGCTACGGCAGATATACTTACACACAGACACACATCACTGATAATTATGAAATGATCATGTTAGCTTCATATTCTGAACAAATGTTTGCACAGGGTTGACTACACCTGGCTTCTCCTCCTCACATGTAGACAGACCCTATATATTGCATGCTCTCACATATTTGGAAGGAAAATCTGATCATGTTTTGGTGGGACATTCTTACCTTGCTGCTATTATTAAAAACATGTATTTATACTTTTTCTTTCTTTTGTAAGGAAGTAGGCACATGCTGTGCCCCTGTGCAGAGGCTGAGGACAACAGTGGGACTTAGTTCTCTCCTTCCACAGTCTGGGAGGCAGTGACTGAGCTCAGGTTACCAGGCTTTGCCACCAGTGCCTCATCTGCGCTACCCTTAGGGCCTGTGCGCTGCTCCTGCTCAGAGCTGCACAGGGCTCTGCTATGCTGTCCAGGCTGACCTTCAACTCACTAAGTGGCCCAGGGTGGATTGAAATGTGCGGCACTCCTCCTGTGTCCCCAGGTAAAGGTTCTAGGCGTACACCACCGCTAGCCATCTTCATCCTTGGGAAGCACCTTTTCCATGTGCTCCACTCTAGTCATTCCATACATAACAGATATGGCACTCTACACAGGGTGACCACAGATTCTGAGTGTTCGTCTAAGTTACTGCAGAAGTGTACCTGTCACTGTTACTATGCAGGCCTATTACAGAGCTTGTTCTCACTGCTTTAACTCACCATGTGGGTAGAAAGCAGGTGACCAGCCACACACACCTGGCCCTAAAGTGGGTGACCAGCCACACACACCTGGCCCTAAAGTGGGTGACCAGCCACACACACCTGGTCCTAAAGCAGGTGACCAGCATACACACTTGGCCCAAAGTGGGTGACCAGCCACACACCTGGCCCTAAAGTGGGTGACCAGCCAGCCACACATACCTGGCCCTAAAGTGGGTGACCAGGCAGCCACACACACCTGGCCCTAAAGTGGGTGACCAGCCAGCCACACATACCTGGCCCTAAAGTGGGTGACCAGCCATACACACCTGGCCCTAAAGTGGGTGACCAGGCAGCCACACACACCTGGCCCTAAAGTGGGTGACCAGGCAGCCACACATACCTGGCCCTAAAGTGGGTGACCAGGCAGCCACACACACCTGGCCCTAAAGTGGGTGACCAGCCAGCCACACATACCTGGCCCTAAAGTGGGTGACCAGCCAGCCACACATACCTGGCCCTAAAGTGGGTGACCAGCTGCACACACCTGGCCCTAAAGTGGGTGACCAGGCAGCCACACACACCTGGCCCTAAAGTGGGTGACCAGGCAGCCACACATACCTGGCCCTAAAGTGGGTGACCAGGCAGCCACACACACCTGGCCCTAAAGTGGGTGACCAGCCAGCCACACATACCTGGCCCTAAAGTGGGTGACCAGCCAGCCACACATACCTGGCCCTAAAGTGGGTGACCAGCTGCACACACCTGGCCCTAAAGTGGGTGACCAGGCAGCCACACATACCTGGCCCTAAAGTGGGTGACCAGCCATACACACCTGGCCCTAAAGTGGGTGACCAGCCACAGACACCTGGCCCTAAAGTGGGTGACCAGCCACACACACCTGGCCCTAAAGTGGGCGACCAGCTGCACACACCTGGCCCTAAAGTGGGCGACCAGCTGCACACACCTGGCCCTAAAGTGGGCAACCAGTCAGCCATACACACCTGGCCCTAAAGTGGGTGACCAGGCAGCCATACACACCTGGCCCTAAAGTGGGCAACAAGTCGGCCATACACACCTGGCCCTAAAGTGGGTGACCAGCCAGCCACACACACACCTGGCCCTAAAGTGGGTGACCAGCCAGCCACACACACACCTGGTCCTAAAGCAGGTGAGCAGTCAGCCATACACACCTGGCCCTAAAGCGGGTGAGCAGCGCACACACCAGCCCTGCCTTTGTTTTCTTTTGTGAGACAGGATCTATCCTTGAAGCCCTAGCTGTCTTGGAAGTCTCTATGAGGACTTGGCTGGACTCAAACTCACAGAGATCTACCTGCCTCTGTCCCCAAGTACTGGAATTAAAGGTGTATACCACTATGCCCAGTGAAAGAACAGTCTCTATGGCTGACTAAAACCAGAGCCAAGTGCACAGCCTTACAATGTCTCTGCCCAAAAGGCGCCTGCCTCCACTTCTGCTGCAGTAGGAAGCAAACCTTCAGCACTTGGGAGCAAATGCCTTCTGTTGAGGGGAGCATCATTCAAACAGCAACCCCTCCTCTTCAGTGGCGGGCCAGCCATGCATTTTACAAGATATGGCCGACCATACAGATCAGCTATAAAAGCATGTGTGCTCCAGCTCTGCCCGTCGGTCCACTCCACTCCACACTTAGTTACCAGGTTCCGACACTCGCAAATGACAGATACCCTTCCTTGGGGTAGAAACAGCACAGCACAGCACAGCACGGGCTGTGCCACCATCATGGAGGGCAGAGGTTGGGCACTCGCCTCACCTGTGCTTGAGCTACTGACTCATCAGTCTGTCTGTCTGTCTGCCTCAGTGTGACCTCTGAAAAAAGTCCAACTCAGGTGTCACGCAACCAGGGGACTTCCAGTCGCTGAAGGGTACAGGTCCTGAGAGTTCAGTTCCTTCTGAGCTGATCATGCATTTTAGACTGCGTTTTATAATGTATTTTTGTAATACTCCCCTAGCTCATCCTGTATTTCACATGCTACAGAACTAAAAAGTTCTAGAACTAAAAAGAAGAGGGACAAGAAGCCCGAGGCTGACTTACATCTCCAAAGTAGGAAATGCTACAAAAAGCTTATGAATGCTGAATCTAGCACCTACCACCGCCACTGCCACAGGGCTGGGGAGTGGCCCTAAGAACTATGGTGAGGGAAGAACATCTGTTCTGACATCTTGTGGCCGCAGCCTCTGGGGAGATCTGCACAGGGCCCTTGTCATCATGTGTGCTGGCCTCTGCTCCACCAGCACTGTGCTGTCAGTCAGATGCCAGGACACTGAGATTCCAACAAGCTGGGGATGAACACAGCACCTAACACGCAGCTGTGCCCACAGTGCTCACCCTAACACCCAGCTGTGCCCACAGTGCTCACCCTAACACCCAGCTGTGCCCACAGTGCTCACCCTAACACCCAGCTGTGCCCACAGTGCTCACCCTAACACCCAGCTGTGCCCACAGTGCTCACCCTAACACCCAGCTGTGCCCACAGTGCTCACCCTAACACGCAGCTGTGCCCACAGTACTCACCCTAACACCCAGCTGTGCCCACAGTACTCACCCTAACACCCAGCTGTGCCCACAGTACTCACTCTAACAGCCAGCTGTGCCCACAGTGCTCACCCTAACACGCAGCTGTGCCCACAGTACTCACCCTAACACCCAGCTTTGCCCACAGTACTCACCCTAACACCCAGCTGTGCCCATAGTACTCACCCTAACACCCAGCTGTGCCCACAGTACTCACCCTAACACCCAGCTGTGCCCACAGTACTCACTCTAACAGCCAGCTGTGCCCACAGTGCTCACCCTAACACCCAGCTGTGCCCACAGTGCTCACCCTAACACGCAGCTGTGCCCACAGTACTCACCCTAACACCCAGCTGTGCCCACAGTACTCACCCTAACACCCAGCTGTGCCCACAGTACTCACTCTAACAGCCAGCTGTGCCCACAGTGCTCACCCTAACACGCAGCTGTGCCCACAGTACTCACCCTAACACCCAGCTTTGCCCACAGTACTCACCCTAACACCCAGCTGTGCCCATAGTACTCACCCTAACACCCAGCTGTGCCCACAGTACTCACCCTAACACCCAGCTGTGCCCACAGTACTCACCCTAACACCCAGCTGTGCCCACAGTACTCACCCTAACACCCAGCTGTGCCCACAGTACTCACCCTAACACCCAGCTGTGCCCACAGTACTCACCCTAATACCCAGCTGTGCCCACAGTACTCACCCTAATACCCAGCTGTGCCCACAGTACTCACCCTAACACCCAGCTGTGCCCACAGTACTCACCCTAATACCCAGCTGTGCCCACAGTACTCACCTTCACTGGAAATTTCAGCTGATTGTATAGTTCAGAAACTAGGAGGTTATGACCAAGTGTCTTCCGCATTTTCATTATTCTGACTATAGCAGCGTCGATCTGGTACTGTCTATCCTGGAATACTCTCTCTGTGGTGCTAACCTGTTCTTCAACCTGGACAAGAAGAAGGGAAAATGGAAGGCATGTCCAGATGCTTCAGTACCGCCTCGTACTGACAGGCATGGTCTGGCGCAGACTAAGGCAGGCTTTGTTCTGCTTTACTACATTCTAATTTATTCCAGGAATGCTCTTAATTTTTCACAAGTGTACAACTCTAACACTTGGAAAAGTGATTGTAAAAGCCGTATTTTTCTTCTAAGAATGCTTATATCAACAACTTCGTAGCAGCACAGGATGGTTGTAAGCCATCATATAGACACTGGGAACCCAAACCAAGTCCTGTGAAAGAGCACACACTGTCATTAACTGTGGAGACGTCCCTTGTTGGGCCTCCTTAGACCACAGTACTGAGTATTTTGAGAACACTTTCTATGCAGCAAACTAAAAGCCTCAGGATTAGTGATACAATCATTGTCTGTGGGAAGGGTAGCTTGTGACATCACTCAGGTAATTAAACTTGTTCTGCAAATTTGTTCTTCCATCTACAATTTGTAAGAACCCCCCCACCCCCACTAAACATTTCTAGGAAGGCAATAGAACCCAGTGTGTTTGTCAGCTTCAGGTCGGAAGGGCATTTGATATAGGAAGGGATGATTTCAAACAGGTTTCTTGACTTTTTCTTCTACTGATAACATAAAATCAAAGCTTATAAAAGGACACTTCTCCAAACTCTACACCGGTACCAGGTTCAGACATGTGCTCTGACCTCTAACGGTCCTGACATCACCAGAAAAGCTAAGGACTCTTGGCGAGACCACAGGAGTGAACCAGGAGGCTAGCACTTACGGTCTCCTTCATCTGGATTTGATTGATCTTTATTCTGAACAACTTGTGTTTGAAGTCTGCATTGAAGATGAACTTGTCTCCATCTTCCACTTCCTTTCCTTTGGGACTTTTAATCAGGACCCGTGCTTTCCCACAGGCGAGAGACTGCAGTGTTCTTCGCAACTCGCTGTCCTCTGAGAGAGGCAAAGGAGAAAGAACATCACAGAATGCACAAGAGACTCAACCAGCAGAGAAACCATGGTTGTGCCACAAAGTCTACACCTTCTCTTACACCCTTTCCCCGAGTGCTGTGGATGGAACTCAGGTCCTGTGCATGCCAGGCAAGCGCCCTGGGCTGAGCCACACTTCAGGCCTATATGCTTTCTGTTAAACCAACATGGCAGTACTAAGTGTCGGAGTTGGGGTATATGCCTTAACCCAGCAATTTGGAGGCAGAAGTAGGTAGGTCTCTGAGTTCCATGATGGCCAAGGTGACATAGCTTACAAACAAACGAACGAGCGAACACCGTGAGGAGTCTTCCTACCTATGCCAGTGGCCATCTTGATCTCTTCAAAGCTGAAGCCGTCCCCCTCGTTGAACATGAGCAGCACCAGTGTCTGGAAAAGCGACACCTGGAACTCCTTCTTCCCCTGTGAGAGAATGGGGCAGCCACACAAGCTGAGCTCAGACACTGTTCACAGATCACAACAGGATGCTTCTGCATGCACTGCTTTTAGGGGATTCAGAACTAACTAACAGCTACCAGGTGAGAAGAAGTTATGCTATTGATTATAAAAGAATGACATGATTATTGGGTATTACAGGTAGATTCCTGTCTTGGAGCTGGACACAGCAATGCAGGCCTGTCAGCCAGCAGCAGGAGGCTGAGGCAGGGAACCCAGGCTACTGAGTGACCACTGCTCCTTGCATGTTAACATTACTTCCCAGACATCAGGCCTATTTGTTTGCTGCTGCTACTGTTTTTAAGACAATGGCTTGCTGTATAATCCCAGGGTGGCCTTGAACTTTCTATCCTTCTGCCTGTCTGGAGTGTGGGGTCACGAACACACACCATCACGTATGGCTTTCTGAGGCTCTGGGTGGTAATGGAAACCCCAGAGGCTTAGGAGGAGCACAGGGAGTTTGGGTGAGAGCATGGGAAAGAAAGGCCTGCAATGCTCCCAATACTTTGTTCAGACAGAGAGCAAGTGCGCACTGAGCGGCTCTGCGAGCCCTGCTGAGCGGCTCTGCAAGGGCAGACGCTGCCAGGGAAGTTCCACGGTCCTTTTCTATCCAGAATGGTCCAGTGCACACTCAGTAGCATGAGACCTAGCAATTGTGTATGGAGAAGACAAAGGGTAGGAAGGGGATTTGGGAGAGCAGCAGGGTCAGGAGCCTCTCGTTGGAGCCCAGTCCTGTTTCCATCATTTCAGGGCTGTCTGCTGTCCTCCGAGGTCAGCTCCTAACTACAGCCAGCCACATGAGTGGCACAACTCAACTTTGCTAATACCTTGCAGAAGAATGTATGTGGTACCTATAGAGTAATACAATGTATGGGTGAGCGTATTATAATAGCTCTACAAAGTAGGAACTCTTGAGTATGCACCTCGACATCTGTAGTTATATATTAAACTCTGATGTGAGCCTGAGGCTTGTCCCACCCACTGTGTGGTGGCATGCTTCTGTCATGTCCCTGTGCAGCCTGTGTTCGCGCCTCATGGAACTGCTGCGACAGCTCTGTGGTGAGCTCTTGGACCTGGTAATCTGAGAATGTCTTAGTAAGGCCTCCTACCCATCTCTAGTTTAGAAGAGAGTATGTGGAGATCTTAAAAGATTCTCCCCTTGCTTTCTTGGCACATGACAAAACTTATTCTTTGGCTAGGTTCTTTACAACAGAAGGAAGATAAACAGCTAAAACAAAGAAAGGAAGAGAGAAATGGGTGGGGCAGCTGTAGCAGCTCAGCAGAGGAGCCCGCTGCTCTTGTAGGGAACAGCACCCACATCAGGTGGTTCACAACTGTCTGCAGTTAGTTTCAGGGTATTTGGACTCCTCAGGGATACACCCCCCCCCACACACACACACACATACTTTCAGGGTATTTGGCCTGTTTTTGGACTCCTCAGGGATACACACACACACACACACACACACACACACACACACACGCAAAACCCCCTGAAAGAGGGTGCTTCCTAGAACTGAAACTAAGGCAGTAAAAAGTAGGTAACCTGGCTTTGGTCTGCACAGTCAAACTCCCACATGCCGCTCTCCATGACACTACACAGTTTCCACACTTGCTGGTCCTCTCCAGTATCCATCGGCATCCTGGTCACAGCCACACCTCACTGTGTTTTGCTCAGCAGAGAACTGGAGCACACTTTCAACACACGGGGCTTCAGGATTGCTTTCATAGTTGCCTTTCACACCTACTGCTCTCTTAGAGAGTGCATATGTGTGCTGTGTGCCTGTGTGCTGTGTATATGTGTGCTGCGTGCCTGTGTGCTGTGTAACTGTGTGCTGCGTGCATGTGTGCTGTGTGTATGTGTGCTATGTGCCTGTGTGCTGTGTAACTGTGGGCATGTGTGCTGTGTGCCTGTGTGCTGTGTAACTGTGTGAATGTGTGCCTGTGTGCCTATGTGCCTGTGTGCTGTGTGTCTATGTGCTGTGTAACTGTGTGAATGTGTGCCTATGTGCCTGTGTGTTGTGTGCCTGTGTGCATGCATGTGTAACTGTGTGCTGTGTGCCTGTGTGCCTGTGTGCTGTGTAACTATGTGCTGTGTGCCTGTGTGCTGTGTGCCTATGTGCCTGTGTGCTGTGTGCCTGTGTGTTGTGTGCCTGTGTGCATGTGTAACTGTGTGCTGCGAGCATGTGTGCCTGTGTGCTGTGTAACTATGTGCTGTGTGCATGTGTGCTGTGTGTCTGTGTGCTGTGTGCTATGTGCCTGTGTGCCTGTGTGCATGTGTGCTGTGTAACTGTGTGCTGTGTAACTGTGTGCTGTGTAACTATGTGCTGTGTGCTTGTGTGCTGTGTAACTGTGTGCTGTGTGCATGCGTGCTGTGTGCATGCGTGACTGTGTGCTGTGTGCAGTGTAACTATGTGCTGTGTAACTATGTGCTGTGTAACTGTGTGCTGTGTAACTATGTGCCGTGTAGCTATGTGCTGTGTAACTGTGTGCTGTGTAACTATGTGCTGTGTAACTATGTGCTGTGTAGCTATGTGCTGTATGCTTGTGTGCTGTGTAACTATGTGCTGTGTGCTTGTGTGCTGCGTAACTGTGTGTTGCTGTGCATGTGTGCTGCTGTGCATGTGTGTTGTATAACTGTGTGCTGTGTGCTCGTGTAACTGTGTGTATGTGTGCTGTGTAACTGTGTGCTGTGTTAACTGTGTGCTGTGTAGCTATGTGCTGTATGCTTGTGTGCTGTGTAACTATGTGCTGTGTGCTTGTGTGCTGCGTAACTGTGTGTTGCTGTGCATGTGTGCTGCTGTGCATGTGTGTTGTATAACTGTGTGCTATGTGCTCGTGTAACTGTGTGTATGTGTGCTGTGTAACTGTGTGCATGTGTGCTGTGTGCCTGTGTGCTGTGTGCTATGTGCCTGTGTGCCTGTGTGCTGTGTGCATGTGTGCTGTGTAACTGTGTGCTGTGTAACTGTGTGCTGTGTAACTATGTGCTGTGTGCTTGTGTGCTGTGTAACTGTGTGCTGTGTGCATGCATGCTGTGTGCATGTGTGCCTGTGTGCTGTGTGCAGTGTAACTATGTGCTGTGTAACTATGTGCTGTGTAACTATGTGCTGTGTAACTGTGTGCTGTGTAACTATGTGCTGTGTAACTATGTGCTGTGTAGCTATGTGCTGTATGCTTGTGTGCTGTGTAACTATGTGCTGTGTGCTTGTGTGCTGCGTAACTGTGTGTTGCTGTGCATGTGTGCTGCTGTGCATGTGTGCTTTGTAACTGTGTGCATGTGTGTTGTATAACTGTGTGCTGTGTGCTCGTGTAACTGTGTGTATGTGTGTTGTGTAACTGTGTGCTGTGTTAACTGTGTGCTGTGTAACTGTGTGCATGTGTGCTGTGTAACTGTGTGCTGTGTAACTGTGTGCATGTGTGCTTGTGTGCTGTGTAACTGTGTGCTGTGTAACTGTATGTGTACTGTGTAACTGTGTGCTGTGTGCATGTGTGTTGCACACACACATGCAGAGGTCAGAGGAGCATGCTCAGAATCCTACTGTTGCTTTCTGTCCTCTCTTGAGATAGGGTCACTCACTGTTTTTCAGTGAAGCTGGTGAAAGCCCTGTGATTCCCCCATAACTTTGCACCATGACGGGTCAGGTTAGATGTGAGTAATAATATTTATTTGTTCATTTGTATGTGGTGTGCCTGTCATGTGCATTTATGGGGGTCAGAAGACAACCTGGGGGGTTGTTTCCCTCCCCTCCATGTGGGTTCTGTCTGGGTAATCAAGCTCTGGAGCTGGGTGTAGTGCCTGTGCCTCTCCCAGCCAGGCGTCCTGCTGACCCACACCTGGCTCTTGCATGGGTGTTGGGGAGCTGAGCTCAGGCTTCCCTCATGGTTATGCAGCAAGGACACTTTATCTGCTGACTCATTCCCCAACCCTGGTAAGTAATTTGCTATTGATTAATTTACTACTGATTTTTGTAGAATATTAACCGTTTACTTGTTATTTTAATTGACCAAGAGAAGCCACTGCCGAATCATACTGAAAATAATCTGGCCTTTCATTGCTATGGAAGAAAGGAAGAAACAGGAGCTCTGGACCAAGGCCTGACCTCCTTAAAATCCGCCTTCAACACGGCATGTCCCAGCGTCGTCTGCCACTGCAGCTTCCGGCCACTGTGCTTGCCCAGATAGAACGTCTTGAATACTTCCTGAAGTCTGACCATCTGCCAAGCAAGAGACACATGGGGATACTCAGTACATCCTGGGAGTGACAGAGCTCATCTTTTTGTTTCTTTCTTTTTTGGCACAGGGTTTCCTTGTAGCTTGGGCTACAATCTCAAGACTGAGAACAAAGGAACCTTCGCTCCTCTAAGTGGTTTCTTTCACATACTGCCAGTGACAGAAGGCTAACCCGGGACACGCACAGATGCATGCAGAGCACATACTGAGTGACTTCAGAGGGCACCAAGGGAGACAGCGTGGGTTGGCAGTCACCACAGCTTGGCTAGCAATCTTTCCTGAACTTTACTCTACTTGACCCCTTATCACAGGCAGCCTTCAGACCTTGGCCTTCCCAGACTCAGAACTATATTATCAGTCTCAGGAATTCTGTTGCAGCACCAGAAAACAAACTAAGATGGATGCTTTCAAGAAAGTCAAAGAGACTTCACAGAGAAAGTATCTGCAGATCACATACAGACTCTGGTAAGAGTCAAGAGTCTGGAACATGTGAAAACACTTAAAACAACAAAAGACAACTCAGAAAAGGGATTTGACAAGACAGCTTGGCCAATACACACACGAAAAGATGCCTAATAGGGCTAGGGCTAGAGAGATGGCTCAGCGGTTAAGAGCACTGACTGCTTTTCCAGAGGTCCTAAGCACGTACATGGAGGCTCACAACCATCTGTAATGGGATCCAATTCCCTTTTGTGTGTGTGAAGACAGAGCAGTAATACATATTAATTAAATAACTTTCAAAAGGCGCTTAGCATCGGCTCCTGGGTGTAGGAGACACTGACCACACCCAGCTGGCACCACCTCTTGCCTCCTGCAGGGACAGTAAGAAAGGAGCGTGAAGGCTGATGGGCTGCCCCTCACTGCTCTGCTCAGTTAGAACCAACCAAGGCTGCAAGATCTGTCTCACTATCTGTTCAGAAGAGACTGCGGCATTCATACCCATCCTCGTAGACACATCGTGACGGTCCAGGGCAGAACGACCCTGAAGGCCCATCATTCAGTGAATGGTTGAGCTAAGTGTCTGTACACAGAGCTGAGAGAGGGACAAGGCAGCAGCACACGCTGTAGCACGAGGAATCCTGGGACGGGAAACCCCTCAGTGTGCATCGTGTATAAGCCCCGCCCCACAGCCTGGACATCAAGGGCAAATCACAGAGAACGCAGACAGCGGGTGCTGCTCAAAGGGAGGACAGGGTTAGCCACCTGGGGGACAGGGCTCCCATCTCTAAGATGGAAATTCTATGTCCAGGTGTACTTTATTACAGTTGAAAAAATACAGTACGAGGTAAGACTCCAACACCTTCTTTCTGCTACAAACCAAAAGTGTCCCCACAGACAGTTAGCAAGGGACAAAGGCCCAGGGAGCAGCTGAAGGCGCTGGGTGGCGTGGGCATCCAATGGGTAACTGAGAAGCAAGAGTTCAGTGGCAGACCTAAGGGATATGTCAAGTGGAGAAGAGCTCTTCCCTAGAGCCGAATGTTAGCTTCTAAACAGAAGGGACTGGACAGCCAATCCCATCCATCACAGTAAGGCCAATTCAGAGGGATCCTTTACACAGGCGACAGGTGAGCACAGACCTGAACGGCTTCTGAGGACCACGGGCCCAGAGGCTGGGATGAGGCCCTGCCCGTGTGCCCTGGGCAGTGAGTGCCACAGCCACAGGCCAGTGGTCATGGATGTCACAAACACCTGAGAACAACAACTTGGGAGCAAGTGTGTACTTTGGGTGTGTTTCAGTCCAGAGTTGGGCACTACCCCCACTACCCCCTCTGGCCCATAGCAAGGTGGAAGCGCCCTGGAGGGAGCTTTGGCAGAGGAAGGCTGTGTCTCTCCCCTCCCAGGGCCAGGAAGCAGAAGTGACACAAAGGGAGCAGAGCCAGGGGACAGGGGCTACCTCCAACTCCATGGACTCCCCTCACTTCCACAACCTTCTCACAGTCATCACCATCTGAGTCAGTCAACCGAATTAAAGAAGGGCAGAACCTCCTGATACAAACCTCTTTAGAAATGTCCTCAGAGTCACACATCAGGGCATGCTTCGCTAACCAACGTTAGTCCTCAATCCAATTGGGCCGACTACTCAGAGTAACCGTGGCAGCCATCGAGATAAGACTTTAGACAGCCGGCCAGCAAAGCTTGGAGGAAGGGCTTGCATTAGTGAGCACTTCCTGAGCTGAGGTGCGGATGATCCCGGGAGCCCTGCACTGAGGCAGTGTGGGCACGGGTACCCACAATTCCCGGACAGAAAGGAGATGCCATCTCCCCAGCCAGTGCCAAACACAGGCATCCTAGGAATTACCCTGCACATTCCCGGCATGTTTGCACATTTTAGAATGAGTGAAAACACCAGTGTCCTGAGAGGCTCACTGGGTTGGAGAGATGACTCTCAGAGGGCAGGACCAAGCACAGCTACCAGGGCAGAGGCAACATGGCACAAACCTACCTCAAACAAAATAAACCTGATGCCCCGTGCTCAGGCCTCTGGCAAAGAGCAGGGGCAGGCAGCACTCAGGGATGGGAGGAACAGGTCTAGTTAGGCTCAGTGAGGGCAAGATGGAAGGAAGCACTGGGCAGCACGACTGGGCAGGGGAAAGCAGATATGCAGGCTGTGTGCTGAGCTACAGGTCCATCTCTGTGTTGTGAGGAAAGTGAGGCAGAGATGGAGACAGATAGGGAAGGCCACAGAGACCAGTGAGGACCAAGCAAGGAAACTGAGCAACCAGTCTTGGAACTGGAAAGAGTCTCAGCAGGGAGGTGACCAGGTCCCGGCAGACCTGCAGGCCCCACCTTACGCTTGCTGCCCTGGCACCTGCAGTTCCTGAGCCTCTCCTCTGGAGTGGCCCTCACCCTCTGTGACGAGGATAGAGCCACTGACCAGGAGGCCTAGCCTGATGCCTCCTCTCTTGGCATCTCTGATGCTTTGGACATTTGGATTTTAGCCTCATAGAGCCCACCGCTCCATGGACCTCTTCAGGTTCTCCATAATACTTCGACTCACAGTCTATACATAAGGTCCTAAACCTACCATGCCTAAGACTCATTGTCATCGTATGCTGGAAAGCAAGGATCAGCCAGGTAAGCTGTCATTTACACGGGTGTCCTGCTGCTGGAGAGCAGGAGGACACGGGCTCCAGGACGGTGCTCTGACTGTGACTGAAGAGGCCATTTTCAAACGCTGCTTTCCAGGCTACAGAACATGGCGCGGATGCCTTGAAAAGCTTTCTCCCAGCACTAAGGTAAGAGGTCCAGCAGCCAAGCACTCACCTCTGGAGGGAGGTGCACTTCCATGGGTGTGTATGTGGGCCAGTAGCCCATGGTGAGTATGTGTACCGTGAGGTCAATGGGGCCGGGTGCACTTTGGTTCTGCATATGCTAAAAACAAAGACAGCCAAGACAAGTAAGTAAATAACTCTGCAATGCATTGACGAAATGGTACAAGCATGTATATAACTGTGTGTATACATACACACACACACACATACAGGCATATATACATTTATTTTGAGACAAGGTCTCTCTATGTATCTCTGGCTGCCCTGGAACTTGCCATGTAGAAAACAGGCTGGCTTTAAACCAAGGGATCCATCTGTCTGAGCCTCGCAAGCACGGGGGTTAAACGTGTCCTCCACCATGCCCAGCCTGGAAACCGTGTAATTTTTACAGCACAGTTTCAATGGGCATGTCCTCCAGTCTTTTGAATGTGCTCCAGTGAGGTCCAGCGTCACTGCAATGGCTATCTTCACTCAGTTTACGCTACAAATGTGTCAAACTCATCAGCCCCAAGCCAGCGTGACTAAGGCCCTGCTCACCTGCTTGAAGTGAACCATGATGTCTTTGGAAAGCTCCATGTCCTTGAACATGCCCTCCAGCTTGCTGGTGAAGGCAGCTCCGCACTCTGTACATGTGAGGGAAGGGTGAGAGAGAGCCGGCATGGCGCCCGCCTGCCCGGGGACCGGCCCGCCCTGAGCTCACCGTGCTTGAGCTTCGACAGCATGGACTTCTCAGCATCCACTGACGCGCTCTTCCCCACCAGCAGCCTTTTAGCTAAGTCTTTCTTATAAAACGCTTCAAAGACATCTTTACCTGTGCAAACAGGAAAGCCAAGCCCTGAGATACCTGGTTTACCTGCTACACTCCACGGCCAAGAAGCTCCCGGGCACTACTTCCGGGTTTGGGGGGGCGTCTTCCCATGAATGCAGGTCTGCGCGCTCATCTCCCTCACAGCGCCTGCCTCCCTTCTCACCGTGGATGAAACGGAACAGAATCATGATCTTGTCCAGGATCCTCTCCAGCTCCTCGTCTGTTGCTTCTTTGTTGCCGGCTCGTAACTTTGAATCCACATGCTTGGCTGGAAGAGCAAGAGTTCCGATGAGAAAAGGGCTGTGGGGTCAAAGCCGAGGAGACAACTGGACAGCAAAGAAAAACACACAAGAAACCCCTCGCTTCAGCCGCTTTCAATTCTCCAGGAAGCAAACAGACTTTTAAAGACAATTTGTTGCAACGTAACGAGATTGTATCTTTCCAGAACTGTAACAAATTCAGAGATTAAAAAATAATTCTTTTTTTTTAAAAAATGGTCTCAGATTGAGTTTTTACTTTTTTGTTGTTTTTGTTTTTCGAGACAGGGTTTCTCTGGGTAGCCCTGGCTGTCCTGGAACTCACTCCGTACCAGGCTGGCCTCGAACTCAGAAATCCACCTGCCTCTGCCTCCCAAGTGCTGGGATTAAAGGCATGTGCCACCACTGCCTGGCTCAGATTGAGTTTTTATTTTTTAAGTTTAAGGTTTAATTTATTCCCGTGTATGGGTTCATGTCCCTGCCGGTTTATGCATGAGCCAGGAAGGGGCGCGGGAACCTCTGACACTTCAGTCCCAGACAGCTGCCAGCTGAAATGTGAGCCCTGGAGAGCAGCGGTGCTCCTAACCCATCTCTCCAGTCCCAGACTTAATTCTTTAAAAAATATCTATTTTATAAGTGGGTGTGTTTTGTGTCACGTATGTCTGTGTACCGTGGACGTGCTTGGTGCCTTTGGAGGCCAGAGTCCATGTCTATGAAAAGAGCTGCAGTGAGGTAAATTGACTTTCTCAGAGAATTCTCCTTGAGGTCTCAGGTGTCAAGGGCAGGGGAACATTCGGGATGAGAGCATTTCACTCAGGGCCTCATGCTTCTGGGGTGACACAGAGTCAAGCTTGACAGTGCAGTACGTCACGGATGGGACAGCAAGAGCACCCTGACAGCAGAGCTCAGGACTTCCGGCAGCCATGCTCCCTGGGCCTGCTCGCCTTCGTGGAGTCTGCTTAAATTGCCACTGGGCTTCTCTGGCTTTATATTAGCTTTCTTCCTTCCTTTTTTTAAAAAGTGAAATATATCTATATCTATCTATATATCTACCTCTCTAATCTCTATAAATACCTCATATGCAGTGCACAGATGCATAATGGCTGTGTTTACACTTGCTTGTGTGGGTGTAGAAGCCAGAGCAGCTCTTGGGTGTTTTCTCACCCACTTCTCACTTTTTAGACACGGTCTGTCACTGAACCTGAAGCTCAATCATCTGGGTAGGTCAGCTGGCCAGTGAGCTTCTGGGTTTTGTCTGTCCTCCCCCAGCACTGGGGTTACACATCCCTTCTGCCCTTCTAGGAATGCAGTGACACTTTTCCTAACTAGTGGGAGATGAGTTTCAAGTCTGACAAGAAGTATACAAAGCAGCAGGTGGAGCAAAGGCTTCCTTGAATAAATACACCTGCTTGCTGTTCAGCTCAGACAAGGACCGACCGACACTGACCTTTAAAGGCTGTGCTAGAAACCTTCATCCACCTAGCTTATGACCCCACCCCACCCCCACCCCCTCCCATCCTGTCTGAGATGTGGAGCCTTCTGTGTCTTCTAAAAAGGCTTGGAGTCTCCTGAAGCACTCAATTTGGAAGAATATTTGAGGTTCTTTTTTTTTTTTTTTGAGTTTTTGTTTTGATAGGATTTCACTATATGCCTTCGCTGGCCTGAGACTCTCTATGTAGACTGGGCTGTACTCAAATTCATAGATATCCACCTGCCTCTGCCTCCTAAGTGTGAGAACCAAAGTGTGTGTGTCACTATGTCTAGCTTTCATTTTCCTTTTTTTGAGACAAAGTCCTGTCATGCATGGTCTGGAACTTGCTATGTAGATAAGGCTAGCCTTGAGCTCCCCTGCCCTCCACCCAGAGTGCTCAGGTAAAGCCCACAGCTGGCACTCTTCTATTTACAAAGCACCTAGAGGCTGCATGGTGGCTCGGCGGGGCCAGGTGCTGGGTGCCAAGCTGAATGCAGGCGTCTGACTTCATGTCGTCTGCAAGGACTCCTGACAGCCCTCCGACTCCCGCTTGAGCAGGAGCGCACGGACAGTGTCAGCGCATTTGCTTAAATGTAAACAGAAGGGTCTGGGGCTGCTCTGGTACCAATGAGCTCTGCAGGCTTGTTTGGTCTCTTGTTGATGAACGTCTCGAAGGACTCCTTCATCAGGTTGATGAAGCGCTCGTTCCTCTGGAAGCACACCTCCACCACGTGGTCCACTTTGTCCTTAAAGTCCAGAAGGTCTTGGACCATGTCTTTGTCTTTCTCAGGATTGATGACAATGGTTGTCCCAAAGGTCTACAGCAACAAGAAATAACTAAGTCAGCATCAGGCTTAAGAGGCAAAATGTATCTTTTGCTGTCTCACAACATGGTGTCAGGCCTGCTTTCTGCACTCTCTGCATATGCTCAGGACTATGGCCTGCTTTCTGCACTCTCTGCATATGCTCAGGACTATGGCGATTTCTAGTATCCCTTTAAGCAGGTGGCACCTGGCATTCAGATGTCTGGGATCAGCCCCAGGCAACTGTCCTAAAAGATGCTGAAGGTGCTATACTGGTAAGCGATGGGCACAGTGCTTGGGTCACACAGGCAGGAACTGAGGCAATAAATCTTACATTGGGCTTACAAACCCAGCAGGGCAGGCCAGACTGGAAGGCTGGTTCACAGGGAGTGAGATCAACCTGGTTCCTCCCAGCCGCTGGCTCCTCCCAGCCGCTGGCTCCTCCCAGCCGCTGGCTCCTCCCAGCCGCTGGCTCCTCCCAGCCGCTGGCTCCTCCCAGCCGCTGGCTCCTCCCAGCCGCTGGCTCCTCCCAGCCGCTGGCTCCTCCCAGCCGCTGGCTCCTCCCAGCCGCTGGCTCCTCCCAGCCGCTGGCTCCTCCCAGCCGCTGGCTCCTCCCAGCCGCTGGCTCCTCCCAGCCGCTGGCTCCTCCCAGCCGCTGGCTCCTCCCAGCCGCTGGCTCCACTGTGTCCCCAGTGGCCTCGTGGCCATGTGTACCTTGATATACTCGCTCCAGTGCTGCAGCAGCGCATGCTGCCCCCCCTTCACCCGGCTGAAGAGTTGGTACATCTGGGTGAGGTCGGGCACCCTGTTCTCATCCAGCAGGTGCTCGAGCCCTAGTGGGATGTACAGGACAAGTCACTGCAGGAAGGCAGCCGTCACGGACGACACCAGGACAGTCCACACTGCGCAGCAAGGACGTGGCCTGCAGACCTGAAGCACATGCTCGCTACGCTCGCTATGTCTGTTTGATGACACGGGTGAGCCTTACACTTCTGAGCGCACGCAGAATACATCATTTACTAAAGCCCTGATTTCACAAAAGGAACGAGTCAAAAATATTTAGCCAAGTGTTTTACTATGAGAAGTTCATGGTGCAAATTATTTTAGGTTTTGTCTGTCAGAAAAGCATTTGTTAAAAGGCTGTTTCAGAGACTGGAGGGATGGTTCAGCAGTTAAAGCACTTGCTATTCAGTGGACCTAGGTTTGCTTTCCAGCACCGGTACGGTGGCTCACAAATATCACTAACTCTAGTTCTAGGGGATCTGATGCTATCTTCTGACCACTGTGGGCACTGCATACATGTGGTGCATATACACATGCAGGCTAGACACTCATATGCATAAAATAAACCTGAACTGAAGTTGGTTAGACTTTTTTAGTTCATTAATTTGATTCACATAATAAATTGTAAGACAACTAAGTATTTACCCAATATTTCAAGTATTCAGTATGGCATTTTAGAATTTTTAGGTATACACTGTGGCAATTTGTGTGTATGTGTATGTGTGTGTGAAAGAGAGAAAGAGAGAAAGAGAGAGAGAGAGAGAGAGAGAGAGAGAGAGAGAGAGTACTCAAATGAGATTGAATGCCTTTAGAAGGTGTACAAGAGCACTGAATGTCCTAGAACCTGTGTTACAGTGGGTGTGAACTATCTACAAGATGTGTGAGCTCCGTGAGCTCCAGTCCTCTGTGGGGTTACAAAGGCTGTAACCGCTGTGTGCACCATTGCTCAGCCAACTCTTTATTCTTATAATTATTCATTTTAATTTTTAAAAATTCTCTTCTGTGCCATTTTGAACTCCCAGATGTTAAGAACAGAGAATAAATTTCAGTCCACTGTGCTGTCGTGCTGTACGGTGACGCCCCGTCCTCTTAGCAAGAGCTTGCTGGTTGCTTTAAGGCCACTTGGGTGACCCCAGAGATCCTAGAAACAACATCCCTAGGATGCTGAGGCTTTCTTCTGGTCTTCCTGGTCTACATCTAGAATCATGCATTCTCAAACAGCTCTTCATTTCCTTAGTGGAGACAGTTACCCACAAGTCACGCCGCCTACAGTACAGGTGCTCATTCCTAGCACACTGGGCACTGTTACTATACTTTAAGTGGACAAAACTATTAAATACATTAAAAGAAAATCTTTTTAAAGGCAAGTTTTCACACTGTTCTTGGCTAACCTGAAACTTACTACATAGACCGGGCTGGCCTCCTGAGTGCTGGGATTAAAGGCATGCACCACTATGCTTGGCTAATATTTCTAAAATCATTTTAGGAATTCTTACCTTTTCCTTCTGTTGCTTGGTCCAGGCCTCATGCAAACTAAATACATATTCTCTAATGTACCCCCATGCTAAGTGAGTACTGTATCACTGTGCTATATCCCCAGCCTTAGATTATGTTTATTTCCTGTTATTCTTAGGATATGTCCCACTAAGGATATACTCCTTAAAGGAAAAATTCAGAAATGATATCTGAACAATGCATGCCTGGAAGTGAAACGTCAGACAAGCTGTAGGAGACGGCTCTCTCCTGTCACAAGCAGGTCTGGGGATCCGACCTTGGTTCTCCCAAGCTTGGCAGCCAGAACCTTCATCAATGCAGCTACTTTGCTGTCTCTTATTTTTCTGTTTTAAAAGATAATGTTTCTCTATGTAGTCCTCACCATCCTAGAACTTTCCATGTGAATCAAGCTGGCCTCAGATTCACAGAGCTCCACTGTCTCTGTCCGGTGCTAGGTTAAAAGCTGCCCTTCCACACCTGCCCTCCAATTCTGACTGTGTAAATGCAGTTCTGAATGCGCTGCTCTCAGGAAGTGACTGAGAGTGTGCACTGGGCAGGCTTGTGTGTGGCCTTGGTCCTTCTCATTCGAAATGTATTGAGAGCCTAGCAGGACTGCTCTACACGAGGGCAGACCGAGGGCAGAGGCCTGGCACACTCCTTCTCCTGGCCTGGTTTACTTGGCTACTGTATGGAAGTCCCACTTTCACGTGTCTCACAGACCAGCACTAGCATCTGGCGAAGCAGAATCTACCAGCCACTGGCAGGAGTGGCACTTCCTCAGAACTAAACCCCTTCAGACTCTCAAAGCACAAGGGAGGGCTACCGTTTCCCATCACAACTAAATGACCTTAAATGCAGAACAATTCAGTTTTGACAAGTGACGCTGGTATCTGAGTGTTACAAAAGAGTGGCTATGTTCATTATAATTTCTGGAGGTGTACAATCACTGTGAAGGTAAGAAAACAAAACAAAAGCCACTAAACCAAAGGACTGAGCCGAACATGTCTATACTAAAGCGACAAGTACAGACCATGGGAGGTAGGTGGGCGATGGAAAGACAGTGCGCTATGGCTTTAACGCTATGTGCAAAGTGGTGCAATGCCCTCTAAAGACAAACGTGAATCCCTCCCACAGGTCTTCTCCAGATACCAGAGCTATCTCTCCCTCTAAGTCCTAGCCCTCTCCAGTTAAGTCACCCTCTGGGAAGAGCCCAGACTCTTGTGATGCTCATGGTAACCTAGCATGCGCTTATGAAGAACTAGAACAGAGGAAACTAAAGGTGACAAATGAAGAAACGGCATGAGGCCCTACTGGGCTGGAGATACTGACGGCTGTAATGTGATCAGCACACACTGTGTGCATGCAGCGACCTGCTGCACAGAAATGTTCTACACGATGTACTCCACAAGGGGGAACCAGTATTTCACAAAGGAAAAACCTCCCAAGGTGGTTTAGCCAAGTAGGGCTGAAAATCACTAGCCTTCAGTTTGCCTGTTTTCTCCAAGACAGGGTTTCTCTGTGTAACAGCCAGACTGTCCTGGAACTAACTTACGCTGTAGACCAGGCTGGTCTCAAACTCCGAGATCCATCTGCCTCTGCCTCTGCCTTCCGAGTGCTGGGACTAAAGGTGTGTGCCCACTGCTGGCCAGCACAGGTCTTCAATTACATGGCAAGCGTGGCGATGCACGCTTTTGACCCCAGCTGTATCATTTAACCATGAATTCCTTTGAGGGCTAGCACACTTATTAAACACTTGTCACAATGGTTTGTCTTATAAAATTAACCATTTGTGAAGTTATATACAATGCTCCCAGAGTTTCACAAGTTAAAGGTTAGAATTCAGTGTAAAATCAGAGCTGATTGGGAAAACCTACCTTTCTGTAGAATTGCTGTCAAATGTTCTCCTAACAGCTGTTTCTCCACACAGGCAATCAACGGTTTTCTGAAAAAGCAAACCAAAAGATGTCAGTTGCAGAGGCTGGTTAGCTATCGAGCGAGAGTTACCGTCAAAGGCGGCAGCTTGTGGCCACTCGGACAGAGGGCTAAAGTGTAAGATTCCACTAAACTGATGGTTACTTAGGGGTTTGCTGATGACTCTACACCAAATTTCTATTCAATCTATTCTTTTGGTTTGTTTTTTGTTTTTTTGAGACAGGGTTTCTCTGTGTAGCCCTGGCTGTCCTGGAACTCACTCTGTAGACCAGGCTACCCTCGAACTCAGAAATCTGTCTGCCTCTGCCTCCCAAGTGCTGGGATTAAAGATGTGCGCCACCACCGCCCAGCACAATTTATTCTTTTTATGAGACACGCTCTTAATACATAGACCACGCTGGTCTTGAATGCATGTTTTTTCTGTCTGCACTACCCAGTGCTGGGATTACAACCATTCACCACCACACCTGGCTCCTGAAGCAGCATTTCTAACACAACTTGTTCAATAATACAATAGGTTCAGCAACAGTTGGCAGCGAGCACCTGAGGCGCCTGCCTGCCTGTGGTGTAGGTACGTGGGTTCGACACCCTGGGTTCTGACCTTTTCCTCTGCCCTTCATGGTTTAGCCCCTGATGTCACTTGCTAAAGCTTCCTGAACCACACACAAACTCTAAAGCAGTCTGGAGCCCTGCTGTGGGAGCTCAGGGATGCAGTCTAGAAGCGGGCAGGGCACACCCAGCAGTGCTGTCTGCAGTCCCATTGGGCATGCCTACTGTGGCTCTGCTGTGTTCACTCTCATGCTGGCCTGCAGGGCAGGGTGTCGTCATGATGCTGAGGCACCAGCAGGTCTAGGATCTATGGGCGTAAGTATTTTCTGTGGCAAATGACCAACTCTGTCAGGATCCAGACTCTGACTTCTCTCCTCACGATGGCCCCCACCCCATCTTCCTGCATACTCTGCCTTCCACTGCGCTGTCAGCCCGGTCCTCACCGCTGTATCACAGAGGAACTGGCAATTGTCTCATCTGCTGTCTGGTCTGAGACAGTCCTACAGCTCCACTCCTCGCCCTGACCATGCCCACGCCCGCGGTTAGTGGGCAGGATTCTGCTCATGGCGGCAGCCTGCTGTGAGGTCTGGGCTCATGCGCAGCACACAGAACAGAGCCTGAGCACCGCAGTGACAGGCACAGCCCACCCACTCTCCTCTCTGTACAGGGTCTGTACAGAACTCACTATGGAGACCCAGTGAGTCCTGAACTCACAGACATGCGCCCCCCACCACACCGACCTCCTGGCTTCTCCACACTCAGTCTTCTCAGAAGAGCACAGAGAATGATTGACTTTTGACACTTCTCAAGCCCTCAGTTTAGAGTTCATAAGGAACACTGCTGGGGTTTAGTGCCCAGTACCAGTGCTTTGAATGAGGCACTGTGCACACACCACAGCACGTGTGTAGAGGCCAGAGGAACCCTCACCAGTCAGTTCTCTCCCTCTGCTGCGTGGGTCCCAGGAGTGCTCGGGGAGTCAGGCTCGGCAGCAAGTCACCGCGTCTCCCTGTGCAGCCCTGGCTGGCTGACACTCACTATGTCTATGAGTATAGTTTTGAACTCAGATTCACCTGCTTCTCTGCCTATTGAGCATTAGATTAAAGGTGTACACCAACTTTCTACAAGGAACTTTTTAGCAAATTTAAACCTCACAGGCACGGATGGCAAAGGAAGGATTATATCCCAGCCTCCATGAAAATGGAGTTCAGAACTTGAGTGGCCCGAGGCCACCACTTTGAGGGGATCCCAGTGTAGCCCCTGCTTCCCCCTGGCTGCTAACAATCAGCCCCCATTGTTGGTACCAGGACTGCTGTCACATAGGCAAGAGTGTGACCTATGTACCTGTTGCCAAGGCAACAGCTACCACATTCCCAGAATCCATTGGGCTCACCTTTACCTGCGACCACATCACCTGCCGTGTATATATAAGAGATGCACACCTGCCCCTCTCTGCCCCCCTCTTTCCACCGTCACCTTTGTCCTTTCCCTTTTCAATAAACCTCACGTGGAACTGTTTGGCCTGGTGTGGTCTCTGCGGCTGCTGCAGCCACTCACCGCCCACCAAT
Source organism: Apodemus sylvaticus (assembly GCF_947179515.1). NCBI lineage: Eukaryota > Metazoa > Chordata > Mammalia > Rodentia > Muridae > Apodemus > Apodemus sylvaticus. The sequence continues at coordinate 8,819,515 of NC_067489.1, read as the reverse complement.
CCCTAACACCATGGCCTCCTCTTAACTCTCCACCTCTATCAAGTGGATGTAAATATTAATTTTATTCCTGAACATTTAATCCCCTTAAGTAAATTAAAAAGTTTGGATTACATTCCCCGAATTGGGCACCATGTGTGAAATCTAGTTTTTCCTCCCAATCACTTTAATTTCCAGTATAATGACTCTGAGACTAATTATTTATTAATAGATGCTTAGGCCAAAACACTCTGACTTGCTCTTTTTTTTTTTTTTTTCTGACTTGCTCTTATTATCCCTCTGCTCTAGTCAGAGCTCACCTGTGTGGCTGCTTTCTCCCCTAGTTTTCCTACGCCTGTGTCCTCAGCTTTCCAGGGGCAGTCCCCATGTCTTTCCAGGGGCAGTCCCCATGTCTTTCCAGGGGCAGCCCCCATGTCTTTATTTCCCACAATTCTCTCTATCCCTAGCCAGGTATCTAAGCTCCTATTTTCAGCCTCAGCCCATTGTTCATAGCTTTTTTATTGACCAGTGATGCTTATAAGAGTCTTTCTACAGCTGGGAGTGTGATGAACATGTCAATATCCCCAAGCAACCCAGCTGTCCCAGTGCAGACCTGTGCTGGGACCCATGGTCCCCCCCCCCAGGTCTGCACTGGGACCCATGGCACCCCTCCCCCAGCCTCCCTGGGCACAGGTCTGCACTGGGACCATGGCTGGAAAGGGAGAGCACAATCCTCTCAAAGGTGCTGTCCTGAACTTGCGTGCCATGTCTCCTGGGATGTGACTCTTTCTTTCCTTCTCCCTATATCCCAAAGGACAGGAGTTTCACTGTCCCCTCTGAGCCCACGTCTCCATCTCCTCACAGCAGCACATAACACATCTTGCACAAACCCTGCATGGACCTAGAGTCTAGAGGAAAAGGACGACTGAAAAAGAGAAGGGTGTGTACTGTTTCATGGGAGTTATGGCCATGTAAGGCACCTAAGAAGCCTTCCTAGCTGGGGTGGACAGTGCTTAAAGAGTGTACACCACTCTACCGGGCACCCACACCGAGGGTGGGGGGTGGGGGTAGCTCTAAGCACCGAGTCCCCCTGGCTCTAGGGGACCTCCCACCACTGGCTCCTCGCCCAGGCACCTGTGTTCACACATGCATCACCACACACTGCGCAGGAAACGTACTCACATAAGCCTTAAAGGAACAAGGGACTGGAAAGACAGGAGCCTGGTACTCAGTGAAGTTCTCTCAGGCAAACAAAGCACTCAGATGCTGAGGTGCTGGTCTCCCTCCTGAGTCATCCCTCCCCCAACAGCTCGTGGTAAGTGTGCTGAGCTCACACACCATAAGCAGAGCTCGGTCTCAGAGGCAGGATGGCCTCAGGACGGGGTGCACGCTTGAGGCAGTGCATCTCAGTGTGAGGCCTGTGGGAGCTAGGGCCGTGCTCACTTACTGTGTGCTGTGGTCTAAGTAGGTGATCACTCTGTCTGCTTCCTCTTCTAGACGCTTGCTCACATGGTTAAGGTATTCTGGAACCTTCCAAAAATATTTAACACATCAGTGACAAAGATTTCTCACAATACATATAAAATTTCCTCAAAAAATAGAAGAAAAAAAGAGAGAAAAGTGAACACATTCAGGTGAAACTTTAACAGATGGAGGATCTGTTGAGGATTGCCTAAAGCCAGGGCCCAGGCCGCACGCACTGCTCACTACAGTGTCAGGGACAAACACACACCAGTGGGCCCATGATGGGTGAGGCAGTAGTCACACCTGGGCAGACAGCCCAGAGCTTGCTAGCAACCTGTACCCCGTATGTGCCACCTGGATCTATTAGTGGTGACACCCTTCCTCCCTCCCCTGCAGTCACGGCAACTACACGCAGACATCACTAGTCCGAGCTGAACCGTCCTCGGTGCCACCTCGGCTGGCCCAGCCACAGCTGAACTACGCACAGTGTGACGGGCTGGACCGCCTTGGCAGGAGGGAGGTGCGCGCGCCTCCCTCCAGGACTGGACTCCAGGACCTACCACACTGCCTGCTCGGCGGGTCTGAGAGGACACTGCTCTTACATACACTTCTTCAAACTGCATTCTCTACCAGTGCTTTACACGGGTGGACATTCTCATTTTTAAAATTAGTTCTTTATTGGGCTGGAGAGATGGCTCAGCAGTTAAGAGCACTGACTGCTCTTCCAGAGGTCCTGAGTTCAATTCTCAGCAACCACATGGTGGCTCACAACCATCCATAATGGGATCAGATGCCCTCTTCTGGTGTGTCTGAAGAGAGTGACAGTGTACTCACATATAATAATTAAATCTTAAAAAAAAAAAAAAAAGATCAGCTCTTTATCTTCTTGCTCAGACACGAGCCCCTGTGCTATTTCAGAAAATACTTAGGGGGAGGGGAAGAAAGAGCAAACTTCCTTCCACAGCAAGCAGTTCTTTCCCGGATGTGAGCATTTGGAAGGGCAGCAGCCGAGGAGTGGGGCAGCAGATGCAGCCGTCGCCCAGCTCACCTCCCTGTCCTGCATCAGCTGCTGGCCCTCGGCAGCATACAGACAGTTGGTCTCCTCCAAGAACTTCAGCTCGAATGAGTCTTTGTACACCTAGGGAAGGAGCAGAGCAGCTGCTGAGGAGCTTGAACAGCAACCCCGCCCTTTCCAAGCACTAACTCTCATCAGCTTTCCTCTCACGGCTCCAGCTCCTTGCGCGGTGTAGCACTGGCCCCCATCACTCTCCTCCAGGACTGACAACCGTGCTCTCCACTCATACCTCTGGGGTACTATTCCCCTACGTCTGAGGCCTGCGTTTATTGTGGGGCAGGCACCTGCGGATGGCCAGCACGTGCGAGGACCAAGACCTCCCTCACCTGGAGATCTGAGAGCATGCTCAGCAAACTTCGAAGCAGGCTCCTGTCCACGGCCTCTCCACTTCGCTCACGCCCAATCAGCAGCAGAATGCCATCGATGGTCTTACTCTGCACCATCCTGTCACTGATGATGTGGTTCCTAAAGAGCTCTAGGCCCATGTCCCTACGAGGAACACAACGAGGCTTTGGTTCACCTTCAGTGCTCTAGAGTTTCACGTGTGCTATGCACCAGCCCCAAACTGCTGTTTGCTAATTATACCCAGAGCTTCAGATGCTCTTCCTCTTACAAATGCTTGCTGGGCCAGTCCAGGATGTCTGTGCCTCTACCATAAATGAGGTTAATTCCTACACAGGCCAAGCTGACTACCCCAAGTTGATCCTGAGACATCTTGTGCCACACAGGCACTCACTCAGGCATCAAATTGCTATTATTGGATCTCCTGCCTGTGACCTAGGCCTCACCCTTCTCCTTGGGTGAGCCACAAAGGTAAAGATTATGGGACTCACCCCTGCATCTGCTCCCTCTGCATCCCTTCCTTCCCCACCTCCAGCCCTACTGTCTCCAGTAATCACTGTTGCTATTACTGTTTCCACAGAAAGCAGTAACATGTGAAATCACAAGTTAACCTTACTCCCTCAGCCTGTAGCCTAGGAGTCGCGGGAGTCTGTGCAGTGAAGATATGATGCTCTAAAACGAGGATTCTGCAGGTCTGGCCCAGGGGTCAGGGTGGACTCACCAGATGGAAGGCAGCATGGAGTTCTGGAGGACATAGGTGCGATCCAGAAACAGGAAGATGCTTCTGATCATGATCTGGAGAGCAGAGAGGAGCAGTCCTCACACAACCCTCACTCACACACCACTTGAAAACAGACCTTTTGGACCATCTTACAGTAGCTGCCTTGAAAGTGAAAATCATTTCTACTGGAAACCCACACATACCAAGACCCTCATTTTTACAAACTTAACTTTTTCTTCTGGTATTTTCCATTCAATACAACAGCCCAGACTGTTTAAAGCCCTCAGTCTCAAGGAAATCTGAAATTTAATTATTGCCCAATTGGTGACACAATGGAGCATGTGGGTGTCTAATCTTTCTTTCTTGGTTTTCTGAGATGGGGTCTCATAGCGTTAAGCTTTTCATTTTCCTATTCCTACTTCCTAAATGTAGTGATTACAGGCAGGTATATAACCTCTATGCTTGGCTTAAGTTTTCTAACAGTTAGAAAACTTGCTATACTGTCTTGAGGCTCCTGGGCTCCAGTGCAGCCAGTGAACTGTTCTCCCCTTTGCTGCTGAAGCCATGCTCACCAGCTGCAAGTGCCCCCACTTTTTGGTGAGACTTGCTGACATATGAAATACCTTGCCAAATGGGCAGTCCTGCTTTTAGTATCCACATGGCTCAAAATGCCCACCTTAAGGAAGCAAGCATTCAGTGTGCTTGAAGAAGACGCAAGACTATCTTCTCTCATAGGTCATCGGATGGCTGGGCCGCATAGAAAACCACGTGTCAGGTCAAATTAGACACATCTACAGCCTAAGGACTGGCCTTCCAGCTACATCAAGGAACTGGAACTCAGGCCAAGTTCTCCTTCGAGAACTTGGGAAATCTTTGACAAGCACACAGTAACTGCTGACCTCCACCTCCTTCTAGAAGAGTCTGAGTAGCTCACTTCCCCCACTCCATTCTACTGCTTAATGTGGTGAAGGGTCCCTGACCTCAGGCCTCGAGTTGGTGGAAAGGTGGCTGTGAAGAACTCACCTGCATTCTGTTTAGAGCAGAGGCTTGTGAGGCCCAAGTACAAATGAGCATGTGTGAGTGAGATAACTCAGACATTCACGGTAGTACTGATCGAGAATCAGGGCTGAGAAAGGCTGTAAACTTACCATTTGTCTGCAGTGATCTTGCCAGCATGTGTTAATCTTCTTTAGAAATAAAACGCTGTCTAGTGAGTCTGTGCAGACCTGCTAAGGAAGCTTAAACACAACAGTCCATCCCAGTTTTCTAACTTTCACTTTACCCAATACCCTCCCCCTGCTAGATGTCCTTCTACAAACAGTGAAAATACGACCACTGAAAGATCATACTATAGTCTCAACACTTCTGTATCCTAAATCCACAGTGGAAACCTAACCCTAAGGCAACAGTGCCAGGAGATATAAACGACACCCTAGAGAGCTGCCTCATCCTACCCACAAAGCAGGAAGCTCTTACAGATGGAGACAACTAGAACTTGGGGTCTTGGGACTTCCAGTCTCCCAGTTGTGAAGAGTAAACATCCTTGGCTAATTTTTTACAAATGCATCAAGAGAACTGCAGCGCCCAAACCAGGAGCATGAATTCCTAGCCTCCGTCCACTGTCACCTCGTTTCCTGTCTGTAGTAACCCACCTGACTCATCCCACTCCTGGGGTCTGCATCTTGCTGCTCTGACTTCCCCTCCCCCCTCTTGGCAGGGCTGCTTTCTGTTCCTGCCAGTTTGCAGAAATAACCAGGCAAAAGTGCTACATAAGGGGGCAGGACTTCACCCTACCGAGGGCCAGGACTGCACATAACTCTACAAAGGACCTTCTACAGCTGGTGTCTGGTGGGACCAGGATGTCTCACTGTCAAAAAGTGTGTACTGAATAACAACAGCAGGGAATTGTTAAAACTTAGAACACTAAACACAAGATTGCATCTATGACCAGATTGTGCAACAGCCAGACTCTAAGTGTGCCTCTCTGTGTGTGATTTTTTTGTGTGTGTTTTTGGGACGGGGACACCCCGTGTCCCTCATGTTTGGATTTTAGGTGTCAGCCACCACACTGTGCTAGTCTCTGTGTGAGTCAGGATCAGAACATAGCGCCTATGCTAAAGCTGAGATCCTTCTGCCTCAGTATCCCCAGAGATGAGACTGCAGGCGTGTGCCAGGACATGTGGCTTAGGAAAGACTTATAATTTTCTTTCTCGAGCTAGGGTCTCACCATATACTCTGCTAGGCTGGACCCTGCTATTAGGACATTCTATAATCCTATGTATGTATGTATGTATGTATGTACTTACATATGTATGTATACATATGTACAGTGCCCAAGGAGGGCAGAAAGGGGCATGGGATCCCCTGGGACTGCTATGGATGGCTGTGAGCCACCACATGGGTGCTGGGAACCAAATCCCAGTCCTCTGGAAGAGCAGCAAGTGCTCCTAACTGCTGAGCCATCCCTCCAGTCCCATTAATTTTTAAATGTTTAGAATTCTTTCAAATGACTTTTTACTTGTATGATGTGTATGCTGGCGCTAGGACCCACGGAAGCCAGAGGTGTCCATCACACATGGAGCTAAGTCAACTGGCTGACACAGGTCCTGGACTTGACCTTGGGTCCTTGCAAGAGCACCACATGCTCTCATCAATGCGCTACCTCTCTAGCTCCTAACATGACTTTTCTAAAATATGTCAGTTTTAAAACAAAGATGCCAGAATGTGGGTTTCTAGAGAAAGCATTTTTACTCATTTTCATTTGATCATCAAGCTTCCTAATACAGAAAAAGCAGTCCACGTGGGTGGAAAGTGCCAGATGGCCTGTCTGGGGAGCACATGCGCCATCTGTGTCCATGAGTGCAAGTGTGCAGGGCCAGCACACTCAGCTCACATGCGAGTGCAAGTGCAGAAGGCCAGCACACTCAGCTCACATGCGAGTGCAAGTGCAGAAGGCCAGCACACTCAGCTCACATGCAAGTGCAAGTGTGGAAGGCTAGCACACTCAGCTCACATGCGAGTGCAAGTGTGGAAGGCCAGCACACTCAGCTCACATGCGAGTGCAAGTGTGGAAGGCTAGCACACTCAGCTCACATGCGAGTGCAAGTGTGGAAGGCCAGCACACTCAGCTCACATGCGAGTACAAGTGTGGAAGGCCAGCACACTCAGCTCACATGCGAGTACAAGTGTGGAAGGCCAGCACACTCAGCTCACATGCGAGTGCAAGTGCGGAAGGCCAGCACACTCAGCTCACATGCGAGTGCAAGTGTGGAAGGCCAGCACACTCAGCTCACATGCGAGTGCAAGTGCAGAAGGCCAGCACACTCAGCTCACATGCGAGTGCAAGTGCGGAAGGCCAGCACACTCAGCTCATATGCGAGTGCAAGTGTGGAAGGCCAGCACACTCAGCTCACATGCGAGTGCAAGTGCGGAAGGCCAGCACACTCAGCTCATATGCGAGTGCAAGTGTGGAAGGCCAGCATACTCAGCTCACATGCGAGTGCAAGTGTGGAAGGCCAGCACACTCAGCTCACATGCGAGTACAAGTGTGGAAGGCCAGCACACTCAGCTCACATGCGAGTGCAAGTGTGGAAGGCCAGCACACTCAGCTCACATGCGAGTGCAAGTGTGGAAGGCCAGCACACTCAGCTCACATGCGAGTGCAAGTGTGGAAGGCCAGCACACTCAGCTCACATGCGGGTTCAAGTGTGGAAGGCCAGCACACTCAGATCACATGCGAGTACAAATGCGGAAGGCCAGCACACTCAGCTCACGAGGAAGCAGCACACCCAGATGGAGGAGAAGCTTGTAGTGTGCCACAGCCAGGTCAGAGAAGCACCAGATGCCCAGTGAGTCAAGGACAGCAGGCACCGGCACACGGCCAGGGCCCAACCTCAGGAATGTTCGGGGAGATGGAAGAGGGATAGACAGGCACATCTGTGCAGGCGGCCACAGCCACGGCGGGTCAGAGGCCTAGCTTTTCCCCTTCTAAGTCTCAGGAAGCATACTGACACATGTAGTCAGTGAAAGCCTGTTAGCTCGTCACTCTCAGAGACTGCTTCTACAGTGGTTAACCATGTTGGACCACCACATGAGGAACCTACACAGAAAGCTGGGCAAAGCAAGACACAGGTTGGCCACAGGACATCTGACTCAGCAGGGAGAGAGATGCCGCAGCCCGATGATGGGGTGTCCATAAGCTCACACTGGCCAGCACGCTGTGTGGCAGTGCGCCTGCGTCCACCTTCAAGCTTAAGATGGAGTTAAGGTGACACCAGTCCACCTGATGCTACTGGCACTCAGGTGTCATCAATCACCACAGAGAGGTACACTTGGCTCAGTATCTCTAAGATGCAAGGGTCCAATGTTAAAGTTCTGTAATACAAGAGTTCTTCTATTATTCAGTTATTAAGTAACGCAGGTCAGCCATTTTCTGCTATTTCCCATATAACAGTATAAGAGTGAAGCATTTCCACAGAGTACAGTGTTAAGATCCTGTTCAGCCTGCTACAATCCAGTCAATTCTAGGATGCAAGGCTTAAGGTGTCACCCTGGTTCAAGGAGGTGGGTAATTCTAGGCAGTGAGACATGCGTGTCAAAAGGGGCTGTTGTGGCTTCCACAGAGGCAGCTTCCTGGAAGCCATTCTTGTCTCATTTTGGAGAAGGCTCATCCCTGCAGAGAACTCACACCATCCATGAAGTGAGGCACACCTTTTGTGATACGATTAACACCCAATAGCAAGACTGCCTGAGGCAGACTATAGAAGCTTCCCAATCACCAAGCTCCTTTAAAGGGCAGCAGAAGCGTGCTCCCTGCTTGCCTGGCTAAGGGTCTCCCTCCTCTCACTGAAGCCAGTATAGAAGAGCCAAGCTGAGACAAACCATCTCCTTCAGCACTGTTCCCGTTAGGACTATTTAATTACCATTCTCCCATCAGCCAGTACAGCCCACTGGGCACAGAGTGGGCCAGTCACACGTCAGGTCACGGTGAGCCCGACAGCAGCATCTCCTCACCGGGCCTCCTGTCCCCTCAGCACTTCCCCCCTCAGGCGGCTGGGCTCTCCTTCCTTACATCCTGAGGTGGCCTTTGTCATCTCCATTAGAGGAGATAAGGTCTCAGGCTGAAGTCTGAGCTGCTCACAGCACTTTCCTCAGGACCGAGTGTGATGCCAGGCAGCACGGAACAGCTCTTTGGGCAATGTGTGGGCTGGAGAAAGTTCTAGGCTACACACTGGTCAGGCCACCCTATCGTGCTGTGACCTTCACATGACAATTCCGTTGAGCTCTAGATTAGAAACTATAAGTAATGTCAGTGGCTTGTGCAACTTTTATGGCACATCCAGAATCCAGTGCAGTCTGTGACCTGGACTGCACAGCAGTTCCTAGGGACACACGGCACTCACTCCGTCGTGCTCACTGCTTACATCCCATTGTTCTTCACAGCACAGTCCACTGGTGTCCCCGACGCCCCCTGACCCCGCCACTGTGGGGGTCAACCTGATTTCTGTTCTGCTGCTGTGAGCTGCATGTGTCTGCGTTCTCAGTGAATTATCACTAAGAACATATAACGTATTAGTGTCTTTTCCTCCTGTAAAACAAGTCCTATTTTTTTTGACCCTGCTTTCTTATCAAGAAACAGTACTTCTATGGCTCCATCCTGGGGCTGTGCTTCCTTGGAGGAAGGAAATCAGGCACACAGCCACTTTTCTATAATCCAGGGATCAAGACACTGGGTAGGAAGTCAGTGCTTGCTGAGTGTGTGAACACTTAGGTCAAGCCCCAGAGTGGGACTGATTGGCAGGAGGATAATTAAAGCAAGTAATCAAAAAGCCATTTGCAACAAAGTGAGGTTAGAGCAAGACCACGCTGGGCACCAGTGTCCAGGCCGAGGCTGCTGGCCACAGTACCACGCTCAGCTGAGGCCCTGGCTCCTCCAGGGCTCTGAGTGGGCAGGCGCTCCACACGCACAGCTGTCTCCTGAGAGAAGATGCAGGCCAGCAGGTTCTCCAGGGACTCAGTCACCACGATCTTGTATATCTTGCAGTCCTTAGTTCAAAATGCTTACTGGAGAACAGAGAGGCATCCTGATTGAAGCCCTGTAGCAGAACTCAAGATGGCCTCACAGACCTGCTATGGGATGCCAGCCATGCAGGCTCCGTGGGGGGGTCTTTCACCTAGGCCAGAGAGGCTGGTGTCCAGCAACACTACTAGCTGCTCTGAATTAACAAGGTCTGCACAGCTGGCAGGACCAAGTTTCCACAGGAGAGGGAAAAAAATTTCCTGACTCAGGAGAAAATCTTGAATATGAAGGCTCTGGGATTTGTTTTAGACATGAATGCATGGAGCCAAGGACGTCAACATGGGTTTTACACACAACAGAGTTTGTGCCCTTAAGTTGGCCTGAGGCCAGGTCAGACAGATGTCCTTGTGGGCATGAGTCATGGATCATGCAGTAAACCTAAGATGGCCTCTGCCCAGCCTTGTCTGTAGTATATGCCCAACTGATTCCCTTCCTACTAGAGCACCACGGCCAGCCCTTTGTCTGGCTCTGCCCCTGGAGCTACAGTCTCAGGCTAACCAGGCCTGCCCAGAGTAGTGCGCGACCCACCGGGAGAAACTGGATGCAGCAGGGACCTGAGCACAGTCCTCAGGGTTAAGTCAGACCCACTAGGGCCAGATGGTAAGTAGGGACCTTGTTCCTACAGCTGCCCACCTGCACAAGCCAGGAAAGACCCACCCTTAGATGAGACAGCCTCCCTGAGCAGAGAAACTACTGGGCTGTACTCGAATCCCTGACAGATTCAAGAAAATAAGCTGGGCATGACAGCCATACTTGTGGGGATTTGTCACATATCATAGAAAATAAGATGATTCTTATTAAAGGACATAATTTAAACTTTAATATATTTTCAAAAATTCCTTCCGAAGTTCCAACTCGACGCATACCTGGAGGCTGTATGTCCTTACATGTCAGTGACTTAATGTGACAAATCTCACTAAAGCAACTATTACAATGAATTAGGAGACAAAAAGGTTCTTTGTTCTATAAAAAAAGACTTAAAACCTATTATTTTATCTTAAGGATATTCATTAGTTCTTTACCCATTTTAAAAAGATAAACACCATAAGGCAAAAAAAAAAAAAAAAAAAAAAAAGCAAAGCAAAGAAAGGATATTCTCTGAATGGGAGGATCTGGGCTTGGACGTGGTCTTCACAGACCTGGCGCAGCTGCTTGTAGAGCGTTGGGGAGACTTTGTGAGAACAAAGATTTTCAACAGCCTACAACAAAGGGAAAAGGAGGTTGTTGAGCAGAGTGTCAAGGCGCTCAGAAGCCCTGCAGATGCCTACCGTTGAGCCCACACAGGCTCTCCCAGTGCTTGTGCTGCCCACACTGCCGACAATGAGGGGCTCGGATTGATGGTACGCTGCACCCACTATTTCTTGGGGGCTGGCACCTTAAGTCTTCTGCTTTGCTCTAGTTCCGTTGTTTTCCAATCAGGCTGCCCAACAGTACCAGGACTTTAAAGTAGGTTTGGATTGTGTGGTCATTTTCTGATTCTCTAGGTTGAGATGGGGCATACATTTATCCTAAAAGTGACCATGTCAACCTGGGCAGTGACAGGAGGGGAGCAGGGCCCTTGCCCAGACACAGCAGAGACTCCAGCTGTGTGAGTAGAAGACCTATGATTCCTGAGTGACACAGACCAGGCTATGCTGATCCCTGCTTATTTACTGACTGTTGATGTAGAACTCATTTAATTTGTCTTGATGAAGAAAAGGCAACTTTTGTTTGTTTTCTGAGACAGGGTTTCTCTGTGTAGCCCTAACTGTCCTGGAACTCACTCTGTAGACCAGGCGGGCCTCGAATTCAAAGATCTAAGTACCGGCATCCCAAGTGCTGGGATTCCAGGTGAGCAGCACCACCACCCAGCAAAAAGCAACTTTAAATAGCCCACAGGAAAAAATCAAATATTTCTACCCACTGAAAGAATATAGGCTCACCAGTCATAATGAAACCCCTCTCCAATCTCGTATACATGTCAGAATCTCAGTCAAGTGTGAAATGTAAACAGAAATGTTCTAACAGGATAGAGACAAGAAGAATTTCCTCAGCTTTTTCCTTAAAGCACCTTCATGTCTTCTATGTCAATTCTGCACCAGAAGCTCATCATGCGCCAGTCCACGTTTACAAGTGCAGTAAAAAACAGGTCATTTTGTATGCATGTACACGACTGTGTACTTTTTTTTTTTTAAATATCCAGTTTGCATGTATCGTATACTATCCTTCATAAAATAGCAATTTGTAAGGAACATTTTTCTCTTTCTTCCTCTTGAGACAGAGTCTCATTATGTAGCTTTGGCTGTCATGGAACTTGCTATATAGACCAGTCTGGCCTCAAACTCAGAGATCCTCCTGCCTCTGCCTTCTGAGTACAGTACTGGGATTGAGGGTGTACACCGCCAGTCCCCACACATGAGCATTTTCTGAGTGCTGACGTCTGAGTTAGAGTCCGTAGTCCTAACCCACTTTTCCTCTGTGACACACTATCATTGCAATACCTACTGACATGAAACACACTGAGACTCACTCTATTTTTAATAACTGACAATATCTCACAGCGGGCGGCAACCCACAGGCAGCACAGGCTTGTTGTAGGCCTGAGTACAAGTGTGTGCTGCTATACCCAGTCCTTGAGGCTGTTTCTAAATGTCCTCTTTTGAAAAAGAAGGAAGGGTCCAGTTAGGCTAAGGCAGTGTGCTATGGGCATTTAATGAGGAGTCACCTTAAAGAAGCAAGATTTAGTTCAACGACCAAATCAAGATGCGGCAGCTTCTGGGTTCTGCTTTTACCAGTTCATAGCTGTTCTCATAGCAACTCATTCTAAACACACAGTGCTCCGGTGTCCTGAGGGCCACACCTCACAGCAGACTGCTTAGTGACCAGCAGACAGCGCCAGGGCCACAGTGCTGAGCATGACAAGCAGGGGCTGTGGCTCCACGGCTATCCATTTGCTCTCTTAACTATCACCTGAGACAAAAGTGCTTCCTGTGGCCATGAACAGTCACCTCTCTGGTGAAGAATATTGAATGAAAGGAGGGACTGCAGGCAGCAGGAAGCCAGGGCTCTGCTGGTGTTCATTAAATGTGAATTCATGCAGAGATCCTTGGGCTAGGGCGGAGGCCAGAGAACACACAGGACAAGAAATCATGGACTGTGTCACTGAGTTTAGTGACAAAAAAGCACACAAGCCTTAACTGCCTGGCAAGTCCTCAGGAAACTACCTCATGTACCTAGTTACAACTGAAGCCAGCCACTACAGAGACATATGGTATGACAGAATGGGACCCGAGATGACCCTGAACTCACACCAGAAGACCAGTAAAGCACGCTGCCCAGACCCAGCAGTCCAGGATCGGTAGCACTTTCTGTGGTAAGGATGGCCTGGGGTCTCCATTTCCACACAGACTTGCTGCCTCCCCATCCCTCCTCCCCCTACCCCCCCCCCCCCCTCAGAGTAGGGCTGGCATACTTGACCCTTCTAGATGCCTACCTGAAAGAGATAAGAATACAAAATGAAACCAGGACTCAAATCTAGGCAACAGGAAACTCAGAAACTTCTCAGGAGCCACGCAGCTGTCACTGCCTTCCACATCCAACCTTGGCTCTCAAGGCTGAGGGGAGCTGAGCAGCAGACTAGGGCTGGTTCTGGTGGGACAGCCAGTCAGAGAGGGCAGAGTCTCTGCCTTTGCAGTCTGCTTATATGCTCCACTAATCCGTGACTTCCTTACAGTGGTCCCAGCAATGTGGACCTGCCCACCACTCCCTGGGCGGCCTTTCCCATGTCAGCTCTAGCCAGTCCTGTCATTTAGCTCTACACAGACCCACACTGCTCCCTCCTTCACTAACGTGCCCGACAGGACAAACCTTCCAGCCCTGGTGTGTACTCCAGAAGTTGTGTACTTTTGGCCTCTTCCTGGGAGCCAGGCCACTCTGAGGACTTTGTTCCACCCTGGGTTTTCCTCGGATGTGCACCAGGGTGACCAAAGGACACAATTCAAGTCCCAAAGTCACAGGAGTACATTTTTCTGAGTGATTCAGACTCAAGTCTTCAGAAGCAAAGAGATCTGCTTCTTCACAACAATCCTGCTCAGAGGAAGACACAGCAGGCAGGAGCCAGGAGACCTCCTCTCCATGAACAACAGATAGAACCCAAGTGATACCCAGAGAACAGGCTGCTGGGCGGACAGCCACGAGCACTGAGCGCTGTGTTCACACTAGACTTCAAAACGAAGAGTTTCCAGTCTGGGAAGAAGTGGTGCTCTCAACTAAGATCCCGTGGTAGGGCATGAAGCCCAGCTGGACACAGGAGAGCGCAGCAGGTGAGCACACTGCCTGGCCCTTTACAGAGGCTGGAGCTGAGTCCTCTCATGCCCAGAGGAAGAAGCAGCCTGGAATGCATGAGGTCTCACCTCGGACACACTGCTGCACATATGTGGCATGGAAGAGACCTTCCACTGTTAGGATAACTGCACCCGGACACCACGCTCTAGGCAACACAGAAGCTTTAGTAGCAAGAGATATTTTTATTAAGCCAAAACTCGAGGTTTTGGGTATTTTGGTGCAGTTCTTGTTCCCAGTCAAAACCAGACAAAGAACAGAGTATTTTAGGGGCCCTGGGCACCAAAACAAACACAAAAAACCTAAAACAAACAATGACCAGACAAAGCACAGGAGGCATGTTGGCTGGGGCCTTGGACTCTGTCTGGAAGCTGGCGATCTTTGGGAAGTGTCAGTGGTTCCAGCTTCCTACCCAGCTTCAGGCTGCAGGACCAAGTCAGGTGAGGAGGATCTTCAGGAGGAATGAAGGAACCCCCGACATGCAACAAGGGTACATGTCCTGGGATGAGGAAACGACAAAGTGTCAAGGAAAGAACCATCTAGAAGGGTGGAGGTAACAGAGCTGGAGTTCTCACTAGAATATTGGTTTTTCCATATCCAGCTGGAAACCACAGTCAAGGCCCCCAGGAAGGTCTGCTTCAATGGTAGGGTTGTTTAGCCCCGGATATAGCAATGATCTGCCCTGGCCTAACAAATCCTAAAAGTAAGATTTAAGACCAGATGGTCTTCAAATCATTTAACTATGGCCAGAAAAAAGGGCGGGAACTTACAATAATATTCTGGCACACCAGTTAGAATTTAGAATGTTGGAACACCCAATCAAAGATTATCATATTCTCCTTAATGGGGGAGGGAAAATCGAGAACAGAAGTAGTGGGTCAGGACAAAACAACAGCCATAACCAAGATCATGTATGTCCAAAGGTTAGGCAGAAATTCAGAAGTGTGAGAGAGTCTCACACCTGTGGCAGCCACAGTAGCTGAGGCACGGTTGAGGAGAGAGACTGAAGCCGAGAGAGCTGGAGCCCTGGGGGCACTGGGCACAATCACTGTGCGCTCAGCAGGCAGGCAGGCAGGCAAAAGCTGCTCTTCAGAGGATGCACGCTTGCTACCAGCACCCACTCAGCGAGTCACGGAACTCCAGGTCGGGGGACTCCACACCTTCTATCCTGTGCATATTAGGTTTGGATGTGCTGCACAGATACTCATGCAGAATAAACATTCATACAGGTAAAATAATAAAATGATAATAAAAACCAAAATGGCTCCACGAGGGAATCCCTTCAAACATTTAAGAAAACAATACCATTTCTATACGAGGAAGAGAGACTCATAAGGCCGACACTGCTTTGACATGCAAACTGATCAAAGACATAATAAGAAAGTAACACATTAAGACAAAGTTAACAAAACATTAACCACTCAACTCAATACATAAGAAAGGTAACAGAACCGGCCACAGTCACTCTCGGCCCAGCAACACTGAGGAGGCAGAGGCAGGGGCAAGCAGAGTTCGGGAGTCTGAGGCCAACCTGATCCACGCAGTGAGTTCCAAGCTGGCAGAGGACACACAGTGAGACTATGCCTAAGGAAGAAGATGCAGCCAAGCACGCAAGGCTGTCCTCTGTTCAGAACAGAAAAAAGTTAATGAACAAAATCTACGAACTAAGAAACAAAACTTATGCAGTCCCGCAACAGGTGCAGAAATGTGCTTCCAGTGAATTACCCGGGAGCAGGAAGGCCCCTCCTACAAGGCAGCATCATTACACTCAACAGTGGCAAACAAAAGGTCTCTGAGACCCAGAGCTCGCTCACCTCTGACCACTGTCCCAGAGGGCTCTTGCCAGTTCAGCAAGACAATGCCAAGAAATAAGAGGCACAAAACTTAGAAAGGAAAAAGCTTTCTAACTACATGTGACTGGGCAGAAGACACAATGGAATCTACAGAGAACAGGCAAGGCCGGCAGGTTAGAAGGACAATTTTAATAAACAAATAAAATCAACGGTATTTCTAAATAAAAGTAAGAATCACAAGTCAAAATTTAAGGTAAGGTGAAAATTCCATCAAAGGTTTGTAACATCTTTACAAATGAAACAAGAAATCACTGCTGAGAAATATTAGCCCCAACAGTGCACAGTCTGTCGCTAAGGCTGAGCTAGTTCTTTCTACATGACCTAACAGAGTCACCATAACCTCAAACCCAAGCTGGCTCCGTGAAGAAGCCAGAACACAGGTTCTCAGATTCATAAAGAAATGCAAAGGACCAGGAACAGCTGAGCCACATGTGGGAAACTCAGAGCAGAGGCCAACCCTTCCCTACTTAAGGCCTTGCTACCCCTCCTAGACAGACAACTGGTCTTGTCTGAGAAAGGCAGCTGGGCAACAATGTGCCCAACACCTGGACACTTTTGGGAAAACACTGCATCTAGATTTATATCTCACCATACACACAGATGTCCACACAATGGAGATCACAGATCTAAATGTAAACCTTTCAGCTCTAAATGTCTACAGGGAACTACAAGGTCTTAGATTAAGATTAGGACAAAGATCCGCTGCTTTGGTTTTTTTTTTTTTGTTTTGTTTTGGTTTGGTTTTTTTTTTTTTTTGAGACAGGGTTTCATGTAGCTGGCCTTGAGCTGGCTAGCAAGAGGCTGGCCTTGAATTCCTGACTCTCCCCTGCCTGCTGAGTGCTGGGATTACAGGAGTGTGCTTCTATTACTAGTTATGGCAAAAGTTTTTTATTTTTTAGGTGGATAGTAAAAACATAATCTAAAAGAACAGCTGATACACTTAACTTCAAAATTTAAATCACTGTTCTTCAAAGGACATAGATTAGTTTAGGGATAAGTTAAGGACTAAAAGAAAATATTTGCAACACCTATATAGAACTTGTATCTGGAATACATACTCAACTCACTCACTCAATAATGGGAAAATAATCTAAGCAAATGAAGCTGGGCACCCTGGCCCATATCTGTAATCCCAGCACTTGGGAGGTTGACGCAGAAGGATAAGTTTGCAGCCAGAGCAAGCTACACAGTGAGATAAGAGGGAAGTAGGGAGGGGGGTGACAGGAGGAGGCAAGAGCCCAGCAGATCTGAGCAGCAAACTGCATCAAAGGACAGACTAGCAACAGGCACATGAACAGACGCCTGCTGCCGCCAACAGCAACAGTAAATTAAACCCGTTTGTAAGACTCAACAGTACCCAATGCTGGTGAGAACGTGGAGCATCAGGCCCTCAAGCTACCAGCAAGGTGGGGATGGTACAGTCACTTTGAAGAGCAGTGGCTTCTTAAGAAATTAAGCACACACTTTCTATGTCTCTTGAGATATTTTCCTGAGAAGAATGAGAACACATGCCCACAGGTGTATTCAACGTTCATAGCAGCTGTGCTGGCGATATCCCCACTGGACACACAAACGTCCACTACCTAATGAATCAGCCAACTGCACTGTATTCATTGTTCTAGTTAATAAAAGTAAGATGCACTGGGGGCACACAGGAGGGATTTGAAAAAGGGTATCTAGAGACCATGGAGAAAGGAGAGGAGGAGGAAAGGGTTGGAAGGAATTCTATTTCAAGTAATAAAAACATTAAAAAACAAAAACAAACCAACCAAAATACCAAACCGTTAGCTCCCGAGTAAATGACAAACTCCATTCTAGATAACAGCCAGATGGCAAGGGACTGCAGATGCACGACTCCTTTTAGATAGAGGTGGAGGAGTGGATAAAAACACAGCAGCAGCTGCCACGGGTGGGGAACGGGAGGGGATGACTGCAAGGGGTTGCCCTTCTTTCCGGGGATGGAAACAGGCTCAATTTTCATTGAGGGGCTGGCAAACAACTCTATTTTAGGCCATTAAAATCTACTGGAACAAGTATGTTAGTGTTAACCTATAACCCTGATACAGGAGGAGCAGCCTGGATTAACTACCCAGTGAAACTTTTTTTTTCATGTATATGAGTACACTGTAGCTGTCTTCACATACACCAGAAGAGGGCATCGGATCCCATTAAAGACGGTCGTGAGCCACAGCGTGGTTGCTGGAAATTGAACTCAGGACCTCTAGAAGAGCACTCAGTGCTCTTAACTGCTGAGCCATTTCTCCAGCCCCACAGTGAATCTCTTAAAAAAAATAAAACTGACTCTCTCCTAAAAAAATAAACAAAATAACCCTACTGAAGCACATGTTATATGCCCCCAACACTGTATTCATGTGCACATACCCACCCACACATAGGCACATACTTAAAATGATAAAAATAAAAGTAAATCTTTAGGCGGGTATAGCAGTGCATAATGTTAATTTCAGCACCAAGAGAAGAAGGCAGGAGGATCTCCCTGAGTCAGACTGAGAACACCTGGTGTCCACAGTGAGTTCTAGAACAGCCAAGGCTACAAGTAAGCCCTGTTTAAACAAAACAAAACCTCAAATAAAATCTTCTCCCTCAATACACAGTCAACTCACAAACTTACGACAAAGAACAGACACATGTACACCAATCCATCCCTATAGGCCAGAGGGCCGCCACCCACTTGGGGCCACTTGTGTTTTGGATTTCAGAAGTTTTTCTTCTGGATTTAGTATTTGCATATACACAATGATGTGTTTGGGGACCGAGAATTGAGTCTAAACACAAAGCTAATTCCTATCCCATATACCTTGTTTTATCATCATATGTGCACACAATGTGTATGTGTGGGTGCTTGTGCCACATCAAGAGTCTCCAGTTTTCTCTTTCCACCCTTTTGAGGGTTCTAAAGTTTGAACACAGGTTGCCAAGTCCGCTCTGCCAGCACTTTACCTACTGTGTCATCTGGCTGGCCCTAGCTCGGTGGTCATTTTATTCAATCGTTTTAGCATACACTGTGATGTCTGAGGCCAGGCAGAGGAGGTCGGGTGTGGATCTTTTTCATGAGTGCACTAGAAGTTTTGGATATGGGAGTTTGGGGTTGGGAGTGATCGATCTGTCAGATCCCTCTGGGTTCTTCTGCTTACTTTTCTTGTGCTTTCTGTAACTTACGTACACTCATTGTATGTAACCAGGAGAAAACAAGTAACTTAGGTAACTTTTAGGTAACATATAAGTAATTATATGTTCTATCATGAACTAAAACATAGACTATTTAGCGATTATTGCATAAAACCATGACGGAAAAGTGTGCTTGAAACAGCAAAATGTATTTTTGGTGATTTTTGCCTCTGCTGCAGACACAACTCATCTTTAAATTAAAACTACCCGAATCTGTCTGCAACCTTATTGGCAATAATAAAAACAGTATGTGTGTTGGGGAGGGGGGTGCGTCACAACACAGGACCCTACCAGCAAGTGGAGCCATAATGAGTTTTATGTATAACAATCCGGCATTCTGATAACATTGAGGACTGCTGGAGCCCCGTGCCTGCCTCTCAGCTCCAAACACCTCCTCTCTTCTGGCGATGGGAAAACTTACACCTCCTAAGCAGCCTGGTCTAAGCCTCAACACACACAGCACTAATCCAGGGCGGCGATCCACAGAAACACCTGCTGACCCAGGGCTTCGCGGCTTCCGCTAGGGAAGGCTCGGGCCGCAGCTTTTCCCTGGGCAGGCCTGGCTAGCGTCGGCCGCCCCGCCGTGGCTGCGGGAGGAGGAAAACAGCCAGGTGCTCGCAGGCCCTCGCCGCCGCCGCTCACCTGGTACAGCTCCTCCAGGTTGTACCTGATGGATGTGCTGCTCTGGATGGCCTTGACCGCTTCGTGAAGCTTCCGCCACGTGTCCTGAGTGTAGTTGTCAGGCAGCCGCGGCCTGTCTGTGGGGAGAGAGGGTCAACGGCCGCGCGGGGACAGGACAGGCCGGGGCACCGAGGCAGAGCCCGGCAGGGCCAGCCAGGAGGTGCGGGATCGGGGCCAGCTGGGGCGCGGGGACGTGGCGGAGCATGAGGTGCAGGGACAAGTCAGGCTGCAGCGCCGAGACGGGACAGTGCGGGAACAAGGCGGGCTGGGGCGCGGGGACAGGGCCGGCCGGGCAGCCCCAGGAGGCCCTGTCCGAGCGCGCGACCTGCCGGCCGCCCCGTTCGCTCCTCCCCGGAGCGCACCCACCTCGGAAATTCTTGATGACCAGCTTCCTGGAGCCGCCCGTGCCCCCCGGTTTGGCGGGGCCAC
Organism: Apodemus sylvaticus; assembly: GCF_947179515.1. Classification (NCBI taxonomy): domain Eukaryota; kingdom Metazoa; phylum Chordata; class Mammalia; order Rodentia; family Muridae; genus Apodemus; species Apodemus sylvaticus. The sequence continues at coordinate 8,799,386 of NC_067489.1, read as the reverse complement.
CGGCCAACGCCGCGGGCTTGGTGAGGCCGTTGGTGCGGCCCATGAGAGCCGAGACGCTGCCCTTCCGAGGGCCCTCGTCCGCCATGGCTGGGCCGGACGCCGCCCCGCCCCGCGCCGCCCGGCTCCTCCTCCTGCCCTGCGCCCCGTCCGTGCGCGCCCGGCTCCTCCTCCTCCTCCTGTCGGGCTCCGCCCGTGAGCGCTCGGCTCCTCCTCTTTCTGCTCGCGGCCCGGTCCGCGCGCCCGAGGTCCAACCGCCGCGGCGCGCACCGGAACGATCCGGCTCCGGGGCGCGGACTCCGCCCAAGGAGGGCTCGGGGACTCGCGGACGTTCTACAACGAATGCTCGCGAGAGGGCGCCGTGACACCCGCGCCGAGTGCTCGGGAGCTTGCTGCCCCACGTCACAGCGAGGGCCGGGACACCCGGGTTAGACGACCTGAGTGCAGAAAAGCACCCCACCACCTCGCCTCCGTGCGGCGGCACGTCGATGGTTGGGACGGGACGCTCTACACTCAGTTATCTGGGGTGCCCCGGTGAGGGGTGTGGGAGGACTCGGGGACGTTTTCCGAGTGGGATCTGGGCTTGTTGTTCGGAGAGAGCCAAGAGCACCTCTGCACACTGAGGGCTGGAGAACGGGTCCCCCTCATCGTGGAAGGGGAGAGGGGTAACGAGGAATCGGGTCACTAGCACACGGACGTGTAGGTTGGAACTCCTCCACGTCAGTCCCCCGTCCTCGAGCGCGCCCCCGCCGGACCTGAGGCGTCCCAGGCACCCGCACTCACAGCTACCAAAAGAGAAAGGCTCGCGCCTTCTCTGCTCAGCTGGCGCCACCCGCTCCGGAACCAACGTGCGGAGGATACAGTGTGTGGGTGGGTCGGGGGGACAAGGAGCGCAGACGGACGTGCGCCGGAAGTGAGGCACATAACACCCGCGGCCGCAGCTATGGCGCACATCACCATTAACCAGTACCTACAGCAGGTAGGTTTCGCTTGGTATCCTTGCCTGCTGGCCACGGGAGTGAGTCCTGGGGCCGAGTCGGACGGGGCCGGGGGTCCTGCAGTTGGCATTGAGGCGAGGAGGGACTGCTGCATGCAGTGGGCAGCCTGTCTTGTTCAAAAGTTGCAGGTGGTTCCCGGTGGGACAGAGGAGGATCCGAGGTGGCGGTAGCAAGATCGCAGCCACTTGTAGAAGGGGTTGTCCGCGTAGTCGGTGCTTCTCTATGCACGAAGCACTTTGTGTCTCTTGGCAGCGGTGCCCATCAAGGCTTTGCTCAAAGCCTGCGAATGGTACAGGCAAACAAGTGCTGCATCTGGGTGGAGGGTTGTGTTTGCATTTTCTCCACAAACCTCGGAGAGAGGGCCTGTTAGGGTGTTGGAGGTGGAATCCCACCGGATGCAAGGGCAGCCAGATAGGAAGGTCTGATGAACGTTTTAACTGACTGCACTGCTGCTCAGGGCTGGTTATGAATCTTAGATTTGCACTTAGCTCTACTGTCAAGGCCCCCTTTTCCTGTCCCAGGTGTTTGGGTACTAGAGTAGTAGTACTTGTGTAGTTGTTCCTCCTCCTCCTCTTTTATTTAAAGGACTTATTTATTATTATAAATAAGTACACTGTAGCAGTCTTCAGATACACCAGAAGAGGGCATCAGATCTCATTATAGATTGTTGTGAGCCACCATGTGGTTGCTGGGATTTGAACTCAGGCCCTCCAGAAGAGCAGTCAGTGCTCTTAACCACTGAGCCATCTCTCCAGCCCCCTGTGTACTTCTTAAGTAGTGGCACTATTGTTGCTGTTGTGTGTGCATATATATTCACTTTGATTCCATCACAAGGCCCTCCTTGAAGAGCTCAGTAGGTGGCTACCCAAGTCTTCTCAACTCGGAAATATCAGTTGAAACTCAGATTCTGACTCTACAGTGCACATATTTAATACTTAGCAAGATGCTGATTCTGGAGAAAATGCTTGAACCTCAGTGATCTTATTGGCCAAGAGACAAGTCTTTATTTGAACACATTGGCAACAGCCTTGGCTGGTGGCTACCTGTTGACAACTTGTTTGTCTCACTTTCCCCGTGATTCCTGTGCTAATTTCCTAGAAGCTGTTGGGATTGGGTTGGTTGAATTTTTCCATCCTTGCAGGTTAATAAGGTAGCCTGTTACTCTTGTGGTTGCTTGAGCCAGGAATAAAGGTCATTTTTTTCTATCATAGGGAATAGCATGGCATCAGTATGTTTGTGCTGCTTCCTGGGTATCCCAGTTCTGTAGCTGTGATGTGATGGCCTGCAGGGGCGCCTGCATGTGTTTCAGAGAGAGAGAAGCATGGAGCTTGAGGAATCTACCCCTTGCAGCAAGGAGCGAGGTCTACTTTTCTCCAAGGTCAAACTAGAAGGAAACTTTACTCCATTTCCCAGGGTTAACAATTCTAAAACACCTCTAATTCAGAACCCATAACCAAAGAACATCACAGATATCATAGCCCTAAGAACAAGGACATTCCCTGTAACCACAATACTTTTAGTAGCCTGAGAACTTTGACACTGATGCATGTAACTCTTAATTTTCCACTGTTCTGCAAATTGTCTATTAGGACTTGTTTTTTTGAATCCAGAGTGCAATCCTGTTGCACCTTGCATGTATTCTTGTTCTGGATAATGTGGAGCTGTGAGCTTCCTGTCCTCCAGTCCCTTTTGTAGAGGTGGCTTACCCTCATGAGAGCCCTTTCCTAAACCAGGTACTGTGTCAGTTGGCCAGGATCTGATTTCCTGTTTTCCTTTCTATATTGATTTTCTTTTTATGTGGTTCAGGGGACTGAATCTAGGGTCTTATGCATCTGGGCAAGTGCTTTGTCATTCATTGAGTTATATCCTGGCCCTATATCTGTATCTGCTATTGGTTTTTTTAGGTTAAGTAGTAATTTCTGGGTTGTAGAGATGACTTAGGTGTTAAGGATACTTGCTGATCTTGCTGAGGACCTGAGTTCAGTTCCCAGCACCTACATGGCAACTCATAAAATAAAATAAATTAGTCAATTCTTGTTTGTTTGTTTGCTTTTTAAGAAAGGCTCTCTTTGTGTAGCCCTGGCTGTCCTGGAACTTACTCAGTAGATTAGGCTGGCCTTGAACTCAGAGATCTGGCTGCTGCTGCTTCCCAGGTGCTGGATTGATAGCATGTGCCACTAACACCCAGCAAACAATAACAAATAATAAAAAACATAATAAAAAACAAAAAATAAATAACAAAGAATAAAAAGTAAATACTAAAAGATTTTTTCCTTTACACTCTTTCTTTAAAAACCATTACTGATATGTATGGGTATGTCTATGTCCTTAAGTATATATGCATGCATGCATGCATTCAGGTATGTATGTGTATATTTGAGACAGGGTCTCTGTACATAGTCCTGACTGTCCTGGAACTCACTATGTAGACCTGGCTCTCCATACAGAGATACAGATCTGCCTGCCTTTGCTTCCCAAGTGCTGGGTTTAAAGGCATGGGCTGCCGTACCCAACACACATTTTGGGTTATTTTTAATACCCAAGTATACTTTATCTATATTGTTACTCTTTTGGAAGCTCAAACTTTCTGAAAGCTGCCTCAATTGTTTTCTATGGCATTTGAACCTGGCCCTGTTCTTGAGCCTTTTTTGGGCCATATGTTTTTTAAACTCATCCAAGCCTCCTCTGACCCAGCTCTGGTATCAACTCTTTCTCTAAGGAGCTTTGCTGTCAGTGAAGAATGGAACTTATAAAACAAGCCTGGTGCCAGTTATGTTTGCTGTGGGATTTCAGGGGATAGAAAGAATGTGTACAGTTTTAAGGAACTGAGGTTTGAGAGTAGACGGTACCCCTGTGGACTGACTAGGACCTGAGAAGACCTAGTGTAGTTGGGAGAGATGTCTCCTGGTATGCCTAAAGCACACTCTCCCCCATGTGCTGGCCCAGGATATTGTGCACAGGTACTGCTTGGGGTACCGTGATCCAATGGTGCCTAACATAAAACGACGCAGCTTCCGTGTTAGTGTTTGGTAAGGCACCTATGCCAGGTGCCCGCGTGCCGGGGATGAGGTGTCTATGAAGTGAGCAGACACAGAGTACTGGGGACTAAACATGGGGACTCACTGGCACATGCAGGACCGTGGGGCTCGTCCTTAGCCCCAGCTACTGTTTCGAGGTTTGCTTGTTAAGGCCTGTCACTGCCCTTATTTTCTCCCCCACTCCTAAGTTCCTTGTGTTGTGACGGAGGCAGGACTCGGATGGGACTTTCTTAGAGAGTCCAAGCCTGTGTGCAGTTTCCTGTGGACTTGTGGCAGTTGCCAGCTAAGTTGTACTTTGGGCTTTAGGCACATTTGGGACTACAGAGCTACTAATGTTAGGGTTACTTCCTCCTGCCATCTCTAAGGTCACTGCAAAGGAGGGTGCTCAGGAGTGAACTTTCCTGGGGACTGCTCCCTGCCTTGGGGGACCCTGGCTTGACTGTTTTCTTAACCTCGGAAGATCCCATTTTGAAATAAAGTTGTTTCCTGGATAACTTTACGTTTCGATTATTCTGGCATCTTTCACAGAGGAAGAAACTGCGTTTATGGTGTGCAGCTCACTGCTCAGGTCCTGTGAGAACAGATTTTGTCTACCTGCTCAGGTTTCCCCTCCACATTTTCAGGTGTACGAAGCCATCGACACCAGAGATGGAGCATCCTGCGCAGAGCTGGTGTCCTTCAAGCACCCTCATGTTGCGAACCCACGGCTCCAGGTAGGCAGGAGATAGACCCATGGTGTCTAGAGAAAATGGAGAGGGCTGAAGGCATATTGGCTCAGTCTGCAGATAGGAAGGACTATACACAGGCATCCAGAGAGAAGTGTGGGGCAGTCAGGTTTCTATGGAAGATTAAATTCGAATAAAAGGAAACTAATATTGCCTCTCTCATTTGAAAATTTCTAAGTTCTTGAAGAGAGCCTAGCTCACTCAGCCACAGCACCCCTGTGTGAGAGTGCGGTGTTGGCTGCTGTTCAGCTCCTGTGACAGGTTTGTGTGTATGACCAAGTAGGTCTGTCTGTCTGTCTGGGCAGTATTCCACTGACCTTTCATCTGGGAGGGTTACGCTGGTGGTCACCATCTGACACAGATTTTTCAGAAGGAACTACAAAATGGTGACTTTTTTTTAAAGTTTAATTTTAAAATTACACTTATTCGTTTTTGTGTGTATGTATTTGGGCATGCATGTACCATGGTGTGTGTATGTGTGTGGGTATATGTGTGAGTGTGTGTGTGTGTGTTTGTTTTCAGGTCAGGGGACAATTTATGGGAGTTGTTTTTCTTCCCCTGTGTGGATTCTGGCAGTTGGACTAAGGCCGTCAGGCTTGGCAGCTTGGCAAGGACTCCCTGACTTCCTTTTTCCTGTTAATTCACTTTGCATTAGTTTACTATTAGAAAAACAACTGATGGGAACTTTACCCGCCCCTTTCTCCTTGTGGATTAGATGGCCTCTCCGGAAGAGAAATGCCAGCAAGTTCTGGAGCCCCCTTATGACGAAATGTTTGCTGCTCACTTAAGGTAATCTTTGACAGTAGGAAGACACACACAACTGCATGTAACACACAGCTGCATGCATGCAACACATGGTTGCAGGTATGAACACACAGCTGCATGTATGTAATACACAGCTACATGTATGTAGCATGCCCATTCACTTTGATTTTATCATGCATCATTGTTTGCTTGCAGCAGTGAATAATTAACTTGGAAAAGTGGACAAGTGTGTCATGTGCCTCTTGTGTCACACTTGGTATTTCTACTGTATTTTTTGTATTTGTAATAACTAACTGAAGTCTTCCTTTTCTCATGGCACAATAGCATTTTAATATCTTTGCCTTATAGGGAAAAAAGAAAAGAATCAGAGTTAAACAAAACAAAGCTTCTGGTTCTTCACACGGTCTGTCTGCCGTTTTCACTCCAGTGTGTCAGGCATTCCAGACAGAACTGTGTATCCTAAAGCCACGGCACAGGACTGCCTGCCTGCGTCCTGTGTATTTCAGAGCAGCTGGGCCAGGCCATGAAAGACTTGGGGTGCCACTGTTGTTTCTTGCAGCAAGAGGCACCCCGTCTTCCTAGCCATGTGCTCTCTGCAGTGGGGTTCCTGGTTTGGTGATGGCTGCCTGCAGGAACCTAGACAGAGTTAGTGTCTTTGGACGCTCACTAACAGTGGAGGGCCATGCTTGCCTGCAGTCTCTGTGCCCAGAGCTACTGAAGGCTTCCCTTCTGGCCCTTGACAGTAGCGTTGGAACCCTGTGGGCCTCATGGCCTTCAGCTGCTTTCCGTCAGTGGCCGGGGGGCTTCTTCCATCTGTGGTTCTCTGCCACAGGAGCAGGAGAGGGCTGGGTAGGGTGTGAGAGAACTGCACTCTGGGCTGATGTGGCATCCCGTGTGTAGATGCTCTTCAAGCCCCGATGTCTTTTCCAGGTGTACTTATGCTGTGGGGAATCATGACTTCATAGAAGCGTACAAGTGCCAGACGGTGATAGTCCAATATCCTTTACAACGTGTGTTATTGAGGCTGGAAACATTGAACCAGTTGTTCAAACCTTCAGCTAAAAAAGAACCACAATCTCTTGGATTCCTAAGTTTAGCCTGGCTCATAAGACTCACCCAGTTACTTATATACTAAGGAAGAACACTGCTCAGTATATTGGATTTTATTTATTTATACCATAAAGGGTGACATGAGGCTGTTTTCATGCCACTGTATTTACTTTGAAGACATTCCCTCCCATATCTCACTCTCCCATCCTTTCTTTCCTTTCCTCTCCCTTGCCATTCGTCCCCTTAATTCTGTAGACAGTTCCTGTCTCCTTAATGTCATCAGTATATACATGGAGGGCATGCTTACTTAAGAGAGAACAAAGTTTGTGTTTGTGTGTGGTATGTACATGAACGTGCAGGTGCCTGAGCCTCTGTGCACACACAGAGGTCAGAAACCAGAAGAGGATGTCTTGCCTGCTTCATTGTGGTGAGGCAGGATCTCTCACTGAACTAACTCAGGTTTGCTGTTTTGACTAGGCCGGCCGGCCAGCAAGCTTTTAGGATCTCTTTGTCTCCCAGCGCTGTGGTGTCGGACACACATTTCCAGATGTTCATGTAGCTATTGAGGTAGTAACTAGGGTCTCATGCTTGCACCAGAAGCACCCTTACCACAGAGTCATCCCTAGCTCCAAGAATAATGTTTTCTTTGTTTTGTTTATAGACGAGCTCTAAATGGCCTTTGAACTCACAGAGATCCACTGGCTTCTGCCTTCCAAGTTGTGAGATTAAAGGCCTGCAACTATCATGTCCAGTCAAAAAGAATGTTTTGGCAATACCATTAAATATGAAGATGCCATCGTGAAACCCATTATTTTGCATACTAACCTAAAGACTTAATTAAGAAAAGAATGTTTTGCAGGTGTGCTTGCAGAGACTGGAAGTCTCAGTGCCCATAACCCAGCCTCAGTGGAGAAGAGGAGACTCACATACACACATCATCCCCCTCCCTCCATGGTCTGAGAGCATGCTAAGTGTTTGTAGAGCTCTAGATTCTAGTTAGCTTTTGAAAGCTACGATGTTTAAATACACTAAGAAGAGAATGCTACTCTCCGAGTCTCCCTAGAACCTAAACTCTCGCATTGGTAAAATAAGCCCATAGTACAGATTCTTGGCCACTTAAATGTGGCTCATGAGCAGCGGACGCAGAGAATCCAAGTGCAAATATAAAAGAGAAATCTTAACGGGGCTTGGGGAGACGGCTCAGTTGGTAACAAGCTTGCCCCGTAAATATAAGGACTTGAGTTGGATTCCCAGCACCCACGAAAAAGGCTGGCGTGGTGGGTGTGCTCGGGCAAGTGGAGACGGGTAGATCCCTAGGGCGCTGGGGCTCTAACTGAGCTTCTGATCCCAGTGAGAGCCAGGCCTTATCTCAGAAAAGGAGGAGGATGGCCAGAGGAATGACACTTAAAGTTGACCTCTAGCCACCACAGACACATACACATAGGCCTGTACACACACACACACACACACACACACACACACACAGCATACATGGCTGTGTGTGGTAGGCCTGGAACCTTCCTCTCCTAAGTGCTAGGATTAAAGGTGAGCCCCCATGCCCGTCTGTATGAAGTGAATGCATTGAGTCTACTTGGCTGCCAACACATGGCTACTATGGTGTGCTTTCTACACGCAAGATTTCATTTACAGTCATCTAGAGAGCACACCTTGTCCCCTTAGTCTACTTTTATTAGGAGTAGTATTTCTTAAGTTTTATATGTCATAACTTCCTTAATACAGCACATCATTCCTTCGGGCATTCCAGGCTCACAAAGAAGAAAACTGGTAAGCAGGAACAGCTGGAGATGAGGTGGTCTCGGTGCGGGCTTGGGTTAGACCCACATGGCCAAGTCTGTAGTAAGAGCTACTTCAGGGCTTCTTCTCATCAGACTGTCTCAACCTGCCAGCTCCTGGATAGTGGATGATCACGCGGCCCGTCTGCCTTAAGAACCCATTTAGAACCCTAGCCTGTGTCCAGCCACTGCATCTCGCCTTGGACTCTCCCAGAGGTCCAGCCTGTGCTTTCCTGCTGTGCTCTGGGCCTTGCAGCTCTTCATCAACCCATTCAGAAGGTGATGGAGACAGCACCAGAGTCCTGCCCTCAACTCTGCCAGTATAGAAATGCGCAACTGAGAAATACAGCGACAACCTGTCCACAGTGCATAGGATGGCGTCTGCTGTGGAGTGTTTACAAATGCCATGCTTCCCGTGTTTGTCGGCTTGTGGCTTCAGATGATGGTGAAGGCCACTAGAGCTTTTGGATTGCCTTAAGCGTTTTTTTGTTTTTTTCCAGTACTGATACCTATCCAGGGCCTCGTATGTACCAGACAAGCACCCTGCCACTTAGTTCTGTTCCTAGACCTTTAAGGCGTTTCCTGAGACACTGTCTCACATGCCCTGGTTAGCCTCAAACTCATCATAGCTGAGAATGGCCTCGAACTGCTTCTGTTGCTCTAGTGCCGAAACTAGATGTTACCCCCTGGGGAAAACTAGGTGGCGTGTGCCACCACACCTAGTTTATACTGTGCTGGGGATCAAACCCAGGGCCTCGTGCGTGCTGAGGAAGTGCTCTACTGACTCGGCCTCCAATATTTGAGGGGCAGTTATGGGAGAAGTTTGAGGCAGGGTCTTTGTAGTTCAGACTAGTCCGGAAGTTTTCATTCTCCTGCTCCAACTTCACAAATGCTGTGATTACAGATGTGTGCTTTTTCATGTCTGATATTTTCTCCCTCCCTTCCCCCCCCTCTCTTTATCTCTCTCTATGTTTCTTCTGACAGGCTCTCTGTGTGTAGCCCTGGCTGTCTTGGAACTTGCTCTATAGGCCAGGCTGTCCTCAGACTCAGAGATCTTCTGTCTCTGCTTCCTGAGTGCTGGGATTAAAGGCGTACATCACCAGCTACCAGCTGTACTTTTTCTTTTCCAAGTGAAGACTTAGTTTACACATGACTAAAAGCCCAGTGCTGGCAGCTAGATGTACACACCTGCTTGGTGACTGTGTGTGAGACATTGTGGCTCCCACTCAGAGCCTCAGTATTTTTAAAATGGAGCTGCTAGCTGGTGGTGGGGACTTAGGGAAGGACAGGGTTCTGGGAGCTCCGTCCCAGATAGAGCAGGGTCCATTTCTCTGGGCAGGGTTGGGACAGTGGTGTGGAGTAAGAAGTATCTGGCCAGGCCATCTGGGGTTGCATTGTGTCTGTGAGACATGCAGGACAAGGGGCAGCCTTCTGAGTGGGGAGGGTGTGGGCCTGGTTCTGGGTCATAGCCTTGGTGATCAGGTTAGCTCTTCAAATGTATTTGCTTTTCACCCTTAGGGCTCTGCCTGTCATGTATGCAGTAGCACTTGACCTTCGGATATTTGCCAATAACGTAAGTTCTGTTTCTTATCACTGTTGGTCTGAAGTTAAATGTGTAGGCTTAATTTCCAGTTTTGAGGGATCAATAGGGAGTGGGATGTATCTGGAGGTAAGCAGGTGTACAGGCTGGAGTTATCACAGAGAAAGGAGCTTCAGTGGGGGAAGTGCCTCCATGAGATCCAGCTGTGGGCATTTTCTCAATTAGTGATCAAGGGGAAAGGCCCCTGTGGGTGGTACCATCCCTGGGCTGGTAGTCTTGGGTTCTATAAGAGAACAGGCTGAGCAAGCCAGGGGAAGCAAGTCAGTAAGGAACATCCCTCCATGGCCTCTGCATCAGCTCCTGCTTCCTGACCTGCTTGAGTTCCAGTCCCGACTTCTTTTGGTGATGAACAGCAACGTGGAAGTGTAAGCTGAATAGACCCTTTCCTCCCCAACTTGCTTCTTGGTCATGATGTTCTATTCCTATAGAAACCCTGACTAAGACAGCAGGGGAAGACCAGGTGACAGCTTGGCTGTCTGTCTGTCATCCCTGATCATGGGGATAGGCCCTCTCTGTGGAGAGATGGCGAGCCACTGTGGTGCTGAGTGGACTGATCTGGCTGTGGCCTGTGCCAAGGACTCAGGTGGTGGCTGGGGTACAGATCCTAGACTTTACAGTTGGCTTCCCTCGAGGAGCAGCGTACGTCAGCGTTGGAGCCACAGAAGCGTCTTGCCACATGGATTCTAATAGATAAAAAACAAGACAAAACAGATAAATTGTCATAAAATCTACGGCTCAATATTTTTGCTCCGGCCACAAGTTCCACAGCCAGTTCCAAGAGACCTACTACTTTTGAAGTCTAATGCCTCAGTCTATGGAACTTGTCACACGGATTCTACTGGGGTTGGTGTGGCAGAATCTTTTGGGCCTTAGACTCTTTATGGGTTTAAAAACTGTTGGTGATTTCTGGTTCCAGAGCAGTGCTCTCTTCTCACAAAGCCAGTTGCAGGCCTGGGAATGCTAGCACTCACGTAGCTCTGCGACACAGACAGAGCTTCCTGTCTGTTCTGATGAGGGCCTTGGCAAGGAGAGCACAGAATCGCCACGGGCAGTAATGAGACAGGGTAACTGCCCTGTGTGCACAGCAGCACTTTCTGTCAGACGGTCTGCTCGGTGCTCCACAAACGAGTCTGCAGCAGTAAATAGTGGGGGCCAGCAAAGAGGTGGCTGGAAGGGCGCGTGCATGTGGCCTGCAGCTTTATAGCACAGCACCCAGAAGACTCCACAACAACCCCAGAAGCCACGGATCCTGAAGAGACTTCCCAGACTCCACAGCAGTTGTTGGATGGACGGATGTGGGTTTTAAGGCAACATCACAGTAGTGCTTCAGTGGGCAATTAGGAGCAAACCAATGAACACGCTGGTGATCCCAGCAAAGAGCTGGAAGATGCAAAGACCAAGTGGAACTCTGAGACAGAGGAACTGAGGAGCAGCAGGGGCTAGAGAGCGGCTCACTAGATACTGGCTTCCCTTACCGAGGACTGGGCGTGATGTCCAGCACCCACATGGCTCCTCACAACAGTCTGACTCCAGTCCTGGGACGTCTAATGCCCTCTTCTGCCTCCATGGATACCAGATGCACACAAGGTATACAGACATACCTGGGTATCAGATACACACATGGTGCATAGATATACATGGAAACCGATGCACACATGGTACATAGACATACATGCAGGCAAATCATAAAACAGTAACAGTAATCAATCTTTTGGCGGTGAATTTAAACAAGAAGAGAATGGCATTACGTTGTGTCTCAGACTCTTAACCTAGTTCTGTTTAACAGACCATCTGGGTCTTGCTGTGTCTGCATTCATTCTATTGTAAGGTGCTGCTTTATGGAGCCATTTGAGAACTCTCAGGTCATTATGGACTATTCATTCTTGATATTACCAAAGTCCCCAGAAACATGCTTGTGTGTGTGTGTGTACGCGCGCGCGTGTGCTCACATCCTCAAGGAGGAAGGGGCAGCCTCAGATGTCATGGTCTTGTGACAGGGTCTCGTCTCATCACCCTGGGACTTGCTGACTAGGCCAGGATGGTTGGCTGGGACTGCAAGCATGTGCACCGTGTTCTCTGCTGTGTTGTGTTGTTTAGACTGTTGTTCTGGGAATCTAATCCAGGACCTTGTGCTTGTAAGGCTACGGCTTCACTGACTGAGCTGCCCCCAGGCCCTGGCGCAAGTCTTAAAGGGTAGTACATTGTGATCCTCATCCTGTCCAGCCTGCCTTCCCATAGAACCCAGGCCCACTGCCTGCAGTGAGCCAGGCCCTCCCACTTTAGTCACTACATAGGAAAGTGCCACAGAGTCTGAACTACAGGTACACATGGAGACATTTTCTCAATAACGATTTCCTCTTCCAGCCATGTCTAGGTTTGCATCAGGTTGACAAAGACCAACCAGGCCAGCTGGGACTGGTGTCATCTTGACTTGAGCACAGATATGGGAAATATATATACACATACATACACATGCTTCTCAGTTCTTAAAAAGTGTCTGAGAAGGGCTGTAGAAGTCAGCTCACTGGTTAGCGCAGCTACTCCTCAGATGCGTGCACTATTGGAGACTTGCACCATTACTTTTGCCTCTGTTTGCTGAGAAAAGTAAACCCCTTTGTATCGTTAGGCAGACCAGCAGCTGGTAAAGAAAGGGAAGAGCAAAGTAGGAGACATGCTGGAGAAAGCTGCCGAGCTGCTGATGAGCTGCTTCCGAGTCTGTGCCAGTGACACGTAAGTGAGGTCGGGGTGGGGGTGGGGTGGGGGGGGAGAGGGGTGGGGAGAGGGGGGCCTCCGTCTGTAAGGGAAGTCAGAAGATCACACATGCTCACCCTCAGAGCGAGCGCTGCTCTGTCCCCTCAAGAGCTCTCCCTGTACTCGGTCCTTGGTGCTGGCCACACTTTCTGTCTTCACTTTCAAAGGTCTCTGCCTGGTGCACGTGGCCTGGCTTTCTCTCCCTGTCAGTGCTCTAAGCAGAGCCTTGTCTGGCTCCGTGGCTCTGACAGCCAAGCCCCCTCCCCCTTGCTCCCTGGGGGTACACCGAGCTCTACTCGTCACTGACTTGAGCATTGCTGCTCTGTCTAGTGAGGTTCAGTCTCCTGTAGACGGTTCATTGAGCGTCGGATTTTTGAGAGATTGGTTTATTAGATTCTTTTGTTTTTTGTGTTTGCAATACAGGGTTTCTCGTGTGTGTGCCTGGCTCTCCTGGAGCCCAGGCTGATCTCCAACTCAGAGATCCTCCTGTCTCTGCCTCCCAGGTGCTTGCATGGCTTAATATAGTTTCTAATATCCAATTTTTTATATCCTTTTGATCATCCCCCCCTCTTTAATTTTGTGTAATTTGTCTTATCTGGTTTGCAACATAGCTGGTTTAACTTTTTTCTTAACTAAACCTACATTCAGATTTTCTATCTTTTCCCTAAAACTCCATCTCTACCAATCATATAATCATGTTATTTGATTATGTGCTTATGGGAAGTGTGCATGTGTTGAGCATGGTCCTGCTCTATTACCCTCGCTGCCCTCCCGCGCTTGAAGGCCTGAGCAGTCTCGAGGTGTCTCTTTCCCGTATTCCTCATTGACTGCTGTGTGCTGCTGTTGCCGTTTTGGTTTTGTGATTGAGACCTTGGCTGTCTTTCAGCTCTCCGCCCTCACCCTTCTTTGTGTCCTTCGGTGAGTAGAGGTCTTGACCATCCTCCCTCTCACCACCAGTCCTGACTGTGCTGCTGTCCTGTAGGGGAAGGTCTCAGCCATCCCTAGGCTCTCACAGCCCCGCCCACAGTGGATGGAGTTTCTGTCCATAAGCTCCCACAGTGCATTGCACTTAGCACTGTCCTGTGAGGATGCTGATGACTAGAGATGGAGGAGACCACCGAGGAGGGAGGGCTTCTTGTCTCTCACCATCTGTTTGCTGCCATGGCAGCTTGACGCCTGTTTATTGACTGGACACTTAGAGGACCTTGTGGCTCTGTGGTTCTGCACATGACCCCTCCGTGACCTTTGAACTGTCAGTGGTTTCTCAGATAGTGCAAAACAAAACAAAATAAAAACCAAGCACAGTAAAAATACCTGTGTTTCAAAGGACACTACCACAAATCAAAACAGCCATATTTGAAAAACATTTGAACTAACATGCCTGATAAAGGTTTGGTATGTGCTATACCATGAACTGTTAGAACTGAACAAGAAGGACAAATCCATGTTTAAATGAACATTTGCCTTTTTGTTTTTGTGTTTTTGTTTTTTGTTTTTTTAAGACAGGGTTCCTCTGTGTAGTCCCAACTGTCCTGGAACTCACTTTATAGACCAGGCTGGCCTCAAACTCACAAAGATCTACCTGCTTCTGTGAGTGCTGGGATCAAAGGTGTGTTCTGCATGCCCACCTGTAATGATCTGTATATTTGAAAAAAAATCTTAGGAAGGGAAGGAAGGAAGGAAAGAAGGAAGAAGGAAGGAAGGAAGGAAAGAGAAAAAAGATAGGTGTCTGGTGCGCAGGTGCTAGCCTGCTCTAACTCAGCAGTTTCCAGGGCCACAGTGGGCTGCCTCCTGTGCCTGTTACAGTTGCTGTGATCACAGAGTGGGAAATGCACATGGCTGGTAGACTGAGGGGTCAGCTGCAGGGCTGAATGAGTGGCTATTTCTCAGAACATTAGCTGACGTTGACCTGCGCCACAGTAGCCGGATGCTGCCCCGAAGGCAGGCAAACCCAACAGCCTCCACGGCCAGGTTGGCACACCCTGCTGCCTGTTCACTCCTCACTGCCTGAGTTTGCTTTTTGAATTTCTGCTGTGGCTCTTAAAGTAGATTCTTTAAATTCTTTATCACACTTGGGTGTGAGGACTTTGAACTAGAGGTATTTTGGGGATACCAGTTGGAACAATTTACGGGAAAGTGCTGGGGCAGCAGCTAACTGGGCAGCTGCTCTTAGAAAGTGGTCAGCGTTTACACCAGTGTCATTGTAGACAATTTACTTCCCTGCCGCGAGTGCCGGGTGGTTCCTGCTGGGTCCGGAGTTTGAGCTCAGTCTCATGTTCCCAGGGGCTACCGTTGGGCCAGCACCACTGTGCCCGGTGGTTCCTGCTGGGTCCGGAGTTTGAGCTCAGTCTCATGTTCCCAGGGGCTACCGTTGGGCCAGCACCACTGCAACAAGCTGCGTGTCAGGAACCACTCGGAGGGGAGGTACACAATTAATTCAACTCTGAGTTTTCTTTTCCCAGTGTTTTATCATGAAAATCTACAAATATTCAGCAGAATTGAGATAATTTTATAGGACAGCCTCTAACTGCCACTTCTGTATATTTATTATACTTGTTCTTGTCTGTCCATGTCTTCTTCCTGTCCATCTGTCAAATTGTCTCAATATTTCTCTTCATCCTTTTTTTTTTAAGCACTTTTTTTTTTTGTGTGTACATTTCCATCCAAGGACTTCAACTTCTTGTTTGCCTTTTGGGGTAAAGTGGACCTTCAGAACCACAAAGACCCCCGCTGTGGCTGTGCCTAGTTTGACATTGGTGCCTTTGGTGGAGTCTGGTCAGGTCTTCTTACTCCTTGGAGGCCATGCAGGCTGTGAGATCTACCATCCTGTTGCTGTATCTGTTGTTCGTTGTCATACCAAGAAATGATTTTTACAAAGTTGTCAATGCCAGCCCCAGCATCCAAAGTAAAACAGTGGGTGTCACTGTTACAGTCCCAGGAGACAGCCTGGTCCTCACTATAGCCTAGGATGCCCTTCAGTGGGCCTTCTGGTGCCTGCTTCACCACCGTCTTGATGTTATCATACTTGGCAGCTTTCTCCAGGTGGCTCGTCAGATCCACAGCAGACACACCAGGGATAAGAATGCAGAAGGCCTGTTGTGTCTTCATTTTCATTAAATTCTAAAAAGTCTAATTTCTTTATTTCTTCCTTGACCAAGTTACCATTGAATAGGGCATTGTTTAGCTTTCTTGTGTATGTGGACTTTCTGTTGTTTTTGTTGCTATTGAAGACCATGAAAATGAAGGCACAACATACCCAAACTTAATGGGACACAATGGAAACAGTGCTAAGAGGAAAACTCAGCTCTGAGTGCCTCCAAAAAGAAACTGGAGAGAGCATACACTACCAGCTTAACAGCACACCACACCTGAAAACTCTAGAACAGAAAGAAGTAAATACACCCAAGAGGAATAGACAGCAGGAAATATCAAACTCAGGGCTGAAATCAATCAAGTAGAAACAAAAAGAACTATGCAAAGAATCAACAAAACCTGGAGCTGGTTCTTTGAGAAAATCAAGAAGACAGATAAACCCTTAGCCAGACTAACCAGAGGGCACAGAGACAGTATCCAAATTAACAGAATCAGAAATGAAAAGGGAGACATAACAACAGAAACTGAGGAAAAAAAAAAAAACCCATCAGATTCTATTACAAAAGCCTATATTTAACAAAACTGGAAAATCTGGATGAAACTGGACAATTTTGTAGACAGATACCAAAGCTAAATCAGGATTAGATAAACCATCTAAACAGTCCCATAACCCTTAAAGCAATAGAAGTAGTCAGTAAAAGTCTCCCAACCAAAAAAGCCCAGGACCAGATGGGTTTAGTGCAGAATTCTATCAGACTTTCAAAGAAGACCTAACACCAATACTCCTCAAACTATTCTACAAAATAGAAACAGAAGGAATACTACCTGTCTTAGTCAGGGTTTCTATTCCTGCACAAACATCATGACCAAGAAGCAAGTTGAGGAGGAAAAGGTTTATTCTGCTTACACTTTCACATTGCTGTTCATCACCAAAGGAAGTCAGGACTGGAACTCAAGCAGGTCAGGAAGCAGGAGCTGATGCAGAGGCCATGGAGGGATGTTCCTTACTGGCTTGCTCCCCCTGGCTTGCTCAACCTGCTCTCTTATAGAACCCAAGACTACCAGCCCAGGAATGGCACCACACGCAATAGGCCCTCATCCCTTGATCACTAATTGAGAAAATGCCTTACAGCTGGATCTCATGGAGGCACTTCCTCGACTGAAGCTCCTTTCTCTGTGATAACTCCAGCCTGTGTCAAGTTGACACACAAAACCAGCCAGTACACTACCCATTTCATTCTATGAAGTCACAGTTGTGCTGAGTATTCCCCCTTGGAGATGGAAAGGTTTCTGTCTAATCAGGAATTTGTCACAATATCCTTTCATAGAGGACTTCATAAGAGCTTTTTTTCTACATCTATCATGTTTAATGTTCCAAATAGATTTTAAAAACTGGTTGAGTGCATTACTTTTAGCTTCATAAGATGTCATATATATTTAAGAGGCATTTAACTATTATAAATTATTTTGATGACTTAAAAAATGTCAATACTGTGGGAAGGGGTGGGTGGGAGGACAGGGGAAGAGAAGGGGGCTTACGGGACTTTCGGGGAGTGGGGGGGCTAGAAAAGGGAAATCATTTGAAATGTAAATAAATTATATCGAATAAAAAATGCAAATACTGAGTTGTATATTTTAAAATAAATTTTATTAGTTTAATAAAAAAAAATGGATGCAGAAGGCCATGCACTCAGTGAGCATCCTGTTTGGTTCTGGGGTGACATCGCCTATAGTCCTGGCAGTGCCAGTGAGCGCAGGGATGATGTGGGTGGCGGCAATAGCATGGACGTTGTCGTGGATGACCTCAGCCATCCGTGATGGCACTGAGAAAGTTGGAGGTGCAGAAGGCAGGCATTGCTAACAAAGCTGAGAGAGTTGTCCTACGTGTCACGGTCCCCGCCATCACAGTCATGGGGTCGTCAACATGCAGATAGGCTAACCCTTTGTCTATTCTTAAGTGGGTCCCGGCCTTCTCCACGGTGGTGCAGACAGCAGTGAGCTCCATGGCAGAGTGGGTGCCAGACCTCCGCATTTGCTGAGGAAGGTGGAGACGGCCTTCGGGTCGATGACAGCTTCCCTGCTCTTAGTCTTGACTGCCATTGCATGCCAGGGAAAAGGCTGGCATGCAGAAGACACTGCTGTCTCTGGGGCAGGGAGGAGCAGAGAGCTGCCCCTTCCTCTAACATTACCTATTAATAGAGCCTTTTCTCTGGTGACTCTGGCTGTGGGGCTCTCTCAGTATTAATTTGTCCTGGCGGTTTATTCTGTAATTGATCATACTTGTTTTCTCTTCCCGTAGCCGTGCCGGCATAGAAGACTCTAAGAAGTGGGGGATGCTGTTCCTGGTGAACCAGCTATTTAAAATCTACTTTAAGGTTTGCTTTGCATGAATTTCTGTAAAGTCTTGTTTTCTATCTGCCTAGATAAATTATTAGTTTAGTTTGCCTTCTTAAATGTATTAGGAAGTGATCCTAACCACACCCACATTAATAATCCTAACAGCTAGTAGTCATTCCGTGCCTCCCAAGAGCAAGGCTTTGTTTTAAATACTAGGACCAGGGCTCAATAGAGAAAGTCACGCAGCCGTCTTCAGAACAGGGCCCATCCTGTGCCACAGAAGCAGATAAGAACTGAAGCTTCATGAAGATCTGATTCAGGATAGCTCATGGGAATAAATGCAGCTACTTCAGACACAGGCTCTGAGCGCTGAGTGACCGCCCTGTGCTGTCGGACGTGCTGAGCATTTGGTACCTGGTCCTTGTAATGGAGCTGTAATGGAGCCGGCCTCTGCGCATATGTGACCACTCTTGAGCCTTCGTCCTGTGTTGTAATATCAACTTTATGGAACTCAGGGGATATAGATATATGGATGGACAAAGGAACCAAGTTTTGCTTCGTAAAGACAAGTGGGCAAATGGCAGCCTGATCCACATCACTAAGAATCTGTCGTGAACTTCATGGGACATTTAGTTTGTCCTTGCGGCCTGGGAGCAGGTTTTTCCTCAGCATTGACTCTGGCTCTCCTCAGAGTCCAAGCTTCGAGATTGTATGTTGTCTGTATCAGGTAGTTTTTTGTTTTTTTACAGAAATTTTGATGACTTTGCAATTCATATTAAAAAGGTAAAACAGAAGTTCATGTCTGTCCTTCCGCCTGCCTGTTCTGTTGATACTGCTTATGACTATTTTAAATGGTTTCTTCTTTATTATAGATCAACAAACTCCATTTGTGTAAACCTCTTATCCGAGCCATTGACAGCTCGAATCTGAAAGACGACTACAGCACGGCGCAGAGGATCACGTACAAGTACTACGTGGGGCGCAAGGCCATGTTTGACAGTGACTTCAAGCAAGGTATGGTGATGGCGCTGTTCAGTGTCTGGGTGAGACCTGCGTCTGCCTTACTGGACTGACTTTGATAGTCTCAGAGAATATATTGACGGTATTTTATTAGAGTGAGACATATGTATAAACCAAGTCCAAATGAGAGTGAGAGTGAGGGGGAGAGAGAGAGCACCCCCATGTGAATGTATGACGTGTGTGTTGTGCAAGTCCCCACAGAAGTCAGGAGACGGTGTTTGGCCCCTGGAGCTGGACTTACAGGTGGTTGTGAGCTGCCCCATAGATCTGGGAACTGAACTTGGGTTCTTTGGAAAAGAACTTTGACTACAGAGTCATCTGCCCAGTCTCCTCTTTGCTTTGTTTTTTGAGACAGGGTCTTACTCTATAGCACAAACTGTCCTGGAATTCACTATAACTTACACTAGCCTCAAATTCATGGTTATCCTCCTGCCTCAGGCTTCTGAGTGTTCTGGGATTTCAGGGAGGGGGGTACCACACCAGATTTATTGTGTTTTTGAAATTTATTATTTTTGTGAATGTGTGTGTGTATGCATGTGTGTAGTGTGAATTTTTGGTGTGTGTGTGTGTGTGCCATGCCTTACGTACGCATGGAGGGCAGATGAGGGCTGTGGAGCCGACTCTCCCCTCCCTCCTCTGCATGGGCTTCAGGTCTTCCCTCAGCTTCCCAGGCTTCACCGCAAGCCCTGCGCTCGGCCATCTTGCTGGCTCCTATCTTTTCTTTTAATATTTTTCCAAAAGCTTATATTTTTGACAATAAAGCTAATAATACAAGTAAAAAATAATACTTGGAGGATCTTGATCTCTATAGGGTTTCTAAGTGCGCATCAGAGCGCTGGTTATCCTGCGCTCTCAGGATAACCCTTTCCTTGAGGTGCTCTCAGATAGAAACGATGATTGTCTTCTTTTGGTGGAGCTTGGGGACAGAGCTTGGCCCCGCTGCAGCCTCAGTAACTGAAGTCCCGATGGAATGACCCCGCAGCAGTGCAGGATGACCTCAGGCCCTGCTCCGTGTTTGTGTTTGTGGCTTTCTAAAGGTCGGAGTGGTGACGTTGTTCATAGCCGCCTGCCTGTTCACGATCATTCGCTTCCTCAAGAGCACGAAGGTGGGCTTTTTGTTTTTAACCCTGAGTATCTAGCCTGAGGCTGCCCGCTGGACTCTCTTCTGCTTGACATAAAGTGGACTTTTATTTATTTTTAAATTATTTTTAAAAATTGTGTAAGCTCACTTTATGAACTCAATTGTAGAAACAATATGCAGATGGATTAAGGTAGACTCAGAAACACTTGCCCAGTCCAAATTGTGTCCACTGGTGAGCAGTGCACAGCTAGGGGCCGCTCCACACTGGTGAGCTGTGCACAGCTAGGGGCCGCTCCACACTGGTGAGCAGTGCACAGCTAGGGGCCGCTCCACACTGGTGAGCTGTGCACAGCTAGTGGCCGCTCCACACTGGTGAGCAGTGCACAGCTAGGGGCCGCTCCACACTGGTGAGCTGTGCACAGCTAGGGGCCGCTCCACACTGGTGAGCTGTGCACAGCTAGGGGCCGCTCCACACTGGTGAGCTGTGCACAGCTAGTGGCCGCTCCACACTGGTGAGCTGTGCACAGCTAGGGGCCGCTCCACACTGGTGAGCTGTGCACAGCTAGGGGCAGCTCCACACTGGTGAGCTGTGCACAGCTAGGGGCCGCTCCACACTGGTGAGCTGTGCACAGCTAGGGGCAGCTCCACACTGGTGAGCTGTGCACAGCTAGGGGCCGCTCCACACTGGTGAGCTGTGCACAGCTAGTGGCCGCTCCACACTGGTGAGCTGTGCACAGCTAGGGGCCGCTCCACACTGGTGAGCTGTGCACAGCTAGTGGCCGCTCCACACTGGTGAGCTGTGCACAGCTAGGGGCCGCTCCACACTGGTGAGCTGTGCACAGCTAGGGGCAGCTCCACACTGGTGAGCTGTGCACAGCTAGGGGCCGCTCCACACTGGTGAGCTGTGCACAGCTAGGGGCAGCTCCACACTGGTGAGCTGTGCACAGCTAGGGGCCGCTCCACACTGGTGAGCTGTGCACAGCTAGTGGCCGCTCCACACTGGTGAGCTGTGCACAGCTAGTGGCCGCTCCACACTGGTGAGCTGTGCACAGCTAGTGGCCGCTCCACACTGGTGAGCTGTGCACAGCTAGTGGCCGCTCCACACTGGTGAGCTGTGCACAGCTAGGGGCCGCTCCAGAGCTGTGGAGCCTTGCTTAGGTTGTACACTCGCTGTCAGTTACCTGTTTATACACTTGTCCACCACGAAAGAGAGTCAGCTGCCGCAGGGTTGGTGTGTTCACACTGCCGCCCTTATGTAGCCAGGGTTGGTGTGTTCACACCACTGCCCTCATGTAGCCAGGGTTAGTGTGTTCACACTGCCGCCCTCATGTAGCTAGGGTTGGTGTGTTTACACTGCCGCTCTCTTGTAACCAGGGTTGGTGCGTTCACACTGCTACCTTCATGTAGCCAGGGTTGGTGTGTTTATACCTCCACTCAGCACTTTCTCTCCCAGCTCTTCCAATTCACTCTAAACCTGAATGGTCTTGAGCCTTGCCTTTGGGATTTCTGAACTATTTTGTGCTCTGAAAAAGGCTAGGCCTGACAGCGCCCGTGCTGCCACAGTACCAAGAATCGGGCGTAGGCCTGGGGGATTGACTGAAGACATTCAGTGAGGAGAATTCCAAAGCTTTACTGAGGGACCAGCAATATATACTAGAGGCTGGGTGAAAAACAACAGGAAAAAAAAATCATAGCCATAGGTCAGGCCCCTGGGAAGTCCCTACCACACCGGGCGGGCGGGCAAACAGGAATCAAGCTAAGCCGCAGGATGTTCCGCTCTCAGGAAACCTGTGCGAACAGCTCAGCTCACCGATGCCCAACAAGGCCTATCTCTGAGTATTCTCTCAAGCTCTGCTGGGAATTCATCCACCCATCCATCTATCGATCCACCCACCCACCCACCCATCCATCTTTCCTTCCTTCCTTTCTCTTAAAAAATCAATTTCACGAGAATTTCCTACAGTGTGTCTTGAGTAGATTCATTCCTCCCAACTACCGCCAGGTGTGGCTCCCTTTCTTACCTCTCCTTTTTTGTTTATAAATAATGTTTATTTCAGAATCTCCTTATCATTTATTTGTCTTCCTGTTTTTGTTCCTGGGTCCTGAGGTCACAGGACCTTCACGCTTGACTGTCAGGTTCATTCCTCCCTTCCTTCCTTCTGTCAGCTTTTTCTTTTAAGATTTATTTTTATTTTATCGAGTGTTGCCTGCATGTATGTAGGAGTGCACTGTGTGCCAGCAGGGTCCATCCGGGCAGAGGCGGTGTCTGATTCTCTGGAACAGACGTCACAAATGGCTGCGAGTCCCCCCGTGTGGGTCTTGGAACCAAATCCGAGTCCTGAGAGAGCCCTTAGCCACACAACACACAGAGAGGCTTAGCAAGGCAGAGCTGCCTGTGTGTGGACTCTTGGCTGTGGGCTTTCCACTGCAGCCCCACCTAAAGGGCCCTACTAGGAATGCGCTGACGGTGTGTGTGTGTGTGTCGGCTCTGGGCCGATTTTGCCTCTGTGGGCTTCTTAGGGAGGCAGCTTGGGTGCAGGACACAGACCTGCTCCAGTGACAGTTACCTCCAGGTGTGAGGTTAGCACTTCACTTTGGCACGGCCACACTGTTTGGGAGCAGAGGCGGCTCTCCGTGCAGACCTCCTCAGCCGATTCCAGTCTGTGTGTGTGAGGTGACCTGTGCTTTCAAACATTTCTTGTTTTGTAGTTAGTGGCCTAACAATCCAGGGAGAGTTCCGTAGCGGGTGGAATTCCTACTTCTTTCCCAAGTCTTGAACCAAGCTTGGCTCAGCAGGACTCCCCTGTGCAGAGGAGTCTGTCTCCTCTCTCTGAGCCTTGAGGCTTTGCACCTGAGGGAAAGCTCTTCCTGCCCACCATCTTAACCAGCCTCAGCGGGGCAACCCTCTGAGACCTGTGCTGGCGGTCACTGCACAGTTTACCTTAGGGGAGGGTCTCTTGGCAAAATGAGTATTTTCTATATTCTTAAATCTATCAGGTTCAGCCTCTTTACCTGAAATGGGAGCGAGTCCCTTTCTTGGAAAGTTGTGGGCAGGACAGACTTAGATTATAGGCTACTCAGATCGTGTGTAAGCGTGGTGGTTTTAAGTGGAAGGCACTCTGCGAGCTACCCACGGTGGGCTTCCTCACTTCTGAGTCCTGAGGAGTGCTGTAGAGATGTTGCATTTGTAGTTTGCAGCTTTAACTGTAGTCTACAGACTTGCAGATGACTGTAGCAAATTAGAATCTCAGCAGGCGTCAATGTGCATAGTTTCCTATTAACTATTCCATCTCTGACCACCACAGCAGGCCAAGGACACCCAGGCAAATTCTTGTAGAGTTTGGGGCTGTGGATTTTATGTAAGAAAAGTCCCTGGTACAGAAATGAGGCAGGGCTGCTGTTACTGGTGAAGGAGAGGAAAGCCTCCTTTTGAAGCAGGGCCAGGGTCGATGGGCAGGGTGAGCATGCTGGGCGGGCCATGTGCTCGGTCTGATGGGAGGCCTGCTCTCCGCAGCTGAGGAGTACCTGTCGTTTGCCTTCGAACACTGCCATCGCTCCAGCCAGAAGAACAAGAGGATGATCCTCATCTACCTGCTGCCCGTCAAGATGCTGCTGGTGAGTGGGTGGCAGCGGGTGGCTCGCTGCACTGCGCTGCGCGGTGTGCTGGATTTAGCACGGCCCAGAGCAGAGTGAGCACGGCATGCCCGCACGACTCCACGTCCTTCCAGGGCAGCTGTGTTGTCTTAATTCACTTGACAGAAACGGAACTGCAATAGTCATATAAAAAGGGAAACGGCATACGTTACTTATATTTCTTCTTAGAAGCTAAATTCATTTCAGTGAGTAGAAAACTTGAAAGGAAAAACACCATTCCATTCTGCCTGCGGGATTCTTAATCATAATAAATCAATATCTTTGAGACAGTCTTACGTACCTCATGTTGGCTTCTAACTTAATATAAACTGGACTGTGCTTGAGCTCTGTCCTGCCTCCACGTCCCAGTTGATGGGTACAGGTACTTGTCACCTCGAAAGTCAGTTGATACTTGAACCGAAAGCCGCCTAGGCAGGTACACTAGTCAGTTGGCCTAGTGTCAAAGTAAAGAGATTCTTTCTCACGCCTAAGGCTCATGCATAGCTGAGGGAGGCAAATGGTGCTGCCCGTGGCTGGAACAGATGGTTGAGAATAGCTTATAATAACGGGAAAGAGTGAGGTCGCCCGCCCGCCCGCCCGCCCGCGCGCTCACCCGCCCGCTCGCCCTCCATCCCGTCCCGCTGAAGAGTGAGCTGATCCTGACCGCTCTCAGCTAACTCCTCTGAGAGGCAGTCTCACTCCCCAGCCCCCTGCTTTCCTGGCGACTCTTCAGATCACTGCCCTCCGTACATAAGTGACACAGCACGCGGGAAGGTCACCACTGAGGTCATACCCATCAAGTTGAAAAACTGCTACCCAGGCTTCCTTATTTCTTGGCCAGAGTTGTTCTCTAGCTTACTGTCACATTGACATTTTGTGTTTCAATGTGTGGCTGTGCAGACTGCAGCACTCTGGGAGCTCAGAGGGTGACTGCCCCTCCTGCTCTGTGGGGATTAAACTCTGGCCATCAGGTGTGGTGGCACGTGCCTCGACCTGCTGAGCCTCCCACCTGGCACAGCCTGATGACCCAGCCTGTGGTGTTAAACCCTTGTTCAGCCTCTTACATTTGCTTTTAATTATTTCTCTGTTGAAAGGTAATTTCTTGATAAGAATCTTATTGATCTTAAAAGTGGAACTGTTGGGACTAGGGAGATGATGGCTCAGGGGTTAAGAGTGTTTGCTGCGCTTGCAGACATTTGGAATTGAGTGCCCCGTGTCTAGGGCTCACAGCTGCCTAGATCTCTAGCTTTGGGGAATCAGATGCCCTCTTGTTGCCTCTGGGCACCTGCCCATGTGTGACGGACACTGCAGATACACCCGTATACATTTTTTAAAAGTGTCAGTGTTTGTGTTCTGGAGAGCTGACTTTCTGTCCTAGGGTCACATGCCGACCATCGAGCTCCTGAGGAAGTACCACCTGATGCAGTTTTCGGAAGTGACCAGAGCCGTCAGGTAGGCCCGTGCTTTCCCGCTGTTTAAGAGCAGGAGGCTAACAGAGATTGCGCACGCGTTGTCCTGGAAACCCTGTTGACCTCTCTTTCTGCGGTTTTGCTCTGTGACCCCTGTGGCGTCTCTCCTTGCCCAGTGAGGGCAATCTGCTGCTGCTCAATGAGGCGCTGGCCAAGCACGAGACGTTCTTCATCCGCTGTGGCATCTTCCTCATCCTGGAGAAGCTGAAGATCATCACTTACAGGAACCTCTTCAAGAAAGTGTGAGTGCTGGGGCGGGACTCGAGCTCAGTGAGCAGATGCGGCTCAGCAAACCCTGAGCCCACATGAGAGCGCAGGGCAACGCGGCTTGCAGGCCATATGAGGTGTGAAAACAGCAGGGATGAGGAGAGCCGCTTCAGCAAGGCCCTGACTGGCAGCTGAGGTTGTTCTCTGAACTCTACATACACACCTGCATTCTCACACGCAGATACGCACCATCACACACACACACACAGCAGAAAAGAATGTGGGCTGCTTGGCAGAGGGATCCCTGGGGTAGATGGTACAGACGTCGTAGTCAGACATCCTGACCCTCTTGGGACGGGCTGACCCTGAAGGCTGTATAATGACACAGCTTGGCAGCAGACACCCTCTGCCTGCCCACGCTGTAGCACTGTTGTCCTCTTTCCTTTGCTACTGTGGCAGCTGGCCTATTCTCCGTCACCACTGTGTGTGTCAGGGAGTCAAATGTGATGGTTCCTTTTCCTGTGTGTGATGCTGAACGCTGGCTCTTCTGAGGCCTTGCCCCAGCCAGCTCTCAGACACAGAGACCTTTTTACAGCCGAAGACAGTCAGTGAGAAATAGTAAGGAGGAGCTGAAACCATAGGACATCTCAGAGCTGATTGATAAAGTGTGCATTTAAGATGTAATAACTACTCAGGATATCT
This sequence comes from Apodemus sylvaticus, assembly GCF_947179515.1. Taxonomy (NCBI): domain Eukaryota; kingdom Metazoa; phylum Chordata; class Mammalia; order Rodentia; family Muridae; genus Apodemus; species Apodemus sylvaticus. The sequence continues at coordinate 8,773,127 of NC_067489.1, read as the reverse complement.
AAATATCCATTTATAGAGTGGCTGCTTACAATACAAAGCTTGTATACTTTTGTGTTTAGTAGCTGTTGTCTGTGGGCTGTGTTATGGTGCATCTTATCAGTAAGAGCTTAAAATATGTGTGAACATTTGCTCACCACATAATGTTGCTTCCTGTCCTTCGACTCCTCCTCTTGTCCCTGAAGTTGTTACTTACAGCGGTTTCTTTTCTTCATAGATATTTGTTACTCAAGACACATCAGTTGTCTCTAGACGCCTTTCTGGTTGCTCTGAAGTTCATGCACGTGGAGGACGTGGACATTGACGAAGTCCAGTGCATTCTGGCCAACTTGATATACATGGTGCGTGAGTCGGCCTGCTCACTCCCAGCAGGGCTGGGAGACGGTGCTGATGTCACCAGAACACCTTTTCTAGGAGTTTTCCAGTAGAACTGATTTTTCCCCCCAGTAAATACTATTCAAAGGGCCCTGTGTAGGTCAGTATTGAGGGCTGTAACCTGTATCAGCATCTTCCCTGTCATGTGTGCCCCCAGGAAGGGAGTTTTCATCATCATGACATGTTTGATGTGACTGAGACTCAGAAGTGTAAACCTCTATCTTTTTCTGTTTCAGGGTCACATTAAAGGCTACATCTCCCATCAGCATCAGAAACTGGTCGTCAGCAAGCAAAACCCTTTCCCTCCACTGTCCACGGTGTGCTGATGCCCACGCCCGGCGGATGGAGTGCGCTCCTGCTACAGCTGCCCTCTGGAGCTCACGTCTCCAGGTGCTTCCCCAGGGCCACTGCGGCAGGGGCCAGCACTGAGGGCCTACCCGAGGTCTCCACTGTCCTCACTCATGCCAGCCCTGCCAAGACCTGGGGTTCTGTCTCAAGATGGACAAACGCCCTGCTGCTGGCCTGTAGGGCTTGTGACCTCCTGGGAAGGAGGTGGCAGCTGTGCTTCAGTCTTATGTTGTTTATGGAGGCTGGCTTTGTAACATTTTGTAGTGTTTCCTTCCTTCCTTCCTTCCTTCCTTCCTTCCTTCCTTCCTTCCTTCCTTCCTTTGTTTTTTAAAAAGGTAAGCCAAATTTATACAGGTGACTCGTTGTTTACTGTATGTTAGATAATGCATCTATTTTCATATGCAAAATGTCAGCATTTTGTGAGCTCAAAATACTGGGTTCACCTGAGAATTCTTTTTAAAACATAGAATTTAGGGGATGGAGAGGCGGCTCAGTCAAGACCAGCCCCTGCTCTGCGGAGTGCCACGGTGCGGCTCACAGCTGTCCAGCTCCAGTTCTAGGGGACCCACTGCCTTCTTTGGCCTCCATGGGCTCCTACCCACGTGTACATAAGCTCACTCAGGCAAACAGGCCTGAGTTAAATATAATAACTCAGGCCTGAATTATGTTAAATAAATACATCTTTTTTAAGAAGAAAAGCAGTGATTAGTCTGCTGTAAATTCCAACAATTCTAAAGACTGCATGGGACTATGACAAGGCCTGGCTGTTGGACTCTGGTAATGTCCCCTTCTGAGCTACTGTTGCCTGTCCTCTGCCTCTCTTCATTTCCTACAGCCACTGTCCTGTCAGGCCCTTACTCTGTACCTGCATCTAGTTTAACCTTTTCCAGAGACCCTTCCTCTAGACAGTTAGCCTGAGCAGGGCTTCAGCAGAAGGTTTTGGGCACAGTGCATCCTGCAGCCCTGGAGACGGTCCAACTCCTCCTCCTCCTCCTTCCTCCTCTTCCTTCCTCCTCCCACTTCCTCCTCCTCCTTCTCCCCCTTCCTCCTCCTCTTCTTTTTCTTTGTTTCAAATAAATGGTTATTTATTTATTTTATGTGCATTCGTGTTTTGTCTGCATGTATGTCTGGTTGAGGGAATGAGATCCTTAGAGTTACAGGTAGCTGTGGATGCTGGGAATTGAACCCAGGTCCTCTGGAAGAGCAGCCAGTGCTCTTTACTACTGAGCTCTCTCTCCAGCCCCTAATGCTCCAGCTTCTTAAGAGGGTGCATTTCCTCTGTGCGTTTATTTTGTTAATTTGTCCATCCATCATCCGTCCGTCTGTCTGAGGTAGGGTCTCTCTATACAGCCTGGCTGGTCTGGAGCTCTCTGTAGACAGTGCTTCCTCATGCTGCTCTCTCGCCTCTGTCCCCAGACCAAGTGCCTGGGATTACAGGTGCCCACGTGTGGTGGCTTGTCCCAGTTTATGAGAAGTGCTGTAAGGAGGGAAGGCTAACTCTCTGTGAGTCTCTGCGGCGCTGTAAGGAGGGAAGGCTAACTCTCTGTGAGTCTCTGCGGCGCTGTAAGGAGGGAAGGCTAACTCTCTGTTAATCTCTTCAGGGCTGTAGTCAGAAGCCATTCCTTGTGCAGATGCGCTGAGGGGAGCTTACATGGTCCCCATGGGGTGAGGTGGGGCAGGACTTCCCCTTTCGCAGCGTCCTCCTGCAGGATGGCAAAATCACCTATCACTGTGCTGTGAGGCACCGACATCCTGACTTTGCCCAAATCTTTGCCTGGACAGGGCTTTGTGGCCTTTGGCGACTGCTCCATGTGATGGGAAATATGGTCCTGGGGTTAGAAGGTGGCTCACTCCTGTGATTGCGGGCTTGGGCACGCTGGCTCAGTGGGATGTGTGTGGACAGCTTGAATTCTCCATGTGGCCATCTCCAGCAGCTGAAGCTGGGTTCCAGAACAGGGCCAAGGGAGGTGGTGCCTGTGTTAGGAATTGTACCACTTTCCACTGAGAACATTGCCTTTGCCGTGTCCCAGGTCACCACGATGTGCAGAGAAGTGTCTGGCATTGAGTGTGTGCTCCAGGCTGGTGGAGCTGTTGATCTCCACCACAGCCGAGCCTTCCCTCCTGTGTCCTCTGTGTGCGAGTCTACGGTATTACACCTGCAGAGCTACCGTGAAGCGCCGGCCCTATAACGTGCTATCTTTGTAACAGTTCAAATATTAGGGTTGCTGGGAGTGTCCAGGATCCCATATTTCTGAGTTTAGAAGCAACAGAACCAACTTTTCAGGCTGATCCAGGTAATTTATTAAACAGTGGCATCCCAAGTCAGAACCTGATAGAAGTGATGGATAGTTGAACTTGGAAGTTAAAGAAGCAACCTGTCCACAGTGTGTGCTTGTGTGCTGTCTCCACAGTGTGTGCTTGTGTGCTGTCTCCACAGTGTGTGCTTGTGTGCTGTCTCCCCAGTGTGTGCTGTCTCTCCACAATGTGTGCTTGCATGCTGTCTCTGGTGTCCTGTGTGTGGACATACAGATCCATACATTATTGTGGCTAGTTTGCATCAACATCAAATACTTACACTTAACCATTGCCTAAGGGTACACTGGATTGGCTCCTTATTGTTCTTTTGAGACAGTGCCTAACTCTGCAGCCCAGTTTGTCTTCAGACTTGGGGCTCCCTTTGCTGCCTTTCCCACCCCCCACCCCACCCCTGCCCTTTTTTTTAATTTATTTTTTTATATGTAAGTACACTGTAACTGCCTTCAGACACCCCAGAAGAGGGCAGCAGATCTCATTACGGATGATTGTGAGCCACCATGCGGTTGCTGGGATTTGAACTCAGGACCTTGGGAAGATCAGTCTCTTAACCACTGAGCCATCTCTCCAGCCCCCCTCTCCTCCCCTTTTTGAATGTCATCATAGCCACACTTAACTATTCCTCTTAGAGACAAGGGTGCCAAGGCACAGGAAACTAAGATCTTGTGTAAGCACAGCCTCACTGACCCAGGGCTGAGCTGAGAGGCTCCAGCACTCCTGAAATCCGCTGAGGGCCTTCTTCACCTAGTGTGTCTAGGTACAGCTTTGCCAGGAGGTCCAGGGCCCTCTTCCGGTGTTAAACCTGCTCTCCTCTCCCTAGCAGAATCAGAATGGGGCTACCCTTTGGTCTCACTGGCATCTCTGAGACACCTATGTTCCAGAGATGTCTGTTACAGTGTGCGACAGACCAACTGTGACACAATCGCGTGTGTTCACAGCCTCTCTCCACTCAGCCTCCACTCAGTACCTCAGCTGATTTACAACTGACACTGATTTTATTTCACAAATCCTATTTTTTCCCCTTTAAGGCCTCTCTTTGGATAAAAGTTACCAAGGAAAATCCTTGCTGGCTAGGTCGCATAAGGCTGGAAGGCCTGTGCTAGCTACAGGAACAGCAAAGGCAACAACGGTCTTACCCAGTGCTGGATCCTCATCCACAATTCTGACATGCCAGGCAAGATGTGCACATGGGTGCAATGGCGGCAGAACTGTTGTGGGACAAATAGCTGCTTTCTGGTTGATTCTGAGGCCTGCTTTCCGGGGATTCCATGCCTGAGTCTTGACCAAAGGCTTGTGACTGGGGAGGTCACGGGGAGGTCACGGGGCTGAGGTAGAAGCTGCTCCTGTTATTTTGCTAAATGGTCATGTGAAAAATTACCTTCTCAATATTTATGCTCACACTCATAGAGTTGGACTGTGCTCAGCTTTGGCCAGAGAGGCTTCTCTTCATAATAGGCCGCAGTTAATGCAAAGATGCATAATCAGTCAAAGCGTTGAGAGTAAGGGGCCGGGGGCTCAGTCCTTAATCGACAGGCCCCAACTCTCCCATTCTCTCACACCCACACCTCCACCTCCACCAAGGCTTGGGGAAAACTGTCAAAGAGAACGGAGAAGAGCATACAGCTGAAGTGGGAGGAATGATGACAAACGCGCCTTCTGGTCAGAACACTCAGTAGCTGTGGTGACCTGTTCAAGACTGCGCAAAATCAAGCCAGAGGAGATTCTGACATAGATGGAGGTGTGCTCCCTGCTGCACTTGTCACTGGGGAGCTGTGGGCAGTTGATAGCTGCTGGGGGAAGGAAAACCGTGTGGTGTTGAGGGTGCTCCAGTGGATGGCCCCACGCCATACACACAGGTAATGCTAACTGTACTTAGTGGATTCTCAGAAGAAAAAAAAGACACATGGGAGGGGACACGTTGAGGGAAATATAAATGGAGTTGGAGAAGGGAAATGGGACGTGTATGAAATTCTCAAGAGTAAAGAGAAATGTAACATTCTAAGGAACAAGAGGTCATCTTCCAGTGCTAACCGCGACAGGATTTTGACTGCCTGTCAGCCATGTTGGATTTCTGCTACTTCATGATCTGTTTAAACCACATGGAGTATCTCTGGACTGCGGTGAGGAGGAACATGCACGATTGCCCTGGTGGTGGCGGCGAGCCTAGGATCCCTGTGAGGAACCAGGTGCCCTTGTGCTCACGGGTCACCACACTTCCTTCCAGCCAAGGCCCCATCAGCGCACTGCCCTTCTCGCAGCTCGTCCTTGTGGTGACGGTCACATTCAGGGTCTGTCCACATTCCTCCCCATCCGCTCGTGTGACTGGAAGCATCATTGGCGAGGTAGCCAGGTCCGTGCCGTTAAGTATCCAGCCGCTGAGGAGACCCTTCGTTCCAGGGATGAGGACGTTCTCCGCAAAGTCCTTCTCTGGGACACAGACAGGGAGCCCTGAGCTGGGACACTGCAAGGGCTCCTCCAGCTCCAGCAGTGCGACGTCGTTCTCCCCGGACTCCTCATCATAGCGCATGTGCACGTGAGTGCTCTTGATCCCGGTCCTCTCGCCAGCACCTGAAACCATGAGCAACCAGCCAGCTTAAGTTTTTGTTCTCAAGGATGAGCTAGCCACGGGGAACCGGTTGCTCAGTGAAACCCTGGCGGCCGTGTTCTTCCCAGACTTGTGTAGAGATCACAGAGTGGGCCGAGCCGACCGGTTTCCTTGGCCTCTTCACACTGTCCTCTAAAAAAACCAAATGTTTATTCTGGAGTACAGGACAGCCCAGGGAGTGGTTTAGAAAACAGGAGATGCTGAAAAGGAACGGCTTCAGGCCCATCTGAACACGCCTTCCAGGGCTTCTCTGAGCATTTGGCTCGTAAAGGAAGGGGGGGTGGGGGTCTCAGCTACCAGCTTGTTTGCATAAGCTTTTAAGGATAGGCAGTGAGACACACTCACTTCAAGGCTCGCATTTGTTGTTAAGTACATCCATAGCTGATTATAGGAACTTTCCAACAGGAAGAAATGATTGCATTTTAGGGATGGAGAATGAAACTACAGATAAAATTGAGATGAGGCAGGATGGCAGCCCGAGATGATACGGAGGAAGGATTTGAACTCTACTCCTCTAGGAGGAGGAATTTAAACCCAGCTCCTCTGGCCCTCAGCCAGTCCTCCATGTCCGGGCGGTGGCTCTGCTGCTGGGATTCATCCCGTGCAAAATATCCTCAGCACTGGCCTGCTGTGTTCACATGCTCCTAGACTTGTCCTGTTTGTCTACGCTTGTGGTTTACAGCTATCGCTGTGTTATTGATGCTGTTTTGTGTATTGTCTTAGAAACAACATTTCCAGTAGGAAAAAAATCATTTCATTCCTCTGTTGGATTGCTTTATTTATGAGAGCTTGTAAAGTTCGTGGAAGAGACACTTACTTGCTTTTACACTGATGTTGCTGTGCAGTAACGAACACTTTGCTGTTGTCAGCACAAAGTCTTCCTGTAGTAACACACCAGCACAGAAGTCTTCTCCTCTGGAATTTGTTAATCTGACCTTTTTAAAAAAAGAAAATGGCCGCTGTGAGCTGGTGTGGCATCAGGGAAGTGTAGAGCTGAGGGGGTGTCCAGGGCACCAGGGACAGTCAGTGTCCACATCCCACTGTCTCTTCCATGGTGTCTCTGACACTGCTGCCAAGGTTAGAGGATCTTCCTGACAAAGGAGAGTCATGGCTCTTAGAGTTTCCCTCCCTCTGGAAAAAGAGAAACTGACAGAATTGAAGGGTGGTCACTACAGCCCTCATGTAGCTGCTGGGAATTGAACTCAGGATCTCTGGAATGGTGATCTTTCAGGGGCCAGGGCTTTTGTGACTCCCGACTTTGTATGGTGCAGGGCAGGATGGGTAACTCAGGCGGAGCACACAGAGTGGCAAGGGAGTGGAGCATCCCAGGAGACACAGTGGCAGCAGCTGTAGGATGGACCCTGAAGGAGAGGGCGCAGGGGAGCTGCAGGCTCCGCCGGTTGTCAGGCATCATATGCACGGATGTGTGGAGAGAAATTACTTAAGGCCAGGGACGCTCACTCCAAAGGGTCAGTGGGGACAGTTCTGGGCTCATGAATGCAAAGTAATGGGTTACACCAGCCAGTTGAAACTGTAGCCAAGCATTCGGTATACACAGCAGGGTCTTGTCTCTGTCGGGGAAGCAACTGGCCCAACTGCTGCACTGGCCTTCCCCAGAAAAACCTAAGAGTGAGGCACGATTGCATAAGCTGTTTCCAGGCATCTTTCCACAGTTCAGAGCATCACTGAAACATATTTACAGAGTACCAAGCTCTGTAGATGATAAGTTCTGCAACCCATTAGTGGTCACCAGGCAGGAAAAAAAAAAAAACGTTATCCATGTTCCATACTGAGGAGAAAAGACAGCTGGGCTGACTCAGAATGAATTGTTAGGTGTAAGCACAATGTAGGGCTGATAAAACACTGATTACAATTCCAGAAACCCAAATAACTAAGCAGAAGAGAGAGAGAGAGAGAGAGAGAGAGAGAGAGAGAGAGAGAGAGAGAGAGAGAGAGAGAGAGAGAAGTTAAATTTAGACGGGGGCTGGAGAATTGGTTCAGAGGTTAAGAGCACTGACTGTAACCCAGTCTCAAAAGATCAATCATGGCATGCACTCACTGATAAGTGGATATTAGCCTAGAAACTTTGAATACCCAAGACATAATCCACATATTAAATGATGTCCAAAAAGAATGGAGGAGTGGCCCCTGGTTCTGGAAAGACTCAGTGCAAGAGTATAGAGGAATTCCAGAACAGGGAAGTGGGAAGGGGTGGATGGAAGAATAGGGGGAGGGAAGAGGGTTTATGGGACTTGCGGGGAGTGGGGACCCAGAAAAGGGGAAATCATTTGAAATGTAAATAAAAAATATATCAATAAAAAAAAAAAAGAGCACTGACTGATCTTGCAGAGATCCTGAGTTCAGTTCCCAGCTTTCATATGGTGCCTCATAACCATCTGTAATGGGGTTCAGTGCCCTCTTCTGGTGTGTCTGAAGATAGCAACAGTGTACTCACATACATAATAAATAAATAAATCTTTAAAAAAGAAAATGTAGGTGATGGATAGAGTACGGATTGTGGATTAACACCAGATTAGATGCTGCAAAAGGAAAGATTACTGACCGTGGTGATGGCTATCGACATGATTCAGTTTAAGACAGAGAGGAGCCTGGAAGCGTACCCACCCACTGTGTCCACACACCCACACTGTCTGCACACACCCACACTGTCTGAACACACCCACACTGTCTGCACACACCCATACTGTCTGCACACACACACCCACTGTGTCCACACACTCACACTGTCTGCACACCCACCCACACTGTCTGCACACCCACCCACACTGTCTGCACACCCACACTGTCTGCACACACCCACACTGTGTCTGCACACACCCACACTGCACATACCCACACTGCACATCCATACTGTCTGCATACCCACACTGTCTGCACATACCCACACTGTGTCCACATACCCACACTGTCTGCACACACCCACACTGTGTACACACACCCATACTGTCTGCACACACCCACACTGTGTCTGCACATACCCACACTGTGCACACACCCACACTGCACACACCCACGCTGTCTGCACACACTCATACTGCACACCCACACTGTCTGCACACCCACACTGTCTGCACATCCACACTGTCTGCACACACCCACACTGTGTCTGCACACACCCACACTGCACACACCCACACTGCACACCCATACTGTCTGCATACCCACACTGTCTGCACACACCCACACTGTCTGCACATACCCACACTGTGCACACACCCACACTGCACACACCCACGCTGTCTGCACACACCCACACTGCACACCCACACTGTCTGCACACACCCACACTGTCTGCACACACCCACACTGTCTGCACATACCCACACTGTGCACACACCCACACTGCACACACCCACACTGTCTGCACACACCCACAGTGCACACCCACGCTGTCTGCACACACCCACACTGCACACCCACACTGTCTGCACACACCCACACTGTCTGTACACACCCACACTGTCTGCACATACCCACACTGTGCACACACCCACACTGCACACACCCACACTATCTGCACACCCACACTGCACACACCCACACTGTCTGCACACGCTCACACTGTCTGCACCCCTGGCCTGGCTGCATCCATTCACAGTCTGATAAACGTAGTTCTTGATCCTTCTGCAGCAGAGGGAGACTCTTCTGAAGTGCATAACTGGTCAAATACAGAGAGCAGGTGACCGTGGGGTCCTCGTACCTACTCGATACATCTTCAGTGCAACCCCTAGCCCTATACTTTAGACTTAGGGGGATTTCAGGACTGGTAGTGAAAGAATTATGAAATCCGGAGGACTAGGTTACCTGTTGTGAGGTAAGGTATTCTAGACATGACAAGGAAACTCCATCCAGGAAATAGCAACAATGTAATTGCTTAAACAATAGTGTGTAATGACAACACAAGGCATGCTAACTGGGCAGAGAATTTGCACAAGTCACCCACTCTTACATAAAAGCAGAGCGCCAGTGGATGAGAACAGAGGGAGAATCCGTTTTCTTCTGGAACCAGCTGATAGTTATTCCATCCCAAGTGGGCCGGCCTTGAACACATGTACATGAGCAACACTAAATGGATTTAGTAGGTGTGTGTTCCCCCACTCCCTCTCAAGTTCATGTCTTCTTCCTCTTTAATTATTATTGCAACACACATACACACACAACTACTGGATCCATTTGATGTTGCTTGTATGTATATGTATGAATAAAATACAATAAAAATCTGATTTTACATTTACATATATTTAGTATATATTTAGATTGAACTAAAAATATTGACGCTATTTTCATCTGTTCTTCCTTATATTAGTGTGACTACTGGAAACCTCATCACTGCCCGCACGAGCACTGTACCGGCTTTGAGTGGGCTGCTCCGTGACAGGTAGTGAAGCAGAGGGCCAAGTCCTCGTAGAGCCGGGCGTGGTGGCACACACCTGTGATCCCAGCACTTGGGAGGCAGAGGCAGGCGGATTTCTGAGTTTGAGGCCAGCCTGGTCTACAGAGTGAGTTCCAGGACAGCCAGGGCTACACAGAGAAACCCTGTCTCAAAAAAAAAAAAAAAAAAAAAAAAAGTGTACCACTGAGAGTCACGACCAGAGGAAAAATGGGAAAATCGAATCCAAAATGGTAGCACAGAACAAGGACCAACCAGGGCTCCTGTTGCAGACTTACAAAGCAGAGCGAGCAAGGACTCAATTACTGGCCAACTAGCTGGGACTTACAGCGAGGGGCATGGAGCTGGGGAACCGGGAGGCTCCTGTACATTGTTGACAAATTACATAGGACACCTCTCAAGAGCAACTGTCAGGTGAGCAGGTCTCCAATGCTTACATTCTAAGTCAGTCAACAGAGAAAGAGAGCAAACAGAAACAGAAGCTTGGAATCCAGGCAGGGAGTTCACCAGGGTCTGTGCCAGATAGCCGCCCCACCCCCCACCCCATGCTCGGCCCACTGGCCAGACACATGGCATATCCTGGTGGATGTAGCCAACGCACACTTCTAGGGAGCAAATGATGCAGAGAGCCGAGTTTGTGCTCAGGAAGAGCTTTCCCTCATTCCCTCAGTCACCTCTTTTGGTCAAGAAAATGGAAATAACAGAACAGAGATTGTAACAAGCAAAAGCTGTTACCCAGTGTGCCTACCTGCCAGGGGAAGCTCGGTGGACTCTGGAAGGTTTTTGTCATCCTGATGTGCTCGGAAGTCAGGACCCCGCATGCACATTTGTCTTCGTTTGTGGCGGCGCATGGGGAGAAAATCAGTGGTATCCTCTGAGCAGATGCGGGGTCCACAGTGACACTAGCCTAGTGTCACATCTGAACGCTGGCAGACTCAGGTCATTGGTCCATGGGGAGTAAGGTGAGGCTGACCTGCCTGTTCTTGGGTTACTTAGGGGGCAGTTGTGGATGGCAGAGTAAGGGGCCTTCTGACACAGAGCACTTCCGGGTGCTCCAGCGTGAAGGCCAGAACCTGGAGTCAGCAACTGCAGCTAACTAACTTCAGCCCCTCGGCATGGTGGCGGGAGGAAGGCGGGGTGGAGGGTCACTGCCTACCTCTGTGAGAACTCACCACTTGGACTGCACGATCTGTGGTCCTTGCCCAGTTTGTAGCCCTTTGCACAACTGCACACATAGGATGACTGCCCTGGGTGGCAGAAATGCTGGCATCCATCCGTCCTCTCTGGGTGACATTCATTTTTAGCTGAAAGGGAAGGAGAACTTCGAGGGAAGCTAAAGGGAAGGCTTTGCTGCTGTGACAGTTGATCGCTGTTTACCTGTGCGTGGGTCTGCTCACCAGCCCTGGCGTGGCTTGTATGTTATGTGTACAAGGGAAATATAAATATGGTAATACATCTACAATCCTCTTTCTCTCCAGTCCTCATAGAAAGCTTCCCACACTCAAGTGCCCCAGGGGAGAGCTCATGGAGATGCAGTGAGGTGCACCTATGTTTGCCTGAGGAGGGGGCCACACATGGACGTCTTCCACTGCGCTAGCATCTACATTCCCAGTTGTTTCCTTCCCCAACCAGCAGCTGCTGCCTTTGGATTGTTCCTTAAAAGAACAGAAATGGAACAGAGCCCAGGACAGATGGCTGAGCAGCTGAGGTGGGGCTGAGTTCCCACGGCACAGTCTAGATGCAACACACCCAAAGCATCGCCAGGGACATTATGGCCTGGGAATCTGGAGTTGGGGGAGAAGAGCTGGGCAAAGAACCTTTTCTCCACAGAGCTGGCTCTGGGCTACCAGAGACACAGGAAGAGTTACCTGCATTTATTCCTGTAGCCAATTCCAATTATCAGGAATCCATTCCCTTGGCCCCATGAGGTCATTTGCATGGGTATTTAGGGACTGTTCTTAGGCCTGATGCTATTCATCATACCTACTTTGAAGTCTGAGGGAGGTTAATTAGTTCAAAGCCTGCCTAGACTACATAGCAAATTGCTTTATTTTTATTTTATCTTTTACGTATATGGGTGTTTGCATACGTATATGTGTATGTGTGTATGTGTGTATGTGTATATGTGTATATATGTATATATGTGTGTATATACCATATGTGTGCAGTGCCCACAGAGGTCAGAAGGAGGTATTGGATTCCCCCTGGGACTGAAGTAGCATCCATGTGGGTGCTGGGAATCAACCTGGAAGAGCAGGCAGCCCTCTTAACCTCTGAGCCATCTTTCTAGCCCCATTCATAGCAAGGTCAAGGCCAGTCTGGGAAATTTACTCAGACCCTGATCATAAAAGAAAGTTAAAAGGTCTGGAGATGTTGCTCAGTGGAAGGGTGTTTGCCTGAAAATATGGGACCCTAAAATCAATTCTTAGAACTTAAAAAGAAAAAAAAAAAGACTATTGACTTATGAAGTTTTGCTTTGCTTTCTCTCTATCTGGAGTCAGAGACATTTGTGTACTGCCCGTTCAACTTGGATGCTAATTATGGATTTCTTGGAATGGCCGGGAAAGAGAAGGAGAGGAGACCCCAGGCTATGAAAATGTCAACAGTGCTGGGGCCAGACAGTGGGTCACAGGATGCAATCAGCACCTGTGGCATGATTTCTGGAGTGGGGACAGAATAGGGGAACCAAGGAGCCCCCCTGAGATAAGGAGCCACCCTCCTGTGCCTGAGTGAGCTTCTGTGACTTCCGACAAGGCCCGCTGTGGAGTGGGAGTGGGAGTGGGCGGAGCCTTACCCATTGCACAGGTCTTGCCCTCGTAGCCAGGGGAGCACGTGCAGCTGTAGCTGCGGATGTGGTCCTCACACGTCCCGTTGTTGAGGCAGGGCTGGGAGACGCACGGAGAGCCATCTGTGGGAGAAGAGCCTCTGAGCCTGCACTGTGGGCTCCTTGAGCCAGGACCCTCAGCTTGCTCCAGGGCAGAGGGGGCCACGTTCCAGGTGCCTCCTGTCCTGCTGGGTGTCATGTGACCCCTATGCGTCTCTTGACATTATTGTCACACACCCCATCTTCTACTCATTTCAAAGTGTCCTTGAGGTCACTCGCCCTGCACTCTCTATTTAGCTTTACATCTATTTCTGCTGACACCCACCCCACCCATGCATCTCCTGAGGAGAACCTGCAGAGCAGAGCCCAAGACAAACATCTGGGTTACAGCCACTGTTCCGTGCCAGTCTGACCCAGCAACTTCTGGCCTATGGCGTGCTCCTTCCCAGAAGTTGGACAAACTAAGAGGTGTGGAGCGGGATCCTGAGCCCCAGCTGCCTGGGAAGCTGCAGACATCAACACACTGAAGCCAGAGGCCTCCTTGTGGTCCTGCTGAGCAGAGACTTAGGACCAATGCCCCTCCCTGACAGACATCCCTCCCAGGAGCCAGAGGCCTGGACTATGAATCCATGGGCCCCAGTGGAGACCCATCTCAGAGCAGAAGAGGGCGAAACACAGGCCAGAGAGCTGGGAACACAGGCACTCACCCCTGTACTGTCTCCAGAACTCATCCTGTGGAGGCAAAAGGTAAGAATGTTACCCCAGGTCTCTCTGGACTCAGTCTCCCATGGTGAGAACGCATGGATTTTACTCACTCTTCCAGACATTGTGGAACTCTTGGACTAGTCTATGCCAGGTTACTTACCAAGCCTCACAGGGAGGGGGTGGTGTGTGTGAGCTACATTGCGCCTCCTTCCCAGACTCTGTCCACCTCACTCTACAGAAATGTGTGGCAACTGTCTGAAACCTGGACCCCTCTCTTTGTAAAGGCTCGTGGGGGAGGCTGGAGTGAAGGCCTCATCCAAATTTGCTGCTCAGACTTGTGGTGTGTCCCCAAACCACACTTCCTAATGATGTGTGGATGATGTCACAACTGCTGTTCCCCTCACAAATTTAAAGTTAGAATGGGCTACTTTAAAATCTTTCATTGCTTTCTCTAAATGTGAGACGGATCCTCTGTAGCCCATCAGTCTTTAGGAAGCTATAATTGCTGGGCGGTGGTGGCGCACGCCTGTAATCCCAGCACTTTGGGAGGCAGAGGCAGGTGGATTCCTGAGTTCCAGGACAGCCTGGTCTACAGAGTGAGTTCCAGGACAGCCAGGGCTACACAGAGAAACCCTGTCTCAGAAAAAAAAAAAAAAAAAAAAAACAAATCCAAAAAAAATATATTTAAACACTCTATAGTCAAGAGGTCTATGTTTTATTCACAACCAGTTTTAAATATTGCTACATTATTGCTACATTTACATGTGAAACTATTGCCGCCCTGGGGGCTGACCCAGGACTTCACACAGGACAAGCACTCCACCAATGTACCACACCCCAGCCTAGGAAATTGTTATTAAATATTTTACAACTCATATTCTGAAGTATTTACATGAAAATAGCCACTGTGCCCTAAGGGTTGGCTCCTTCTTCCTGCCTGTGGCAGAACTTGAGAATAATTAAAAATGTCGAACTCTTACCTGATTGTTTAGCATATATATGCATGTGTGAGTTTTCTTCTTCTTCTTCTTTTGTTTGTTTTTCAAGACAAGGTTTCTCTGTGTAGCCCTGGCTGTCCTAGAACTCACTCTGTAGACCAGGCTGGCCTCGAACTCAGAAATCCGCCTGCCTCTGCCTCCCAAGTGCTGGCATAATAGCATGCGCCACCACTGCCTGGCTAAGTTTTGTCTTTCTAAAATTCTCCTGGCAAGTGCAAGCGGCAGAGAATGGTGCTTTGGTTGTGGTGTGATGGGCAGGTCTCCTCAGCTAGGCGGCCTGACCAGAAGGGAGTCTAGAGTGGGGTCCTCACCTGCTGCTGAGGCCAGTTTGCTGCCATCTCTAGGTCTGGCTTCTCATCTGTGAGGTCAGGCTTGCGCCAACCTCACCATAAGAAAATGGACTAACCAATCCCGAGGCAGCTGTGCCAGAGCAGTTAGAAAGCACGCAGGCGCCGAGAGCGAGAGTTTTCGTACCGTGCCGGCATCATTTTCAAACACTTCTCTTGCCTCTTCGTAATTGCAGATTTCCTCGTAGCATTCCTTTTCCAAGTTTCCCTGGAAGAGTTCTTCCAGGAGGTAAGAACTGGCCCGTCTCCATCTCGGCAGAACACGGTTTGCCTTCGAGGCTGGAAGAAACACTGCAGAGAGGAAGAACTGTGTGAGCAGCAGCCGTCTCCCACACAGGCCCTCAGCCAGGCGCTCGCATCCTCACTGGTCAGCTGGGCCTGCTCTGCGCATCCTCACGCCCTGGCTGGGTATGTCCTTTCCCTTGTTGGGTGAGTGGATGGCCCTTGGGAGTTTCAGGCGGACACATTGGCATTTTAGGGATCGAGGTTCCCACTCAGAGAAGCCATGCACTGCCAGCCACAGTAGGTGAGTGTCCACGCAGAATGCAACACCCGTGGACAGACACACAGCAGGTAAGTGCTTCATGGAGAGTGGAAGGTATCCACGTATCAACCAGAACTACAGGAGTGCAGGGTTTGGGTGGCTTCTCCACAGCAGGAAGGAGTCCTGGACAGGCAGACTGAGGCAGACAGCTCTGAGGATGGGTGCACTAGGGTAGGCTGAGCTGCCCCCTCAGCCACAGCTCAGAGTCATGGTTTTCCTTCCTGCACATTCATAGGCTAGAATTGGGCTCTGAGCTCCTCCTCCCCGTACTGCCACTGTGAGGACAGGCTGGGGAAGATGCACATAGCTTGGCATTGATGTGGCTGCAAGGTTTTGTCCATCCCAGGGACAGTGGTGCCTTACGTAGCTCACAGTCACTGTCAAAAGCAAGCTTTCTGGTTATCCACGCCCCCCCACCCCCGCTGTGCAAGGTACCAAGTAGCCCCATTTGGCTGAGTCGTGTACATCCGGGTCACAAAGCTCAGCTCAAGCTGACAACTGTGGTTTTCTGAGCACCTTTGTGCTCAGGCTCAGGTGAGTGCGGAGAGGAGGCAGACAGAGCTTGCCGGTGTAGGCTCCCCCTTCACAGGGAGCTTGCGTTGAACAAACCTTTCCACAGGAGTGTCAGGCATAGATGGAGGGAGAGCAGAAGTCAGAGAGTGAGGTCAGTGGCCCGGAGCCACACCCAGAAGGCCCTGGGGAGACTCAGAGAGGCTGGGAGGCGTAGACACTCCAGGATGGAAAGATCAATGTGGATCCCGGCTCAGGCTGGCTGTCCTGCAGTCTTCTGGCCCAGAATAAGAACACCCGACATGACTGAGCATAGGGACCCCAGTGGAGGAGTTAGGGGGAGGATGGAAGGAGATGAAGGGGCCTTGTCTGGCATCAGTGGGAGGGGAGGCCCTTGGTCCTGTGAAGGCTGGATGCCCCAGTATAGAGGAATGCTAGGGTGGTGACGAGGGAGTGGGTGGGTGTGGGAACACCCTCATAGAAGCAGGGGGAGGGGGGATGGGATAGAGGTTTTGCAGAGGGGAAACCAGAAAGGGGATAACATTTGAAATATAAATAAATAAAATATCCAGTTAAAAAATAATTTAAAAACCACTCAAAAAAAAAAAAAACCCACCCAAAAACAGAGAAAAACAACACCTGACATGTACACGGGCGGGTTGCAGCCCAGCTCTGGCTGAGGTGCCCAGCCTGGCGCACAACTTAGGCTGTACTTGGCCCAGTAGGTCTCTGCTCCTCTCGGCAGCTGTTACCACACTGACTCTTAGGAGGGGGAGGGAGAACACGGCTTGTCCTCTCAGGCTCCTAGAGATAGGATCCTCTCTATAACCATTGAGTACCAAGAGACGGCTAGGTCTGGTGATTCATTCCTGTGGTTCTAGCATGTAGGGAACTGAGGCAGGAGGATTGCCAAGAGCTGAAGATAGCCTTGCTATGTAGCCTTACCCGCACCAGCTTGAGCTGAATAACACTCTGCCTTAAGAAAATGTTTTACCCTTCAGTTACTTGATGTGCCAGGGTGGGTTGGTACCCAGGGGGCCCTCCCCCTTTGCAGAGGAGAGGAGGGGTAGGGGAGGGGCTGTGTGAGGGGGGGAACCCGGAGGAATGGGGGGGGGGGAGCAATCAGGTTGTAAAGTGAATAAATAAATCGATAGGAAAAGGCGAGAACATTTTTAAAAGAATGAAATGGCAAATGCCTACCTGAAAGCTCCACCTGGTGCAGGGCGAGGGTAAGGAAGAAGCCCCGGAGGAGCAAGATGCAGCCAGCAGCCATGCTGACCCAGAGCCCGAGCGGCCCAGGCAGGGCAAAGTCTGCAAGGAGCCAAAGTCCAGGGCCCGGGGAAGCACTGAGGTCGGTATGTGCCTGAGAACACACGGAGGCTGGTCTAGATGGCGCATGGACCCAGAGGCTTGAGGAGGCGCTCTCTCATCACGCTCCCCCTCACCTGCATTTACCGTTAGGGAGAGGTGGCCATGGAGGGGCCTCTGCACCGGTGGGCTGCGGGCTCCTTTCCCTGCAAGGCGCCTTCCTGGGTCCGGCCACAGCAGTGAGCCGGCAGGAGGTCAGCGCCTGCAGGGAATGTGCAGTCGTACAGAGGAGGGTCACGGAGAAGTAACAGAGAAGGGAATGTGATAGTGCAGTGTTCCACGATGAAGACAGCGGGCAGGCAGAGCCGGCAGGCAGGCGAGAGGCCTCCGTGAGCGAGCATGCACTGCCCATCTGAGACACACGGGGGGGGTGGGGGGGGTGGGGGGGGTGGGGGGGGGTGGGAGGGGGGGGAGGGGGGATGAAGGGGTGGGGAGGTGGGGGGATAAGGGGGTGGGGGGGGAGTAGGGGGGTGGGGGGAGTGGGAGGTGGGGGGGGAGTGGGGGGGGGTGGGGGAAGCCAGCTGGCGTCTGGAGCCAGACTCGCAGGGACCCCGAGAAGGAAGAGATGGAAGTCTCCTGAGCAAATGGGTCCTTATATCAGTGCGACTGGTGCCTGAAGGACACTCACAGGGGCAAAAATCTAATGACACCTACAAACACAGTTGTTTATTAAAGCAGAGAGTGAAGGAGACAGAGCGGCAGCCTATCCTCGCTCAATACACACAATATGGAGTTTTTTGAAAGTTGGCTGAGAAACTGTATCTTTAGTGAGTGAGCTAAGGATCAAGCAGGTGACATTCAGCAGTCTGGAGGTCTCTGTGCCTCCTAGGGAAAGGCCGGAGAGATCTGTCTGTGGGGATCCATGCCCTAAGCCAGATGGCTCCCAGGGCTGGGAGGGGAGGTAGACACAGTCCCTCCAGGAGCCCAGAAGTTATCTCCAGTTGGCAAGCACTCTCAAAGGAAAATTTAGTTTGCCCCAATAGAGTCCCACTGGGTATACAAATCACACTTTAAGTCAGGTTCCACGCCCAGCATGTGGCCAACACACACACACACACACACACACACACAACCGAGATCAACGGTATTTTTTCAGGGTTTGTTTGTTTGTTTGTTGATATATATTTTTTTGTCTCACAATGCTTCATCTGGGCATCTTACCTTACAGGTCTTCTGTTTATACATTATAGCTTCAGATTTTGTGGGTTTTTAAAAAAGATTTATTTATTTATTATATTACTACACAGTAGCTGTTTTCAGACATTCCAGAAGAGGGCATCAGATCCCATTACAGGCAGCTGTAAGCCACCATGTGGTTGCTGGGATTTGAACTCAGAACCTTTGGAAGAACAGTCAATGCTCTTAACTGCTGAGCCATCTCTCCAGCCCAGATTTTGTGGTTTTATGGCGTCTCTGTGTGTGCCTCTGCATCTGTGTGCATGCTTCTTGTGCTTTTTCTTTGGCTTTTTAAATGCTCTTTTTATCCTAGTGTGTGTGTGTGTGTGTGTGTAGCTTACAGGTTTCGGTCCTTCTAGTCTGTTAATGGCTGTCTTTAGTCTGGTATCCAGGATCCAGTAGTTGTTCAGTATACAAGGCTGGATGTCTCAGGATACACCAGAATCCTGAAGGAGTAGGAATTCCAGTAGAGGACCTGACACGCCAGCCAGGGTGAGGGTAAGCAGCAAAGGGAGCAGGCCTGGATTAAAAGTGGGTCTTCCCCCTCAAAAGATTCAATCAAGAAAAAAGCACCTCACAGGTGTGCCCAGCCACTCAGGTCTCAGTTTATTTCAGACAGAGTCACTGACGCCAAGAAGGGCCATCACAGGCCTTAAACTTTTTGTCTCTGGCCTCAGCTATTTCTGACAGTTCTGTGTAAATGTCACCTGGATCATGTTTCTTTTCTGAAAGATTTTGTTCTTTGTTTCCCCCCTCCCCACCCAGGACCACTTTAAGTAAATTCTTTAGATGAGATTGAGGCCCGGGCAAGGGTAGCAAATTCCCAGAGGATGTTGCCCTCCTCGCTCTGAGGAGGGATGCTGAGCCCCGCTCTGTTTCTGACCTCCTGCTCACCCACTCTCTAGGCATGGGCTGGCCAGAGGGCTGTGGGCAGCATGTCCACCCTAGAATCAGCTTGCCTGAACCATCCAGGATATAAAAACACTGAAGACACCTGGGGCTCATGTCCCTCAGCACCGGGAAGGTCATGGACTCTGGGGAAGCCACCCTCCGGGAGCGAAGTCTTTTGTCCTTCTGCCATTTGCTAGGGAGAGGCCAAATATTTTAAATTCAGACCCCATTTCAGAGAACCTGATCTAAGTTTGAACATGGATAAACTTACAGGCTGATACCTAGCTTTAGTTTCCAAGTCGCCCCAGCCCCAAAGTCTCTAGGCTAATCCCTAACAAGACCCATGTCTCCAGATTACACCATCAACAAGACCAGTGTCTACAGGTTATTCCCCCAAGAAACCTGCACCCCAGGTTACAAGCCCACCCCCTGCCTCATGACCCCCAATGTAGAGGGGAGCAGAAATTAAGCTTATGATATGACTCCCGGTACCAGCCAATTATGCTAAAGGCCATCGTAACTTCCCAATTAGAAGCTTGCATCCTCACCTCTCCCCTGCTAGCTCCTTACGTAAAGCTTTGCCCCAGGAGATATTCAGGGCTCTCCCCCCCAACCATCCTGCATGGTGGCAATATGCTGGGACACCCAAGCTCCAATACAATAAAGACCCTGCTGTGAGTTGTGTCAGATTGGTTCCTGTCTGTTTGGGGGTTCAACCCTCCCCTGGCTCTACACTAGGTCTTTTCTTTTTTAATTTGATATATTCTTTATTTACATTTCAAATGATTTCCCCTTTCCTGGCTCCCCCCTCCCTGAAAGTCCCATAAGCCCTCTTCCCTTCCCCTGTTCCCCCATCCACCCCTTCCCACTTCCCTGTTCTGGTATTCCCCTATACTGCTGCACTGAGCCTTTCCAGAACCAGGGGCCACCCCTTCCTTCTTCTTAGACATCATTTGATATGTGGATTATGTCTTGGGTATTCCAAGTTTCTAGGCTAATATCTGCTTATCAGTGAGTGCAAACCATGAGTGATCTTTTGAGACTAGGTTACCTCACTGAGGATGATGTTCTCCAGCTCCATCAGTTTGTCTAAGAATTTCATGAGTTCATTGTTTCTAATGGCCGAATAGTACACCATTGTGTAAATATACCGCATTTTCTGGAATAGTACTCCATTGTGTAAATATACCACATTTTCTGTATCCATTCCTCCATTGAGGGATACCTGGGTTCTTTCCAGGTTCTGGCTATTATAAATAGGGCTGCTATGAACATAGTGGAGCATGTATCCTTATTGCACACAGGGGAATCCTCTGGATATATGCCCAGGAGTGGTATAACATGGTCCTCTGGAAGTGAGGTGCCCAGTTTTCTGAGGAACCGCCAGACTGATTTCCAAAGTGGTTGTACCAACTTGCAACCCCACCAGCAGTGGAGGAGTGTTTCTCTTTCTCCACATCCTTGCCAACACTTGCTGTCTCCTGGGTTTTTAATCTTAGCCATTCTGACTGGTGTGAGGTGAAATCTCAGGGTTGTTTTGATTTGCATTTCCCTAATGACTGATGACGTTGAACATTTCTTAAGGTGCTTCTCAGCCACCTGAAGTTCTCCAGGTCTTATTTCTGGAATCGAAAGTGTTCTTAGGAGAAGAGCCAAGTGAGGACTCTGCTTCTTTCTGTATCAGTTTAGAAACCACCGCCATCTGCCCTGCGATCTGCATGCTCATCACTAACACCTGAGGAGCCTGGGTCCCCATCGCTAGCACCCCAGGGAACCTGGTCCCCATCACCAGCCCCCCAGATCCCACATTGCCAGTACCACAGAGATCCTGGGTCCCAACTCTCAGAGCCCCAAGGGGAGATGCCTCAGTAAATCCAGGATTAACCTTCCCAGACCTGATACTCAGTATCTAGGTGATGGATTTTCTGCTTGTTTTGAAATTATCGGTGATTTTTTTTTATCTTAATGTTTATTGTGGTAAAATATGCATAACATGAAAGTGTTCTTGAGTGAACTGACCTTTTAAATATCATCTTTTGAAATTATTTATTTATTTATTTTTATTTTGTGTGTATTAGTGATTTTCCTGCATGTGTGTCTGTTTTTCTTGCATGTATGTCTGAGTAAAGGAGTTGGGTCCCCTGGAGCTGGAGTTACAGACAGTTGCGAGCCACCACGTGGGTGCTGGGAACCCAGGACCTCTGGCAGAACAGTCAGCACTCTTCACTGCTGAGCCTTCTCTCCATCTGCTCAGGGTCCCCATGGGCTGACCCCACACCCACACAGAATATCATGCTTGTCTTTCTATTGATTCAGGGACCTGTGTGGATGCTGACCTTGTCCTGGGGTTGTTGGAGCCCTGGGAGTTCCTGTTCTTAAGGACAGCCACAAAGTCCATCCCCAGAGGCAGGTGAAACTGTGGTCCCCACTGCTGGCCCAGGCTACAGAGAAGGTGTTCCCCAGTGTCCTCACCACTGTCCCAGCTGCAGCTGCTGAGGTCAGCTCTGCTCTCAGACCCCAGCTCACTCTCGGCTGCTATGGTTCTAGGAAACCAAGTGTTGTTTTTGTTGACTTTTCCAAATGTTGCAATATCTGTTTACAAAGGACTCTGTCCAGCTCTTGATTTGGGGGAAGTTTTGTACTGGAACCTTTAAACTTTGCTTAGGAAAGTTATGTAAAGTCCAAGCTATAGGTTCTTTTGGGAAAACGTTACTCTATTTATTGAACGTAGGCTTGGTTTCCACAAACATTTAACTTGGGACTTGAAAGCAATGGAAGACTAGAGGGGAGAGACATGCCCTGAACCCTGTTCAGCCACGTCATGCCACTCAACGGACACCTGCCTGGATGACCTGATAGTGTCCGGCAGAGTTCCAGAAACTCCCGGGTTAGGCTCACTCTAGAGACTTAGAATCAAATGTCTGAGATAAGGCCAGGTCTTAGGTTTTGCAAAGACCCTGCTGGGGTCTCCTAAGCAAAGCCAAGGCTAAGACTTGGGAGTAGGGTCTCTATTAGCAACTGGTGAGCTGATACCAGTTGTGCTCGGGAAGAAGGGCCTGTGCACATTCAACCCCCAGGGGAACTCCACACACACTCACCAGACAGCCCATCTCAGAAGACTCTTGTGCACTCTTACCACACAGCCCAGGGAGATAGCATGCACTCTCAACCCACAGCTCAGCACAACGTCTATGCACACTCAGCAGACAGCACGGTGTGGGAAGTCCTGTGCACACTTAAAGGCAACCCAGCATAAGATTGTGCCTGGTTTGGATCTGGGTAAAGGGTTCCTTTATTTAGACAACAAAGACCTTAGCCTTTCTTCCCAGGATCCTTTACTTTCAGTAGATGTCATGGAACCAGCAATTCCATGTTGCCTAGTTCCCAGAGGAGAGTGAGGGCTCCCTGGCCAGGCTAAGGAGTAGCAGAGTCTGGGTCTTTCAACCTAAAATACCTGGTGGAGACTTGAAGTCCCTGCGTGTGTGTGAGCACTCAAAATCAGAATCGTATGCTGTGGTTATGGGCTCCATCCAAGTGTGAGCGGACACCTAGCCCCCTAGAGCCAGCCACTCCCTGAGTGCCTTCTGGTCTGGTTCAGGAAGACCTTTGTTCTCCTGCAGCCTCTTTCTTTCTTTTTTTTTTTTTCTTTTTTTTCTTTTTTTTTTTATTCGATATAATTTATTTACATTTCAAATGATTTCCCCTTTTCTAGCCCCCCCACTCCCCGAAAGTCCCGCAAACCCCCTTCTCTTCCCCTGTCCTCCCACCCACCCCTTCCCACTTCCCCGTTCTGGTTTTGCTGAATACTGTTTCACTGAGTCTTTCCAGAACCAGGGGCCACTCCTCCTTTCTTCTTGTACCTCATTTGATGTGTGGATTATGTTTTGGGTATTCCAGTTTTCTAGGTTAATATCCACTTATTAGTGAGTGCATACCATGATTCACCTTTTGAGTCTGGGTTATCTCACTTAGTATGATATTCTCTAGCTCCATCCATTTGCCTAAGAATTTCATAAATTCATTGTTTCTAATGGCTGAATAGTACTCCATTGTGTAGATATACCACATTTTTTGCATCCACTCTTCTGTTGAGGGATACCTGGGTTCTTTCCAGCATCTGGCAATTACAAATAGGGCTGCTATGAACATAGTAGAACATGTATCCTTATTACATGGTGGGGAGTCTTCTGGGTATATGCCCAGGAGTGGTATAGCAGGATCTTCTGGAAGTAAGGTACCCAGTTTTCGGAGGAACCGCCAGACTGATTTCCAGAGTGGTTGTACCAATTTGCAACCCCACCAGCAGTGGAGGAGTGTTCCTCTTTCTCCACACCCTCTCCAACACCCTGCAGCCTCTTTCTTATACCATGAAGTCAAGGGAGGGAAGACTGAGGGGAGATACCCCTCTACCGCAGGCAGGCGGTTGCCCCAAGGACATTCTTGCTCGAGTGGTAACATCAGACAACACCAGATGTGACCCAGCAGGTCCGGAGAAGGACTGTTTTAATTGGGTGGAGCTGCTAACCTTGGGGTCTCAGCTGTGGGTCCCACCCTGGCTTTCATGGACCTGTCAATCCACTTGAGGAAGGTCGTGACCTTTGTGTAGATGCCATATTTCCCTTTCCTCGCACACCCCTCCCCCCAGCTGACAATGCCGGTCACAAAGTAGGTGTCCTTGAACCGCGTGACATGGGGGCCGCCGCTGTCCCCCTGGCACGCATCTTCCAGCTTGGCCTCGTAGCCTGCGCAGAACATATTCTGCGTGATGCTGAAGCTGGTGGAGAGCCTGCAGGTGTTGCGGTCCACGTAGGGCACCTCCAGCATCTTCAGGATGTTTGACTGGCGGCCCTTCTCATGAGTGCGTCCAAACCCGCTCACGATGCCCGTCTTCTGTGTCATCAGCGTGGCCTCGGCCCAGTCTTTCTGAGGTAGGCAGGCGGGGGCCACGTTCATGCGGAACGTGATGGGGGTCTTCAGCCTCAGCACAGCGATATCGAAGTCGTAGGTGTCCTTCTCAAACTTGTTGTGCTTAATGACCACGTCCACCTCGTGCACCATCTCATTGCCTTCCTCCACCTCTGTGTTCCGATCCCCTGCAGAGAGAGAGAGAGAAAGAGAGAGAGAGAGAGAGAGAGAGAGAGAGAGAGAGAGAGAGAGAGAGAGGGAGGATGATGCTGAGTTCCCAGAGGGCCACGTGTTTGTGATCTGCTATGCTTAAAGAAGCACACCTTTAGTCCCGTCACAGAAGAAGTAGAGGCAGGTGGATCTATGAGTGTGAGGCCAGCATCATCTACCTATATGATAAGTCCCAAGTCACCCACACTACATAAACCAGATCCTGTCTCAACAAGAAAGCAAGCAAGAAAGGAAAGGAGGGACAGAGAGAGGGAGGGGGAAGAAGGAAAGAAGGAAGGAAGGAAAGAGGGAAAGAGAGAAGGAAGGAAAGAGGGAAAGAAGGCAGGCAGGCAGACAGGCAGGCAATGTGCTGTCAGGTCTTATGTCAACTTGACACAAGCTAGTCATCTGAGAGGAGAGAACCTCAGTTGAGAAAATGTCCCTTATAAGATCAGGTCGTAGGCAAGCCTGTAGGCATT
Source organism: Apodemus sylvaticus (assembly GCF_947179515.1). Taxonomy (NCBI): domain Eukaryota; kingdom Metazoa; phylum Chordata; class Mammalia; order Rodentia; family Muridae; genus Apodemus; species Apodemus sylvaticus. The sequence continues at coordinate 8,748,121 of NC_067489.1, read as the reverse complement.
TTCTCAATTAGTGATTGATGAGGAAGGGCCTAGTCCTCTATGGACGGCGCCATCCTTGAGCTGATGGTCCTGGGTTCTATAAGAAAGCAGGCTGAGTAAGCCATGTTATGCTAGCCAGTAAGCAGCACCCTCCATCTCTGCATCAACTCCTGCCTCCAGGGTCCTGCCCTGCTGGAGTTCCTGTCCTGACTAACTTTGATGGTGACCTGTGATGTTGACATGTAAGCTGAATCAACCATTCTCCACAAATAAGTGCTTTTTTCCTGATAGGAAACCAGACCCAAGCCAAGGAGTGTATGCTTGTATTGCTAGCGCTCAGAAGGACGAGGCAGGTCCTTTGTGGATTCAAGAAGAGCCGGTTCTCTGTAGAGTAACCCATCTCAGAAAATTAAAAATAAAGCTACTTAAAAGGCTCTCTGTCTTTCTTTCAGTTCATCTTCTCATCATATTTTTAAAAATCTTTTTTAAAATAAAGGTTTGCCGGGCAGTGGTGGTGCATGCCTTTAGTTCCAGCACTTGGGAGGCAGAGGCAGGTGGATTTCTGAGTTCGAGGCTAGCCTGGTCTACAGAGTGAGTTCCAGGACAGCCAAGACTATACAGAGAAACCCCGTCTCAAAAAACAAAAAAACAAACAAACAAACAAAAAACAAAAACAAAAAGAAAGAGAGAGAAAGAAACAAGTTTATTTCATTTTATATGTCTGACTGTTTGCCTGCATGTGAATGCATGTGCACTGTGGGCAGGCCTAGTGCCTGTGGAGGCCAGAAAAGGGCATTGGATCTCCTTGAACTTGAGCCACAGAAGCAGCTGGGAGCCACCACATGAGTTCTAGGAACTGAACTGAGGTCCTGTGCAAGAGAAGTGACTAAGACAGGCCCCGACCAGATTTCCATGTTCAGGCTTAGGACTCTAGCTCTTCCCAATTCCCCATGCTTTAGCAGATGGTCCCCGAGTACTTCCTGGAAGCTGGGTCTGCGGATTTTTTCAGGACCAAGGGTCTCCTATTCTAGGCCTGGGTGGTGCATCCATCCTCACAGGTGCCTGTGCAATTGGACCCACCCAGTCTGAGTTACAGTGAGCTGAAAGAACAGTCCTGCTGATTGCGGAAGGAGACTGTGGTAACATCTCGTTCACAGTGGGAGTTTCTTTATCCCTCTAGGAATGGAAAGTGAAAGCCTTGGGTAAATAGCCCGAGACTAGAGACACCCTCAACAATCTGTGCTTGCTACATTTGTAGCAGAGAAATGTCCTACGTTTTCAAACTACATTTGAGGCTTTCTGGATTGTTACTGGACAGCTCCTGGGTCTTGTGGAAACAAGGAAAGGCACTAAAAGACTCCCAGTAAGGGGCCCTGGGAGCGCTGTAGAGAGAGGAAGGCTGGGGAAGCTTCTGAGAAACAGACACTAAGAGGAGTCTCATGAAAGACGCACTAGGGACTCTGAAGAGAGAAGCCTCTTGGAGGAATAGCCTGGTCTGGAGAAACCGTCAGATTCCCGCCCTCCACGTTCTCGATCTCCTCTCTGCCCCTCCCCTCTGAGGTTCCGGATCCTCCTCCCATGATGAGCTCTCAGTCCCCCAGCAGGACTTCTGCTTTTGGACGAGTGTAGCTAACATCCCATGTGTCTAGGGATCCTGGGAGAGCAGTCACAGTGTTTCTAGGGGCCTGAGATGGTGGCGTCCCCAGGGCTGGAATGTCACTTACCTACCCTCACCTTGAACAGTCTGGCCTGATGGAGGCAGTGGGCGGCGGTGAGGATGTAGAACTCGTTCAAGATGGTGCCCCCACAGAACCCATTATTGTCTTCGTTAATGAGCAGAGCCTGTGACCAGAACAGAATGTCTGCAAAATGTCTGCGCGAGGCCATGCCAAGCTGATAGGCCGTTTGGGCTCTCCGGGGACTCTCAATAGCCTTTTCTAGGAGTCTTACACCTGTTTCTCTGACCACTGCTTTCTCCATCTACTAGGCTACCCAGAGACTCTGATGCCCAGAGAGTGCATGCTACCTTTCTCTTAGTTCCAGATACTGGCAGAGACCCCATGGAGTCCACCCCCCTCTCCACAGCAAGGCTCTGCACTACCTCCACAGTCCTACAACTCCTTCTGAACCTGCATATATTCCGTGGCATTCACTCAAGTGGCCCAGGCCTTCCTATATGCCACTCAGTGTATCTCCAATGGCCACCCTGTGCCTAATCCCTGAAAAAATCCAGCCTTGTTTCCTCAGGATAGGTTTAGTCTGCTTTAAAGATTGACCAACAGATGGTCCACAGACATTTGCTGAGGGTCTGACCTAGACCAAGAACTACCCTGGAGGACATCTTTGCCTGTCCCCTTCCCACCCAGGTGACAAGGTCACTCTAATGGGCCTCCTCTTTTATTCTCTTCCCAACCAGTCCTAGCACTTTCTCCTGTTATGCCCAGAAGACATTTTTCTCTGTAGTAAGAACCGTTAGGTTTCCACGGCTGTGACTCACAGCCTAGGCCAGCCAGCCTTGCTAAACAGAAACACCTTCCTTCCCGTAGTCCAGATCATGGAGCCGTCAGACCTGCCTTCCTGCTCGTGAGCTGCCACTGTCTGGGATGATTTACTCAGGGTGCATATGGCTGCCACTGAGAAGTTATCCAGGAGAAGCAAGAATTGATGTCCAGGAGAGGGACCACGCCCATTCTAGAGTGCCAGCCTGTGGTGCTGGGGTTGGCTGGGTTGCCTTTCATAAAAAATTCCCTACCCTATAGTGGGAGTTAGGAGCTGCACTCAGAGTCAATGGGCAGGGTGCACATGGCATTCACTTTTAATCCCAGGACTGGGGAGACAGAGGCAGGTAGGCCTCTTGTGAGTTCAAGACCAGCCAGGCCCATACTGAGATCCTATCTCAAAAAACAAAAAACAACAAACAAAAAACATCAAGCAAACAAACAAAGGCACTCTATAGTATTAACAAACAAAGGCACTCTATAGTATTAAGTCCAGAAGGTAGGCATTCTTGAGGTTACTCATTGCTAAGAAGTCAGTGAGTTTGTCTTTTATTGATTTTATCTTTCTTATTCTTATATTAAAGATGATTTAAAATTATGTTTATGTGCATGGGTACGCACAGGTAAATGGAGGTAGCTGTGAAGGTCAAAGATGTCAGATCCCCTGGAGCTGGAGTTTCAGGAGATTGTGAGCTGCCTAATATAGGTGCCAGGAATTGAACTCTGGGCCTCTGGAGAAGGAGCATAGGCTCTTAACCACTGATCCAACCTTCCAGCCCCCATTTACCTTTGATAACTATATACACTCAAACCTTGCTTGTGGCAAGGGAGAGGAAGCCAGTCAAGACCCAACAGCACATGCTTCTCCCTAAGGAGGAGCCAGTCTCGGTCCAGGAGCAGGTTTCTCTTACCCAGACCCCATCAGGGGCCCTGGTGGGTGAGTATTTCCCAGCCTCCCTGAAGATAAGAGATCTCATAGCCTGCACGTAGCAGCCACGCTGGGTCCAGCTCAGCGAGTCTCAGTACATGCGTCTGGAGAGTGTTGCAGGTAGGCTCGAAGTCCTGCCTCTAGTTAACAACACCTGCCCTGCACCCTGCAGGTGGAGGGTGTTTAGATGACCTCTGGGGATTGCTGGTGGCTCTAGACCAGTGGTACTCAACCTTCCTAATGCTATGACCCCATAGTTCCTCATGTTACAGTGACCCCCCCAACCATAAGGTTATTGTGTTACTACTTCATAACTATGAATCATAAGGTAAATATCTGATATGCAGGGTATATGATATTGGACCCCCAAAGGGTTTGTGACCCACAGGTTGAAAACCACTGCTCTAAGTGTTTTTGCTCCTAGGAGAGGCATTTAGGTTATGGACATTGCAGATCTCAAGGGCTAGCTGAGATGACCCCAGAGATTCAGAGCACTGGATCAGAAATCTAGCTGGGATCAGACACAGTGGCTGAGCACTTTCCGACAGAGTTGAGGACATATTCACACTAGGGAGTGATCACTGTGGGAGACTCCAGTCTCACTGAGGGGCCTGGGCTTTCTTTCCTAAGTCTGGCAACCCTAGATCAAATCAATAAACAGAGTAGTTTTTTTTAAAGTTTTGAATGTAAATAGATATATCTTTCTTTAATATATTTTACCTCTGTTAGCATTTAGATGTTTTTGCTTAAATTTTTTTCTCAAACTAGAAATGGAATAATGGCCACTGAGATGGACCTGACCCAGAGTTCCTGATCCAGAGAGGGTTTTCCCCCTGACCTTTGTTGACCCTGAGAAAGTTTTTCTACTTGCAGCCATTTACCTGCCAGGGACATTCTCCATCTTTGCATTCTCGGCCACCCACAATCCGAATGAGGTTGTCACTGTTCCTCTCGGGCTGTGTCTCGTTGAGGTTGAGCAGTTCGGAAGGACTCTCGGTAGGGGCTAGGATATCCATATCAAGCAGGAGGTCTTCAGGGTCAGGCTCACTGTTGCTGGTGTTTAGGGCCACAGACCTCTTCCTGCGTCCTGTAGTGACTTTTCCACAGGGGTAAGGAGCTGAAAGAGTAGTAACAGCAGCTTCAGCAAAGCCAGAAGCTCCACAGGCCTCTCGAGGCTTCCTGGCCAGGGTGGGATATGGTTAAGCCCACTAAGAGTGAGAGATTAGTAAGACACAGCCAACACAAACAAACAAACAAACAAATTAAAACAAGCTAAAATAAACCCTTCATCTTTTAAATGTTGTCAGATATTTTATTGCAGTGTTGAAATTCTGACTAATATAAATATTTGGTACCAAGAGTGGGGTTGCTGATGTGACTACTTGGTCATGTGGTACAAAAGGCTTGGGGCTAGTTTGTTGGAAGGATTTGAAAGCATTTAGAGACGAGAGTTGGAGTAAACTTAGAATTCTGTTGGCAGAGCTGAGTGGGTGGTTCCAGTGGGACCTCAGAAGGCCAGAATGCTGATCCAATTGTGGGTAGCAAATATTATGATCATGAACTTTTAAAAGGGATCAGAAGCTCTGTTGGGAATCGGATTGGAGGCCATTGGCTATAAAGACCTTGTTCACATTTTTCCCATGCCCTGAAACTGTAGAATCCATATTTTATAGATGATAGGCAAATTAAATTGGCAGAAGAAATTTCTTGGCTGCCCAGCATTCAGGCTGTGGCATGGTTGTTGCTGGCTGTTTTTTAATCACGTTTACAATGAGAGCCAGAAATAAAAATCAGAGTTAGAAAACTTATAAGCCTTTACCTTTTGCAAGAAAACAAGCAGAAACCACCAGCAAGAAAAGGGCTCTGTTGCCCGAGGCTGGGCACAGTGGCTATTCTGTTGCCAGCCATGGTTTGAGGTCAAGTAGTTACAATGTGGCCTTTGCTTGTGTTCCCAAGAGTTGTGATTGGGACCTTAGCTAGTGAAAAGAAACTGTAGACTCTTATCTCTGGGCTGAAATATGTAGTTATGAACTTTTTCTTCAAAAAGATTTATTTATTTATTAATGTATATGAGTACACTGTAGCTATCTTCAGATACACCAGAAGAGGGCATCACATCCCATTACAGATGGTTGTGAGCCACCAAATGGCTACTGGAAATTGAACTCAGGGCCTCTGAAAGCACAGCCAGTGCTCTTAACCACTGAGCCATCTCTCCAGCTCCCTAGTTACAAACTTTTAAAGTAAGCTAGGCAAGCTCTATACTACTGAACACACCTCAGTCCTTTGTTATATTTTCAGATATTAAACTTTATTTTGAATTGCTTTGTAATTATCCCTGGAGTTAATTTGTACACATATCAAGAGATAGCTCCAGTTAAATTTTTCTTAACTAATTTAAGTTTAAAAAATGTCATTGGGAAAAAACTTCCTGTCTTTTGGTTGTTGAGAGATTTCATGTTATGCAATTGTATTTATCCTTGAAGGATGTATCCAGAGCCGCTCTTTTCTGATTAGTTAGTTCCTGAGATAAATTGTCTTCAGTGAGCAACAAATGAGAGGGGAAGATGGAGAAAGGCCTCAGCATGTTGAGTCTCCTCTCCTCTGTATGTTTGGTTGTCTGGGATCTATGTGGGCCTGAGACTCTGCGTTCCTGGGGGCTGCTATGCTAGGGACTATCTGTGAACCAACAGGCTGGTTTTTCAGAGTTGCTGTCCCTATGTCATGTCTGTATTGCTCAGATGAGCCCTTCTGTAGCTCCTACGAGGGGTTCATTGCTATGGCCCTTCATGTTTCTCAGCCCTCTGGCACTCCTGCTCTCTAAGACCTTGTTAGCAGTAGCTCTGGGGCTCTTCAGACCTGGCACATCCTGCTCTCATCAGGTAATAAATGAACCCAATCGACACGGAGCTGGAAAAATGGCATGGATGCTGGATCCTCTTCCTGCCCATGCCTCCTTCTTGACCCAGGAGGGTTCTGCTCTTGTCCTGCCCCTGAGATATTGTGACAACTGTGGTTTCCAGGCCCCCAGTCCAGAGGAACATGGGTACCATTGCACAGTAGTCACTGTCAGAGCCATGGGTAGATCCAGCACGGTGTTGCCTGGGACCCCCTCCTTTCAGCTGCCTTTGTAAAAACCATGCCAGCCACTTCAGGTGAGGTCCTGAGGCTCAGCAGCTGCTGGGCCCTAGATCTAACACACCTTCTCTCAAACCTAAAGCGTCCATGTTCAACTGGAAGGTCTCTAGGCTCCCACACTCATTCTCTATCTCTTGCACTGCCAACTGCAAGTCCCACCAGAACATGTGGCATCACTGCCCACAGCAGTGACACACTGTCTCTGTGGATGGATGACCGCGACACAGCAGTGGTACACTGTCTCTGTAGACTGATAACCCCTACACAGCAGTGGTACACTGTCCCTCTAGATGGATGACCTCTCCACAGCAGTGTCATACTGTCTCTGTGGACTGATGACCCTGACACAGCAGTGTCACACTGTCCCTGTAGATGGGTGACCCCTACCTGTGGAGATGCAGGACTTGCCATCATTACCCAGGAAGTAACCGCTGGCACAGGAGCACACCACTGAGTTCTGTTCTTCACTGCAGAACTGGTCACAGTCTCCATTGTCTAGGCTGCAGAGTTTCCGGACAACTGCAAACCAGAGGACAGATGAGACCTTCTCATAGACATGTGACAAACCCAGACATGCCAGCTACACCTGCCTCTTCTCAACCACACCCAGGCTGTGCTGTGCAAAGGACCAGAGTCCCAAGGAATACACACAATGTAGCAGGACATTCAGCCAAGTGAGATGCCAGCCCCATATGAGCCTTCCTCCCTGCAGCTGCCTCCCCAGAGGCGTCCTCACAGGCCACGGGAGGAACACTCAGCATCCTCACAGGCCACGACAGGGACACCTGGCGTCCTCACAGGCCATGACAGGGACACCTGGCGTCCTCACAGGCCACGGCAGGGACACCTGGCGTCCTCACAGGCCACGACAGGGACACCTGGCGTCCTCACAGGCCACGACAGGGACACCTGGCGTCCTCACAGGCCACGGGAGGAACACTCAGCATCCTCACAGGCCACGACAGGGACACCTGGCGTCCTCACAGGCCACGGCAGGGACACCTGGCGTCCTCACAGACCACGGCAGGGACACCCGGTGTCCTCACGGGCCATGGGAGGAACACTCAGCATCCTCACAGGCTATGACAGGGACACCTGGTGTCCTCACAGGCCATGACAGGAACACTCAGCATATCCCTGCAGGGCTCTCACCTTTTGGAAAGCTTTGTGAGCGATGGCAGGTGTGTGCTCTGTGTTGAAGGCTGTGCACATCCTGCTGCCCCCTGGCATGGCGGAGGGCTGCATCGCAGCTGCAACTCTTTCTTCCCTCACCCAATAAAACCCGACAGTGTGTGAGCCCTGTCCTGGCCCCTGCTGTGGGCATACCATGATTTTAGTTCTGGCTTCCTGTGAGACACAGAAGAAACAGCTTCTATGGGAAGCATGTGGCAGGAGGCCAGGGACCAGGTCCAGAGCACATGGAAGCAGGGGTGGGGTGGGGTGTCATTTAAGTCCCTCTGCTCTGTACCCGTGCTATTAAGTCATGGAAGTGAAGGCCTCGGGAGTACATGAGATTGTGGCAAAGCACCCTCTTGGTAATGTCTGACCTGTCCATTCTGTCTCAAAGCTGACTGAGTCCACATACCTCCATCCACACCATTTTGGACCACCGGCACCCACCTGCTTCTAACATAGGCTGAGCCAACTCGTTCTAATAACCATGTCTGTAGCAATCTGCATTACAGCCCCGTGTGTAGGCTTGGGTCAAAAAACCATTCTGCAGTAAAACCTGCCTTAATGGAATGTTAGCTCCCCAGTTGTGCCCCTCACTAGACCTGCTGGTCTGTTGTGTGCAGACATCTGAGGTTCTGGGGAAGGGTTCAGAGTCATAATCAGTAGCTTCACTGGGGCACCCACATAAAGATCTCATTCTACGAGAAGTCATTTAACCCTGGACATGGTGACTTACATCTGTTATCCCAGTGCTTGGGAGGCCGAGGCAGGGGTTCAAATCTGGAGTGGGCTATACAGTAAGTTCTAGGCCAGCCTTGGACAGCGAGTGAGACCCCATCTCAAAAAAGCAATAAATAAAGAGACAAAAGAAATGCGGTTCTTTCCTGTAAGGGAAAAACTGGTCTGACAGTAACCTAAACTTCATTTAAAAATTTAATCACCATGGTAAAAAATAGCTCGGGGAGTCTCCCTGTAGAATCGGTTAAATGCATCCCTTGTATAAAGCTGGGCAATCTAGAACATTCCTCACTGATGTTCGTGGTGACAAATGGCCTGAGACTATTTGGCCAGAGCAGAGTGATCAGTCTACCTCTGTGCTGTCACCTGCCTCATGGTGCCCTTCAACAGCTCGGACCCACAGAGCACTGTCTCCCACACAGCATCCCAACAAGCCCAAGGACAGCTCGGGTGGCTCAGCGCGTTGGAGAACTACAAATGACTCAAGTCGCCTCTCAGGCACTTCAGTATCTTCCCTCTTCCCTAATCTATGACCTGAAGGTCCACCAAGCAGAGGGACTTACAGAGCTCACAGTTTTTGCCTTCGAATCCCTCCGAGCAGGTGCACGTGTAACCCCCGATGCCGTCTCGACACTCCCCTTGATTCTGGCAAGGGTCGCTCTCACACTGGTCGCCGTCTGCAATGAGAAGATTTGGAAACTAAGGTTGAAGGCCTCGTCACAGATGACACCAGCAGTGTGTGGGCATCGCCCCTGCACCCACTTTGCAGACAGCCTGAGTACACTTCTCCTTGAGATGAATTTGTCATATCTAGATTTTGTTTACTTCCTGTTGGGTGGCTGTGGCTGTGTGATACCCCTGTCTTTGCACCATTGGCTAGGTCCCTGATTTCTGCTGGAATGTGTGTTTGTGGCCAGGGTGAGGTGCTTTGCCTTCTCTGGAAAGGAGAAGGGCAAGAGGCCAGTGTGACGCTTGTTTCTGGTGTATGCTGATCAGAGAGCCTGGAGAACCTTCCTCCCAAACCCTCTGGGTATGGAATGAAAATCCAAAGATGATCCAGTCCTCGAACAGGCTCCACCTCTCCTGGTCGCCACTTACCCAGGGGCAGGTCTAGTTGCCATTTTGAAATGACTTCCAGGTGGTCATGATCAGTACCATCTCTGATGCTATGAGCAATCGTCAGAGTGACCACGGTTTAGAGAGTCCAGTATTCTGATCTCCACCATTTGATCTAACTTGCTATACTTATTAAGAATACCATGGAAGTTGGTATCCTCAGATGAGGAAGAACTGACATAAATCTGTATCGGTGCCAGGCATGGTGGAAAGAAAATCTGCAGCCCCAGTTACTCCAGAGGCTGTGCTTTGAGGGCGACTTGAGCCTGGGAGTTTGTGGCAACAGGACAAGTTCCCATTAAAAAAAAAGATGTGTATTTTAGAAAATAATAAGACTGGACTCAATATAAAATTACTATAAAATACTTACTTATAGTATTATGGAAACCCATAAGGTAAAAGTGTAGATAACTAGGAATTGAGCAGGAATGTAATTCCAAATGATTTCAAAAGGCAATCATTATTCCTGATTTAAATACGTTGAGGAGTCTCTCTCACTTAAGGTTGAAAAAGGAGATGTCTCACCTGAATATTTATTCCAGAATGCTTCCTAAAAGAAAGAAAATATTTTAAAACGCATTAGAGAAAACAGGCACTGAGGATAAGCATTGCCAGTAACCTGCCCTGAAGAATGTTCCAGAACATCTCCATCTGGAAGAGAGAGCTGCTGCTGGCGTACTTCACTCCTGAGAGGGCATGTCTCCCATCTGCTTCAGCACACGGCTCTCTCTCTCTCTCTCTCTCTCTCTCTCTCTCTCTATATATATATATATATATATATATATATATATATATATATATATATATATATATATATATATATATAGAAACAATGATTCAAGGTAACCAACAAGAAGCAGACTGAATGGGAGCACAGTGTGCAGTTAAAGGATCCCGGCCCAAAATTAAGAGTGAGACCTCTGGCTGTCAGGCATCAGTGGGAAAAGTGTGAATTGCTCTAAACAGGTCAAGGCCTACACTACCCTAACAGATGGTCACAGTACACACAGCTGGTTCACGACCCCACTCAGATCTAGCTGGGGCCTCAGAGTATGATCTTAACTAGAAACGAAACTTAGAGGACATAAATTAGGGTGAAGACCCAGGTGAGGCCATCCAGAATTATCATACGTTCTTAACCACTGAGAGCGTCCATTTCAAGGTAAGCAAAAGACCCGGGAGCTGACAGTGGAGGAAGGGTCACGGGGGACAGCAGAGGTCGTGGTAATGTCGGGCACCACAGTACAGTTTCTTCTGGTACTTCTAAAGCTCCCAGCCTGGCTGGGTCCTACTTTTGTACTTATTGCCTCTGAGACGTCAAGTGGACAAATCCTTGGTGCTTAGTTTCTTTAAGCCATTCTGTCTATAGGACTCTGTTATGGTGGTCACAGCGAATGTGCTGTTATTAACTATTTCGGTGTAGACTGGGTGATACAGCCTTGAGTAGAGCGCTTGCCTACCTCACGGGAGGCCCTTGATTCAGTCTCAGGGGTGAATGAGAAGAAGACAGAGGTCTGTAGAGATCTGCTTTGTGCAGAATCTATTTCCAAGAGTTACACTGAAGTAGGCATGACAGCATACACCTGTGATCCTAGCGCTCTAGAGTTGAGGCAGGAGGACTGAAGTTCAAGGTTATTCCTCAGCTTCATAGTGAGTTTGAGGCCAGCCTGTGCTACATGAGTACCGGTCTCAACAGTAACATCACCATCATCATCAACAACAAAAGGTCAGATAAATAGTTTTTCCCAATTTCGATGTCACACGGTAAAACCCATCTTTGGTGTGCAATTTTCTAAATTTTAGCACATGTATAGATTTGTGTGACCACCCATACAATGGAAACCCACAGCCGTATCTTCTCCCAACCCTTTAATACAGCTCCCCGCCTACCCCTGAACCTGCTAGGTGTTGGTACCCATCACAAATTGGCTGCTCTTCAATAAAGCAATAGCTTTTAAAGAATGTCTGATAAATAAAATCACGCGTCAAACAAGCTTGTGAAATTCTCTTCCTCCAGCACCATGCCTCTGAAATACGTCCAGGCAGCCTTGGATGCCATTTTGATCTTCCAGTTGCTGGCTTGCAGGGTGCTTACCTTCACCCAACAGTGGGTGACGTTCACAATGTTTCCAGCGTGGGGTGATTATGATTGGGGCTGCTATAAACATTTATACCTTATGTAAGGCAGTTTTTATTTGACGATGAATTTTCATCTTTTTCAGTTAAGGGCCCAGGGATGGTTTCCTGCAGCAGTGGGCCACTTTGTATGGCTTTCTGAGAAATCCACACTATTTCAAAGTGCATGGATTTGGACTCTGGTGGCTCCAAAGCCTCCCAGCTCCATCCAGCCACTGGCCACGGGTACACTGATACTATGAGCATAGTGGAGCTCGCTGAGGCTTTAGCTTGAATCCCTGAGATAGCTAGTGCTGTGGAATATCTTCTTGGGGGCTTGTCGCCATATTTCATCTCTGTGATGTGGCTGCTTGAGCCTTCTGTTCATGGAATTTTCTTAGGTGTTCACTTCTCTTGGGCTGTGAGTTCTTTATAGATTCTGGACCTCTTACTGGGGTGTGAATTTCAAACACTTTCTTGGTGAGTAGCTTGCATATTCACTTCTTAGCTGTTTTTTTTCTTATTATTCCTTCCTAGAGAAATTTGACAAAGTCCAGTTGATTAATTTTTCTCTTTTGAGTCATCTTATTTGGGTCCCATGCCTAAGAACGCCAGCTAACTCCTCGCCCTAGGTTTCCATGAAATGCTTTTGTTTCTCTTGTTTTGACCTCAGATCTCTGATTCAGTTTGTGTTGGGGTCTGTTTGGTGTGAGCTTTGCTTTTTTAGGATGTAAACGCACAAGAATTGGATTACTGTTTCCGTGTACAGGATGAAACTCAGCGCTAGCATTTATAAAGAGTGGAATCTATCTCCTGCTGACATACCCTTGTCTCTTCTCTTAACACGGAATCCTGTGTGGTAGGTCAGAGGCCTGGCTCAGGAACCACATCTAGGAAGATGCGCTCACCTGAAGACAACATGTTTTCCTGCCCATAATTCTTAGCCTCTCGCACACTCCGTAGGCGCTGCCACGAGCATCAGCTGTGTCCCCCCCCCCCCCCAGCTTTCTAAGTCTTGATATAATGATGACATAACTATCTTTTCCTTCTCTTTTTCTTCTTTTGGATGTTGGCCAGAGTCTAACTAGATGTTTATGTTCCCCAACTAATGCACTGGGCTTCCTGGTTCTTTTAAAGCTCTCCACGCTGCGAGGCTGTCCCAGCGCTGCGAGGCTGTCCCAGAGCTGTGAGGCTGTCCACACGTCACCTTGTCTCGAGCAGCGCAGCGTGGCTTCTGTTCCTTTTTTTCATTCTTCTCCTCCCACACTCCGGAAAACTTGCCGCCCTTGGGTTGTTTTTTAGACTCTAATATATTATTAATAGGACTAAGAATCTCCAAAGTGGCCCGAGCTGGGGTTCCTGGCTTTCAAACAATGGCTTTGCAGGGGGGCTCCCCGAGATTCCCGGTAACACTGTCTCCCTGGATCATCGTTCTTTAACTGGCAGAGAAACCCAGCACGCTCTGGCCCTAGTGGCACTGCTTATGGGTTAAGGCTGTTATGAAGTGATTAGGTCCTGAGTCTGCCACTGTGGTGGCTGAAGCCTGTGAGTCCCTCCTGGTGTCTTTCCTCTGTCTTCCAAATGAGGACTTGACCCAGGGAGCCCTCTGCAAGCAGACAACCAAAACTGCAGGCATCTCTTCCTTGGACTTCTCGATCTCCGCCCCGCCCGCCGTCTGTAACTGTGAGCAAGCCCTTCCTGCTGTCTGTACATTTCCTAGCCTAGGGTATTTTGTTATAGGAGGGCAAAGGGATTGAGAGCAATTCCACTTACTGAAAACAGCAATTCCCTATCGACTGAACAGTTTTATATTCATGTATATGTAGCTACATTAAACAATGCTTAAAACAAAAATATTTCCTGAAATTATGGATTCTCTCATTAGATATGAACCGTTATTTTTGTAGCAAAGAATTAAAGGAATCCTTCCTTCCCTTTTCCCTCCCTCCCTCCCTCCCTTCTTTCTTTTCTGAGATAAGCTCTTACATGTATCCTTGATCGGCTTGTTATAGTTAGGTAGACCAGGCCCTCACCTTCACGCTGCTCCACCTGCCTCTGCCTCCTGAGTGCTGAGACGAAAGGCATGCACCACTACCATGAGGAATGAGGAGAATTCCTGATTCCTTTCTTGTTTTCTGGTGCCTGAAATGAACTGTGGTCACCCAGTGGACAGCAATGTAAGAATTCTCTTGAATACCATGATCCGCTGAAGTGAGGTGGCATCTGGTCACGTGACCTGAACGTGGCTTTCTCTGCAGACAGACTTGCAGTGGTGTGCTCTCCGGGATGCTCGTCTGGTTCATTTCCCTCCTTCTCCTGTCTTGTGTGGCACGACCTCACCTCAACTCATGGCCTTGGCTTGATTCTCAAAAGACTGTGAAAGGTCAATTTAAGCGCTGCCTGCTTCCTTCATGATCAATAAATCCAAGTCTTATAAAACCCCGTTAGAACCTCCTTAGAGCAGTCCACTGACTAGAAGCCCCCTTGTCTGCGGGAGATATCGGAATGGGGGCTGGCGAAGTCATCCCCAGCTCTACGTCTCTAATGAGCTCGCTGAGGAGCCGGCTGTCATTAGAGGAGGAGGACTTTAAAGTTTGCATCACACAGATGGCATAAAGAATTGTACAGGTTACCCCAGTCCCTAACAGTCTGGTTTCTGTCAGCTTCACTTCCAAGACTTCTTCGCCCTTCTCCACTAAGCCAATTCTCCGTGAATACGGGATAAATGGACGAATCCCAGAACCGGCATCCACGTTCCCAAGTCTAGTCAACGATGTTAGCTGCAGCAAAGTTCCCAAACAATCCTCACATCTGGTTGGTTGCGTCACCGGACAGGGCATTTCTAATGAGCTAGGGTTTTACGATTTTACGGTGCATGAGGAAATCATTTGTGATTAAGTCCGAATGGTTTCAACGACCTCACACTTTATCATATTTTAAGGTAAAGCGGGACAGAGACCTTCGGGAGCCTCGAGGCCACCGTGCAGCTTTGTAGAGGGCGAGGGCGACATCAGTCCTTCCCAGGTGTCCCGGGTCCTGAACTCAGTAAGTCTCCTAAGGCCCTTGGTTGGTTGATGATCATGATGGGTTCCTTTCCCCATGCCTAGAGCCAGCTTTGCAGCATCCCTTTGGCCTTGTCTCTTGAGGTTTGAATACGAACTGTCCCTCTGAGGCTCATAACTGAACACTCGGTCCCCAGGTGGTAGCATTTTGGGAGGTTCTGCAAACTTTAGGTGGGGCATATCTGGGGGTATAGCTGACCTAGTGGGGGCTGTCCATAGAATCTTGGCTTCAGTGCTTTCCTGTCTCCCCTTTTGTGTTCTGACTGACCTGAGGAGAGCAGGCTCTCTCTGGCTGCTGCTATAGTGTCCTGCATATGCTCACAAAATGAAGTGATCACAGACGACAGAACGCTTTGATAGCGAGAGCTAGAACACTTTCTGCCTTTTTTAGTCACAGCTATCTGAAAGCAACTGCTCTGATTCCGGCCCTCAGGGGTCACACTGGCCTAAACCCCCCTGGTGATCTTGGTCACATCATCCTGGCGGCAGGTGACCAAGTTCCTAAGTGGACCCAGCGACATGGCTATGAAGTGGTGCCGGCCTGACTCTGTGGCCTTCAGTGGGGCCAGTGGACCTTGCAGCTTCCATTTGGGTCTGACAACTGCCTGTTCTTCCCTAAGATTCCTCTTGGTCCCCCTTTTGGGGAGGAGACTCTCTTCTCTATAGCTCACTCTTATTTATTTAGGTGCAGATTGCTACTGGGCACCTGAAAGTCCTCTTCTGGGGAAAAGGGGCAGGCTCACCCCTGCCACTCGGGTGGTGCTGGTGGTGCTGTGGGCCTCCTGCCTTGTCTGCATGGTCTGCATGCTCTTCTTAGTCACAGAGCTCTTTACCCACTGGCGTGGGAGGAGTAGACAGGTGTGCATTCATCCCCCACAGATTAGCTTGGTCACTCATGAGTTCTCATTATCTCTCTGTGATGTGTCATGTTCAGATTTCCCTTCCCTTCAGATTTCCTACTCAGGAGGAGAACTAGAGAGATGTGGAAGGCATTGAAATGAATGTCCCACAGGCTACAGCTAGGATACTATGCCCGGCCAGCCTTGGTTGATTTCCCTGACTACCCTTCACAAGCACGTGGGTAAACGTCCAACTCTGGGCCAGCCTGGAACTCTGTAGCAGCCCAGAAGCTGGATGGTCTAGCCTCAGCTAATAAGTAACTGAGAGGATCCAGCCCCAGCACCCTCACAGGAACCTGGCCTGACTCACCGTCTTCTCATCGTCCTCGAAGATCTCGCGGACCTCTTCAAGAGAACAAATTTCTTCCATACACTCTCTTTCCAGATTTCCTTTCTTGATCTCTTCGAAAAATGAGTTTGCCCTCCGAATCCTCGCCAGGACATTGTTGGCATGTTCCCGGTTAATAAACACTAGAAGACAGGGAAGGTGAAAGGCCTCTACCTCAGTCGTTACACAGGCCTTCTCCCCTGTCTGGAATATCCTTCCACAGCATGATGATTAATCTCCATTGTCAGCCCGGGAGACTGAGGCACGTCTGCGTGCGTTCATGAGGGGTGTTTCCAGAGAGAACTAGCTGAGGGGAAAGGTACACCCTGGGTAGTGTGGGTAGCATCGCCACATGGCCTGGGAGCTGGGGGAGAAAGGGAGGTCCACCATCCGGTCTCCCTTTCCTCTTCTGCCTGGGAGTCCTTTCCATCCTGTCACGCCCCCTCTGCCATGACAGTCTAAGCCCTATGAAATCACGAACCCTCAAGTTGTTGGTGCCAGGGAACACAAGAGTGACTGACTGGAGTGCCTGCCCAGTTGCACACATGGAAGACTCCATTGCACGGCCTTCAGGAGGCCCAGCATGCCGACTACCTTCACGTCCCATGCCCTGGCTTTGTCCTGTCACTGGTCACAGTGCCAGCAGCTCTCTGATATCACGTATCTCCTGGTCTTCTCTTTCACCTCAGTGGGAATGTGGTCCTACAGACACATTGGCCCTGTCTGCCTGTGGCTGTTCCTAGGCCTGGAAAGAGCAGGGGCTTCAAAGTCCCTGCCCCGTGAATGAAGGCTGCTGGCCTGGCCTCCAGGTCTCGCTCTTATCACTATTCTCAGTCTCCACCAATGGTTTAGCTGGGACACTGTGCTCCCTCCCTAGACAGTCACACAGTCGCACCCCAACACTGGCAGCCATAGGTTCTGATTTGAACAAAATCAAGATTGGCAGCCCAGAGCTAATGCATGTTAGTGGGGTGAACACCGTCCACAGAACCCAGCAAGGACGCAACTGTCCTGACACAAGGTGTCCTGCTGCTCGCTCTTGGCCGTGCATTTTGCTGTTGGTGGTCTTTGATTGTCCAGTTCCTACATGTTGCTGCCCTCAAACATGTGGCTGTCCCTGTGGGGCTGACCTTGTCAGTGGCTTGCTGGCATCGACTGAGAGTTAGTAGGTCTCCCAGCGACGTGTTTCCTCATTAAGGCCCCAGTGCGTGGGAGGTGCCTTGTGTCGCTGAGGTTTCTCCTTGTGCTGGAGCAAGGCCAGCTCTGCATGAGCAGAGCCTGCTCTGGGTGAGCTCAAAAAGCCCTTTTGGGGGGAGCAGACCTGGGATCTGCTCATTGCCTGTGTAGCTTTGCCTTGTGCAGTCTCTGACCCATTTGGGCTTCCCAAGCTCGGGGCCCTGGCTCCTGTGTCTTCCATGTCTGGGGTGGCTTTGTCTTGGTGTCACTTTCTCTGTCCTCCCCTCTCTTCTTATCACGGCTGGTTTCTCTCTCACTTGGTCTCCGTACCCTTCTCCTTTCTCTGGGTCCTTTCATTCAAATCTCCACGTGCTCTGCGCAAGCACTCGCAGCTGGCCCTAACTATGCCTTTAGAAGCCAGCCTGTGGCTGACCCGCGGACCAAGCATTTCACCCTCCCACCTTCCCACCCTCACCCCCTCCTCCTGGGCCCCTCGGCACTGTGAAGGGCTGGAGCACTTACCACCTCCCGCGGGGAGCAGGAGGCTGGCCAGGACAACACAGAGCAGGCTGAGTCGCACCGGGCTCCCCATGATGTGGTCAAGGGCAGCAGCTGCTGTGACAGGCATGGGGCAAGGTTCACTCACCCTGGGCCCCAGGTGGCCATGGTCCTTGTGCTTATCTCAGCCTTCTGATTGGAGCCCTGGGCCAGCAATGAGGTCAGGGGCCTGGGGACTGTGGTAACCAGCCCCAGCCTTTCCCGGAGAGGCTATCCTTATCCAAAACTGCCTGGCAGGGCCTGCTGTGTGCTGCGAGCGGCAATAACATCAGATGGGGACTTTCTGGTTCTCTAACACTCATGCCAGCCCTGCTGGCATTATCCATCTGGTAGAGGTGTCAGTCCCCCCTCCTCATTTTCAGGAACAGAAGCTGAGACAGACACACATGAGGCAAAGCCTGGGTGTCAGGTCGGATGTGGGATTTGTACCCAAGCCCTCTTTCCCCTGGCTGACCCCTGCTGACTCTGGGCACAAGTGCGGGTGTGAGGTTTGTGTGTCTCTTGAACAATGGCTGTATATAGTAGTCATGGAAACAGGCTGGGCTATTGGGGGACAGGAGCCCTGAACTGTTGACACAAGTTCACTTCTCTGATTCGTGACATCCAGGGACGTCCACAGAGCCACACGGCACACACCTAGTTTGCAGCATGTTCTGCCCACCAGGCCTGCCACTTCCAGCCTTCCTGCAGGCCTGGAGGGTGGAGACCGTGTGAGTGGAGTCTTGGTGTTTGATGGCCAGCACCATTTCGGCAGAGCATGTGGCTCACATCTTGGGTCAGTTCTGCAAGGGAGCAGCCATTTTCCTTGAAAGACGAGGCCGGGGAAGGGCTATAGACGAAGCCGTCTGAGAGCTACAGATGAGAGCTAACAGCTCCTCTCGCATGCTGTGGCCGTATGACTCTTCGGGGAGTGTGTGTCTACATGTAATTGGGGCTGCAGGCAAGGATTGGGCTTTCCTCTGAGCCCCCAAATCTTCCTTGCGATGTCAGACCCACAGGTTCTGAGCTCATGGACTGTCATCAGAAGGCTCCGCTGGAGGCCCGTGCTCCAGAGTCCCTGGAGAACAGCTGGAACAACCCCAGCAGCAGCAACAACACTCGCTAACTCTGGCCTGTGAGGAGGCCGTGCCCACCGTGTCCCTACCTTCCACAAGCGCACGAGACTGCTGGAGCTCACGTTGTCCCTTCCTCCTTCGAAGCTTTGCCTGGCAGAGCTATTTTTGAGTCTCTGGAGCATGTGCACTGTGCCTGCTCATTAGTAACCAGAAATGGGCTTCTCACACTCTCTGTACTGGTGTTTGGTTAGGCAACAGCTCATGACTGTGGCGGCATGCACGTAGCCCGAGAGAATGGTAACAACATTTGGCTTACCGGTGTTGCCAGTGCTGAGAGGGCTTGGCATGCTGTGGGTACCTGACATACAGACACACCCGTGATTGTATGCTGGCATTGTATGCAAACCGAGATTGCAGCTGATGCTGGCATCTCACCAGGAGGGAAGTCACTGTCATTTACCAAGTCGTGGCAGACCGGAACAGAACTTGGAAAAGGTGTGCGGCGCTCTGGTGCTGTTAGCTGGTGTCTGGCGCCTGGCTGTGGCCCTGCCTGGTGATGCTCGTGTAGCGATCACTGAGCCTACACTGAGTCTGTGAGGTACTCACAGCAGACCTGTGGTCTGGGACTAGGGACAAACACTAAATAAAGCTGGCTTGAGGGGGTCCTCCCTTTGTCACCTCCCCTATGTCACCTCTATGGCCCTGCTCCCAGAAAGGAAGTGTTGGTTCGAGAATAAGCACGTCCCATACTGAGCACGCCAGCCTTCAGGGAGCTTGATTCGCAGTAAGGCCTCTGAAAGGCACCTGGTGGCATCTCAGGATGGCCCTGTAACATGGATGCCTATGTACCTACTGATGACTGGGGAAACTGAGGCCAGGCGAGGACTTGACCAAACTCTCCCGGCTTCCTCTTCTGCTCCCAGTCCACCTTCCTCTTCCTTTTCCCAGGAAGAGCAGTCCTGCTGATATGTATCTGACTTGACATCAGAGGCTCCACTCAGGGACTTAAGGTCAACCCAGGGTAACAGCAGGGATCCCCAAGGTGTGCTGAGGTCAGCCGGTCCCTGTGTGTGTGTTTGTGTGTGTGTATGTGTGTGTGTGCGCGGTGGGGTAGGGTGGGGGATGCGGTGGGGGGCTGGGGGTGGAAGCAGCCAATGGCAGGAGTACACACTTGCCCTCAGAAACACCCCCTCAGGCAACCCAGAAGGACAACACTGCGCGTGCAGATGATGTTTCTCATTTAATTGAAACAAAGCCAGGGTGCTCACAGGAAACACAAGTGGACCACAGTGCAGATGACGTTTGCAGCTTGCGTGCACACTCATGCACACACATGCCCGCACGTTCATGTGTCCTCGTGCACGTGTGCACACCTACTGTATAGCACTGCAGACAGGAGGCCGCTAGGGCAGCCAGGAGCAAGGCCTGAGCCTCCCCTCACTCAGAGACACCCCGCCCCCAGCTGCCTGTCTGTGACTGCACTGCCCAGCCCTCTGAGTGACTTTGTTAGTCTCTAACTACTCTTCCCCCCCACCCCCCACCACCCCTGCTGCTTCCTGTCTCCCAGCCTCTCTCATTTCCCTCCCCCTCTGCTTTCCTCACTCTCTTTATCTCAGTTCTCCTTCCTCACACAAAGAATAGCAGGAGAGTCAATACAACAGCTTCACACCACAGCTTCCTTCTTGGGCTGGGCTGGGCTGTCCAAGGAGCTACAGCAGTGGGAGTCGAAAAACCCCAACCAGCAGCTTGGAGTCCATGAGTCTGACCAGCCAGTCTATGTACCGGGAGACCCTGGTGTACACTCCAATGTGACCGACAGCCGCACAGCCCTCCCCCCAGCTGACCACACCTGTCAGATACCATGTGCCGCGGTAGTATGTGGCGTGTGGACCACCACTGTCACCCTTACAGGCGTCCTTGGTACCGTCCATGTAGCCGGCGCAGAACATGTTCTCTGTGATTTGGGGGGTGTTAGGACTGTGCTTGGCAAGCTCCAGGCAGTCCTGGGTCATCAGCCGGGGCACCTCGATGGTCATGAGCTCCAGGGCTGTGGCACCACGGTCCAGTAGCTGGCCCCAGCCACTGACCCTCGAGAAGCGGATACTGGCTAGGGTGTTCTCTGAGAAGGTCCTTTCAGGCAGACACAGGGGTACCACGTAGTCAGTGAAGGTCACAGGCCGGTGGAGGCGGAGCAGGGCGATGTCATGATCAATCTTGCCCCGGATGTACTTGTCGGGCATGATGACCTGTATCACCCGCCGTACTTGCTCTGCCCCATCCTTCTCACTGAAGTCATGTTCACCTGGGGGACGTCACGCCACTCATGGTACATATCTTACCATGTCTCATGGGACATATCTTACCATGTCTCATGGGACATGTCCTATCATGTGTGACCATGTCTCCACACAGAACTCTTGTCTGTCATGCCTCTCTGACCTAGAGTATATAGATAGGGCTGAGGCCAGTTCAGCCTCTGGTGTCTGAAGATTTGACTCCTTGCCAGGGCCTCAGGAGAAGCCTGCACCAGGGTCCACTGGACGTTCTGGAGAGAAGGTTGTGAATGGTTTGAGCCTGGGGGAGTGGCTGGGGTCCTTGATACCCACTCTGAGTATGGCAAGAGCAGCCCTCAATCTCCTATTCCCTGATGGGAAGAGCGACCCAGAGGACCAAGTGGGTCATCTCTGGTGCCGCTCTTGTAGATATCACCTGGTTATGGACACTGATGGGCGGTTGACCCTCAGCCCCTGAGCCAATGTTAGTCAGAAAATGCCCTCAGGCCAGAGGCCGGGGCAGGCCGTACCTACCCATCACCACTGTGATGTTTCCCCAGTTCCGGATGTTGTCAAAGCAGTGGGCTGCGGACACTATCCACCTGGAGTCCAGCAGGACGGCCCCACACAGCAATAACCCGTTGATTTTCAGCACAGCCTGGGTGGGGGTGCACAGACAAAGGGAGCCATGATGGTCTCCTTGCTTCTGAGGAAGCAGCTGACTTAACACAATCACTGCCCACAACCTTCTGGGGACTCCCGCAGCAGGGAAGGGCACCCTTGTTCTGGTAGACAATAGGGGTGTGGGAAGGTGGGGTGCATGGATGATCGGGTACATGACTCACATGAGGCAGCTGCAGACCTCGCGTGGTTTCCGCACGAAGTGGGCCTCAATACCTGCTTTCTTTCCTTTTCTCTTCACCAGAGCATGTGGTAGGGTGGGGACCTTGGGGTGTGGGGGGGTAGTGGTGGAGGCTGGCCTACATTCCTTGTGTATAAATTTAACCCCATTCAAAACTTCTACACCCTATAGTAGAAACCTTGACGTCAGGGAGCCAGAGCTGGAAGAGAGGTTTGCACAGGCTGGAGCCTTACCTGCCAGGGACACTCCCCTTTGGGGCACACATAGCCTCCCACGATCCGGCCTTGGCGGCTGCTGGAGTTTCTTTTTTCTACAACAGGTATTCTCCCACACGGGTAATCAACTGTAAGAAGCAGAGGTCACAGAGGGTGGGGTGCAGAGGTGATGGTGCTTGTGGATGGAGGGTGACAAGCAGCTGGCCCCTGCTATAGCTCCTGCTGGGGGCAGTGAGAGGCCCCAGGAAAGAGAAACTTGGGGCTTCCACCTAGAGTGGGCAGGGAGGCCTACCGCAGCAGCTAGGAGAGGAGGCAGACATTGGTTTGGGGGAAAGTTGAGGCCCTGCTTTCTAGAGCTGGGAGCTGCTAGATCCTCACAGGGAGTGTGCAGTTCTGGTTTGCTACAAAGCAAGTGATGGTCTGTGTAGCTGTGAACCACCAGAACAGAAAGACAAGGTCTTCTGACTCAGGCTCCTCCCCCTGCAAAGGCCTCAGGTAAGAAAGAACACTTAGTTGTGGCCTTCTGGCTTTCCCATTTGATGGGACAGGCTGAGCCCAGCCTCTTCTGAGGAAGCCTTGGCCTTTGGAAGCAGAGCCCAGACAGTCTTCTTGTGGAGAACATGTTTTAAGAGCAGGGGGCAAGAGTTTGGTTCCCAGCACCCACAACATGCAGCTCATAGCTGCCTGTAATTCCAGCGCCAAGGGATCTGACATTCTCTGACCTCTGCGGGACTGCAGTCACATGTAACACTACTCCACCCACATGCACACAATAATAATAATAATAATAATAATAATAATAATAAAGATGAGTCATCTTATGCTTTTAATTGCAGCAGTGCATACAGACCCCAGGTGTGTCTATGTGACTCCCGAGTATGTCCCAGAGACTCCAAATTGGGCATAAAAGTTGATGTGGAGCCTCCTTCTCCTCTCCTGGCCCTCCTCAATGGTCAGGGCCCTTGAGACAGCGCAGGATGCCGGTACAGGGTTCCACGCCAACAGCTCTCAGGCTGGTGTCCTTCAAGTCTCTACCCCTCCACCCCAGTCAGCATCTCTATCAGATACTTGGTAAGCAGGGCTTTGGCCTTGTTACACATCTTTGGCCTGACAACTTGCCACAGGCCCCCACCAGTGACTGGTTCTTCAGAGCCTAAGCCAGCTCTGTCTCTGGAGCCTGTTACCTTTTGGTTTGCAGGACACCTCATCTGGCTGTAGCTCGTAGTCCTCGTGACAGCTACAGGTGCGCTTGGTCCCTACGTTGTCCATGCAGTACTGGTCACAGTCACCATTTTCATTTGCACAGATCAGCTGCTCATTCTTGTCTGAGGAAAGGAGAAGACAGCCTGAGAGGTCTCTGCAAGGCCGGCAGGCAGGCCACGGTGGTGGTTGTGCTTGTCCCCTTGGAATATGGCATGTTGTGTGGACTATCGAGGCTGAACTGGCATCACCTGCCCTGTGGACTGGTCTGGAGGGAGGGAGAGCTAGATGTGGGAGTCACGTGTCTGAGCGATCTTGACAGAGGCAGCCTCAGCAGCACTTGGAGGATGCTAGGCTGGTGTGTGATGGTGTCGTTTTTCCAAGATGCTAATGAGAAGCTGTGAAGGGTTCTGGAGGTGAAGAAAACATTTCCAAGGAAAGGAAACGTTCTCAACAGAATGGGGAACTGGCCCATGGACCGTCACAGGGAGAAGCTACTCTAGGGGGAGCCCTCATGACCACGTGGGCCGTCTAGGCCCTTGGCTCCAGCACCTGCCATTGGCAGGTGAGGAGCTCAGTTCAGTTCAGCCCCAGTGTAGAGGCCGGTCCGGCCACTCACAGTCACTGCTCACTGAACCTGACAGGCCTCCATGGGTCAGTGGCTGTTACTGAGCCCTTCTCCCCTTCCCCTTTACTCTCTCTGGCCTCATTCTGATGAGAACCAGAGGAGCTGATACCTGGAAGAACCCACTTGGGCAGTAAGGAGCCCTTGGTGTGAGGAAAGGACACCTTTGCCCTGGCTCCTGACCTGGGCATCTGTGAGGGGTTTGGGAACATAGTGTTCCTCTGGAGACAAGGAGGCTTTATCTGAGGTGAAGAGGTGACCTTGGGAGGATCCCCCAATTGGAATACTGCCACTTGTCTGGGGCCTTGGCCATATCAGATGGCTGACCAAAGGTATGATTGATGGTGGTCTTTGGGGCCAGAGGGCCTGGAGACAGGTCTCTCACACCTAGGCCTGGGGTTAAGTGACTTTCTAGGTTGGTGATACTCTACAACTTTACATGCATTCTGGTAGAACTGAGCTGTCTATGTGAGCCCACCCACGGAAGAGAACAACTGGAAGCCTGCTCCTGGCCTTGGCAAACTTTGGTGTAACAAAAACCCACTTGTATCTGCTGTCAGTGGGTTCCATGGGACCCACTAATGAACTGTTGAGCCTGGAGTGGTCTGGTGGTCTCCAAGGATAACAATAATTTGATATTTCAAAGCTGAATAAATACTTTACACCTTTAAACCAGCAGAGAAGTTTACCTAGCTGACTTGTCTGATGGGGACAGGAACTGGACTCTCCCTCCCCCAGAGCTCTTCAGACCAGCAGAATTCTCAGGGCAGAGTCAAAAGGGACACTTGAGTCTGAGACCCAGTATCTTAGACTCATAAATCAGAGGCCCTGGTTTGAAAGGAGTACCTAATGTCTCCCATCAATTTCCAGCAGGGGCCGAGGCTGGCCTGGACACCCTCTCCTTCCCTCTCTGGAACCAGTCACCCAGGCCCTTCCCTCCCGACTCCATCCATCGCAAATGGAGGCAGGAAGTAGATCTCACTTTTCTCGCAGTTCCGACCCTCAAAGTCTAGGAGGCAGAAGCAGACATAAGACTTGAGATGATCCTGGCAGGTACCCCCGTTCTGACATGGATTCGAGGCACACTGGTCCCCATCTGTGGGTGAGCTGACATTAGTGTGTGGCAAAGAAGGGGGTGTGGGGGAGGGGCACAGACGGCTTTCACCTACTCACCACTGTAAATAATCCAGAACTGCTTCTGAGAGGGAAGAAGAAGCGTGTGAGGCGCGTTCGTGAGAAGCAGCACTTAGTGTCCTCGGAGGAAGCTTAGGAGCTATGGGTGGGGCTCCTGACCTGGGCATCTGTGTGGGGTTTGGGAAGTTGGCGTTCCTCTGGAGATGAGATGGGCTTATCTGAGGTTGATGTTTCTCTATGCCCTTTCTAGAGACATGTAAGTTGCCACACAGTTGCCTCTCCCAAGTGAGAGCACCTGAGTTCTGATCCTGCTTTCTCCAGCTCTGGCCTGAACCTCTCACTGTGGGAGGTGTCATCCCACGGGAGTTCTGGTCTGAATAAAGAGGAGAAAGGGAACAAGCACCAGCATCCGTCACTCCCCACTTCCTGACTGGATGCCCTGTGACCAGCTGCTCTCACACCTTCTGACTCCTGAACTACCGACCAGAACAAACCGCCTTTCCTTCAGTTATGTCCTGTCAGGTATGGCTGCACCAGTCAGTGAGGAAAGCAGGTTCTCCAGGCTCCCTGTGTGAGTTGCTCTGAGTGTGAGGGCACTTGTGAGAGAGGTGTGCTGTGAATGTGAGGTCTGCTGTGTAATTTCCTGTGTGGAGCATCCTTTGGGTTTGTGAGACATCCTGTGGGAATGAGGGTTCCTGTGTGAGGTGTTCTGTGGGTGTAAATTCTCCAGTACATGTGAAATTCCCATGTGAGGCCTTCTGTGAATATGAGGTCTCTTGTGTGTGAGAGAGATGTTCTGTGAGCATGCGGTGATCCTCCCATGAATGTGAGGTGAGACTCCTGTGAGTGTGAGGTGATCCTCCTGTGAGTGTGAGGTGACCTTCCTGTGAATGCGAGGTGATCTTCTTGTGAGTGTGAGGTGACCTTCCTGTGAGTGTGGGGTGACCTTCCTGTGAGTGTGAGGTGATCCTCTTGTGAGTGTGAGGTGATCCTCCTGTGAGTGTGAGTTGAGACTCCTGTGAGTGTGAGGTGAGTCTCCTGTGAGTGTGAGGTAAGTCTCCTGTGAGTGTGAGGTAAGCCTCCTGTGAGTGTGAGGTGTGATATGAGCCAAAGTTAGTGAGAAGAAAAGCCCTTGGAGAACAAACAACCAGACCCTCACAACCACCCCTGGAGCTGTAACTGACTAATTTTTTCCAGAGATGATGACAAAAGAAAACCTAGTGAACCTGGTCTCAAAGCCTTGTCTTATCCTGACACACCCTTGCTGGGAAAAACCTCCAGAGGGAGATGTCTAACCAGACAGGAACGTGCTCAATAAAGTATAGATATGTATCTTACAAAATGAAACCACAGGGCCAGGCAGGGTAGCACATACTTGTGATTCCAGCAATTGGGAGGCATATGAAGATGAAGAATTAGAGGTTAGCCTGGGCTACATAGCAAGACCCTGTCTCAAAAACAAAACAAAACTAAAAGAAACAAACAGATAAAAAAAAGACTAACTGAGAAGTGGAGGCAAATCTGTGCATATGGCGAAGTGTGGCTGAGGTGTTCCTCACACGTTTCCAGTGAGGACTGTGTGCGCGCGCGTGTGTGTGTGCGTGTGTGTGTGTGTGTGTGTGTGTGTGTGCTGCCCTTCCTGAGGTGAATTTTCCCTCTCAGGTTAACTTCATGAGCAGCCCTTAGGGAATAAGGGATTTCCCTTTGGGAAATTAGGAGACGCAGCCACTGTGGTTTAGGGGTTGTACTTCTTGTAAAACTGCGTGTGGCACGGTTGAGAGTAGAAACCTGTGTGTGTCAGGGTTCCTGTGATTCTCCGGGATCTGAGTGGCAGCCTCCACAGTAACGGGGAGACAGATTCAGAGACATAGGTGTGACTCTCACAACCCCAGCTCACTTCCTTCCAGTCTCCGTGTGTGACACAAGTTGTGGCACGGGGTCGGGGAGGGGCCACTCACGGTCCTCTCGGGGCTCTTGAAGATCTCTCGGGCCTCCTCAAAGGAGCACTGTTCTTCATTGCACTCTCTCTCCAGGGAGCCGGGCCAAAGCTCCTCCAGGAGCGAGTTGGCACGCTTCTGCCTGTGTAGGACGCCGTGTGCTTCCTCCTGGGTTATGAAAACTGAGAAGCAGAAGGCCCTATGCACCACTGGCAAGCCTTCCTCAAGCCGCTCGGAAGCCACCCACTCTTGATGGCCCCATCAGTGATGGAAACACCCACACTGGCTCATTCCAGAGAGTGAAGGAAACCACACTAGGTCAGCTCACGAAAACCACCCACACCAGATCTCTCAGTGGTGAAAACACCCATCTCCCTCGGTGATGGGAACAGCCTACCCACATTAATATTTTTCCATTCCAAAGAGTTCCTGTCCACCTGGAGGAATGAATGGAAGGCGCATAGGTTGTCTCCTTCAATGGCTTACCCTCTTCTGTGGGCTGAAGGCCACAGGGACACAGCCCAGGCTCAGCTGGATTTATTTTTTTTATTCGATATATTCTTTATTTACATTTAAAATGATTTCCCCTTTCCTGGATCCTCCCTCCCTGAAAGTCCCATAAGCCCTCTTCCCTCCCCCTGCTCCCCCATCCACCCCTTCCCACTTCCCTGTTCTGGTATTCCCCTACACTGCTGCAGCTCAGCTGAATTTAAAAGTGGGTGTGTTTTTCATTGATGGTTAGTGACAGATAGCATGGTGCAGTCTTATGTAGAAGTATATGGTGATATATTTATTAGATGAGATAAAAATTTACCATATCCACCTGGTTTGGCAATTCTACTGTATCTCTGTTAGGGATTTATAATGAGAGGATCCTGGAGGGCTTACAAAATGTCACTAAGTGATACATTGTAGTTATGAGGCTACCAAATGATGGTCTTCTGTGAGGCCAGTGAGTACAAGGCTTATAATGTGACATCAAGTCAATTAATCACACATTGTGTAATCCCTTTCTTGGGTACTCATAAAATGTGTGTGCAAACATATACTTAAATCTTCATCTATTCTCTCATCTGTGCTCACTATCCTGTGACCAGGGAGCCAATCCAAGAATCTCAAGTCACGTAGCCCCGGGGCTTCAGATCTTCCCGTAGCACGGCATCAGCCCTGGGCACCATGGCCACAGCTGCCTCACCTGGGCTTCTGAGTCCTGTGATTTTCTACATTGGAAGTTTCAGATGCAGCCCCTACCTCATGACCCTGCCTGTCAGTGATCGCCACAGAAACTAGGAGACCGGTGCTCCCCACTTGACTTTGGAAAAGCAAAGGTTTGGTAAAGGCAGCCACAATAGTTGGAACATGCTGAATTTGAGGGTTCCTGGGGACATCCAAACAGACGTGATGCCTGAATCCCAGGTGTGAGTGTGGAGATGAGGATGCAGATGTTTAAGTCACCTGAACTTAGTTAGTGGTGGACAACCAAGGATGGGGCGGAGGCCCTCAAGGTCTTCACACAACAACTATGTCTCATAAACTGTGTGCCCGGGATGTCTGTGGAAGGGGCAGGCATGAATGGAAAGGCATGTGACTGAGCTGGGAAGAGAGAAGAATCAGGAAAGAAGGCAGCTAGGGAAGACTTGAAAGCAGCCAGTGTATTCGAGAGCTAACGGAGACAGGTTTTTCCCTGTGCAGAGGAGGAGGCTCATTTAAGGGAGGAAAACCCATATGGGCCTTGCTAGGAAGAACGGGGTCTAGGCAGGGCTGACAAAATGGCTCTGCTCACCAGGAGGATGTTGGCGTGCCCCAAAGGAGAGTCCTCTGGAAGGACGAGAGTGGAAGTCAGATACATCCTTTTGGGAAGGGACAGAGAGAGGGAGGAAGGGCCGAGGAACACTCTCTGGTGTTCCTAGAAAGAGGGTGGAGACGCTGTCCAACAGGACCAATCGGTGTCCTTCGACAGGCAGAGAACGATCCTTATGGCAAAGCCACTGGGACACATCCACTTCTCCAGTGGGTGACTGGGTAAGGGGTGGGCCTCCACACTGCTCCTCCACACTGCTGCAGAGAACGCGGGAAGGCCAGGAACGGGGAGCAGGGAAGTCATTGCTTCTGCTCCCGCTCTGTTCCAGAGCAGAGTCCACTACAATCCCTACGTTCCATGTGGAACTGGCTCGACCCCCATGTCACTGTGCATGGGGACAGAGGAGGCAGCCTCTTTCTGTAAGACTGCAACTTGTGATGACAGCCACAAGCTTTCTCTCCCGAGGCCTTAGAGGCGTGTGTGTGTGTGTGTGTACTTGGTGTGTGTGTGAACTTGGTGAGCGTGTGTGTGGCTGTGGCTGTGGACACACAGTTAAGACAGTGAGCGAGCCCTGTAGTGCAGTGGCTGTTCCGACACGTCTGACCCCTTGCTTAGGAGTTCTGTACTGAGTGACCCTCAGGATCTAACTTCACAGGCAAGTGTCCATGTCCATAGAGGACAGGAAAGCACCCTACTTCTAAAAGGTCTTTGGAGGACAACAGCCAAAGCTTCCTCCCCCGTGAAGAAGTGGCCATCTCCGGGTGGCAGGCATCCAGACGCTATTCGCTTTTGACAGCGACATACATCAAATGGAGCTGCCCGTGAGGGGGTTCCCGTTGATGTCCCAGCTGCTGCTGCAAACAGCAGCAACTCAGTGCACAGAGAAACCCTCCCTGGACAGACAGACGCACGTACCTACAGTCCCTAGGGGTCCCTGGAGCTGGAGCAGAAAGCCGAGAAGCAGCAGCCCGTGGGTCTGGGGAACCATGATGAAACTGCTGCTTCTGCCTGGGGACTGTCCAGATGCTGCCGGGAGGGCAAAGGTCAGGGAGGAGGGGAGAAGGGTTGGGGAAGCTGGAACATTGGCTGGAAGCGACCTGAGGCTGATTGGAGGCTGCCACTTCTGTCTCTGGCACTTGTACATCCAGGGACAGGGGACAGCTGTGGCAGGCAAAGTGGGCTCAGACTGGAGGTGTGAACAGATCTCACACATCGATGGACGTGTGTGTCCACAGTGATAGCATTGTACAGCACAGGATGCTGGGAATGGGCCTAACACCTGGAAAAGACCCGTGGAGAGACCTGGGCTGTGTAGCCCTCAGTGGCTCTCAAGGGCTGCCCTGCCCCCTCCTCCTCCCACACTGTGGAAGCAGCTGTCAGCAGGTGGCCCATGACTTGTCCCTTCGTGTCCTCTGGCCCTGGCCCCAGGTGGAGTTTTGGACACTCTTCAGCCTGAGATCAACAAGCTTCCTCAGCATGTGAAACTTTCTGTGTGAAAACTGGGTCCAGCCCTAGAACACTGGGTCGGTCACGCAGCCTCCGGATCACACTGTGAGCTGCAGGGGAACCCTCTGGGGACCCCTCTGGGGACAGGGACAGGGCAGCACAAGGCTGGCCCGCTCTTTTGGGGGCCATCTGCCCTTTGTGGGGCACTACAGTACCTCTCCTCCTTAGTCAGTGACTTTCATCTTTGCCATCACGGTCTACCTCAGGGGCACCTCTGACACCTGCGGTGCCTTCACACTTGGGCTGTGTTGCTTCTTCTAGGATAGAGGTCAAAGTTCACCCAGCAGAACCCAGTCCTCTCATCACAGGGTAACCCAAGGGACATGCGAGGAGATGACAACCATTCGTCCCTCCTTATGCAAGGCTGGACCTGGTCTCAGAATTCCCTTCCCTTTTGAGCTCCAGGATGTGGGCATTTAGCTTCCTGAGTTGCTTCTGAGGACAGACTCTGAGCCTACCTGGTGCTTGGGCTCTGGCTAAAGTTTCTCAGCAGATGGTGACCTCCTATGGCACATGCCTTGGCTGGCTCCTGAGTCTCAGGTGTCAAGGGTTTCCCTTGGACCTGCAGGGGCCTTGTCTGCTTGGTCTTCCTTTCACACCTGTGCCATGAGTACCATCAGTACTGTGCCTAGTGCAGCCACATGGTTTGGAGGGATAGCATAGGAGTCACTGTCTGTCCCTCGGTTGGACTCCTCCCCACTCATCTTTTCAGGGAAGATAATCAGGCTTTTCCTGGGACCCCAGAGTCCTCCTTATGTGTACAGTCCTTGTCTGCGCTCAGGCAGCGCCTGCCTCTTCTCTGGGAGAGGAAACACTAAGCCTCATCCCCAGCCAGCTTCCCAAGTCTGCAGGAGACTGGGACCCTCAACATGCTGCCTGCTCCGTGTCAGTCTCGCCCTTGTACATGTGAGACCTGTAAGTGACCATCGGCTCAGAATTACCTGGGGACACACATGCACGATGCTCACACTTGCATAGGGACTTGTACACGTGCACACCCTCCTTACACAGTTGCATGCCATCTTACACATATGCGCATACTCCACACACAGCCCATGCACACTCTTGTGTACATGCGCGCTACACTTTCACACTCACTTTATCCGTGATACCTACACAGATGCAGGATCCCATACGCCACAAGGAAGCAGAATCTTAGGAGTAGCCCTAAGAACAGAGTGTGCTCTGATGCCCTGCAAGGTTGGGGACCATTGGCAATGCTATCAATAACTTGAAATTTAGGAACTGTGTGTCTGTGTCTTGCACTGGGTCTGTGTCTGCACTGGGTCTGTGTCTTACTGTGTGTCTGTGTCTTGCTCTGTGGGTCTGTGTCTTGCTCTGTGTGTCTGTGTCTTGCTGTGTGTCTGTGTCTTGCTCTGTGGGTCTGTGTCTTGCTGTGGGTCTGTGTCTTGCTGTGGATCTGTGTCTTGCACTGGGTCTGTGTCTTGCTGTGGGTCTGTGTCTTGCACTGGGTCTGTGTCTTGCTGTGTGTCTGTGTCTTGCACTGGGTCTGTGTCTTGCTGTGGGTCTGTGTCTTGCACTGGGTATGTGTCTTGCTCTGGGTCTGTGTCTTGCACTGGGTCTGTGTCTTGCTGTGGGTCTGTGTCTTGCTCTGTGTGTCTGTGTCTTGCTGTGTGTCTGTGTCTTGCTGTTTGTCTGTGTCTTACACTGGGTCTGTGTCTTGCTGAGTGTCTGTGTCTTGCTGTGTGTCTGTGTCTTGCTGTGTGTCTGTGTCTTGCTGTGGGTCTGTGTCTTGCTCTGTGTGTCTGTGTCTTGCTCTGGGTCTGTGTCTTGCTCTGTCGGTTAGTTAGTCTCGAGGACTCTACTGCTAACAATGTGTGAACGCTCCTAGATTTCCTAGTTACGAACAGGTACTTTCACTCCACCGGGGTCATTTCTTGCTCCTTTGTGCTATTATCCCCTATTCTAGTGAATGCTCTAATAGTGAGTTATCCTTATGTTTGTCTTGTATGCTGCAAAGGCTCTTGCTCTTACTTCTCTTTGATTCCTGACTGGATGAGGATGCTTACAGTGTCTGGATACTTAACTGAACATTGTTACACATGCTTTATCAGGTTAAAAACTGTTTTTAAACTCCTGGTGCAATAACCATGATAAATTAATGATCAATAAAAAATTTGTACATCTAAGAAGCTGCTGACTTATCTGATTCAGTCTGACACAGTAAATTATAGCAGTATTTTTTTTGATATTATACCATACCTACATTACATGGACAAATTTACTTGCTTAGAATGTGTGGTTTTTTTCCCAACATAAGTCATTGTTCTTGCTTGCCTGCCATATCTAGCTGATTGCTGAAGATATACCATACTTTATCTGCAGCATATAGAAATCAAATTGGCACTGACCTGAAGACTTCCTCCCTAATACCTTGTTTTCATAGTTCTGGAAATACTCACTGGAGAAAAGAGTCATCAGCTGTCCCATTCATCAGAGAGCCCTGCATGTTATAGCAGTAACCTGCCAGGTAAACCAACCTATGAATGCAATAGTGGTGTGATTATTACAGGGGTAACCAACTACTATGGTTACAGGGGTGACCAACTACGACTGCTACAGGGGAGACCAACTATGACTATTACAGGGATACCCAACTACGACTGTTACAGGGGTAGCCGACTACAACTATTATAGGGGTAACCAACTACAACTGTCACAGGGATAACCAGCTCTTCTCTGGTTTGTATTTGAGGCTGTCTCCATGGGAGGGAATTGCCTGTTACTGTAAACCTGGCCAAAACCCAAAAGAAACAAAACAAAATCAAACCCCATGGTTTGGGAGGTTATTGGCCCTATAGGGCATGTGTGTGTGCTCTACCCTGTTGGTTAGTTAAACAGACATGGTGCCACACTGCCTGATAAATGGTTTCTTAGTTTTTCTGTAAGTTACAGTCAGTTTTTCTGGTTTTCAGTAATCAATGTTTTGCTTTTGATTTGTTTGTACTTTATTCCCTCAATTTCTTCTTTGTACTTTGAGTTTTGCTGATCATATTTGTTATTTATCTCATAACGCAACAATGTTGTCATATTAGATTAAGTGCAGTACCACCTCAGTCAAATCTCAGCTACACACTCTGTAATGATACAGAATAATGGCTACAGACTCCAAACACCATTCACACCATTTGCAATGGCTACAGACTCCAAACACCATTCACACCATTTGCAATGGCTACAGACTCCAAACACCATTCACACCATTTGCAATGGCTACAGACTCCAAACACCATTCACACCATTTGCAATAGTTTACAGATTCCAAACACCATTTACAAAGTATCTGTTTAAATGTTTTGTGTGTGCTAAAAATGGTACCACTTCCTGTTTGATAGACAGGTATTAATGTCTATGACAACAATATTGATTACCAAGGCTTACTGTCTGCATTTTGAGCATTCTTACCAGCTTAAAAGTTTGGATTTCCACCTAGTTCCTTATAGTCTAACAGCCCTAAATTTCATTTTCGTTGTTCGCATTACTGTGTCAGCTTTCTTTTGTTTTTATTCGGGCTAATCTTTTTGCTCTCCTTTATTTTCAGTCATTGCATTCTGCTCACAAGGGCTCCCCTTTAATGGTTATTTATCCACCTGTTTGGTGCTGCCCAGAACATCAGTGCGGACACCAGTAGCCCAGACATGTCTGCTTACATCTCTTTATTATATTTTTGTGTTCTCTGCTCACTGTTCTTTCCCCATTTCTCCACCCTTCCTTTCTCACAGATCAACAAACCTATTTCACTCTCTACCTTTTTAGTGAGAAGTTGTCAAGTGTGTAATTACTATTCTGTAATGTCTCTACTGCATGTCTCTGGTCCCCTTAACACTCAGCACATACACAAGTATATTTTGCTACCATTTTAACACCATCACTGTCAGATGAAACAAAACAAAACATTTATCATAATATGCTTGGTACCTGCACTTCCTCCACACCCTTCCCTGTTCTGCCTCAGTCTTACAGTAGTCATACCAGGCACTCATGACAACCATTCTGGGAGCCCAGGGCTCACACCAAGAGGTTAGAAGACAGGAATTGCTGGCCTGTATCCAAAATTTGCCCACACAATAAAGACTTCTGAGTTTAAATTTTTATTTATATCAGCAGTAGAAAGTAAGAGCAACACTGAATGAGATGTGACGTTGGTTGGTTGGTTGGTTTTGAGATGAGGTCTCACTGTGTGTACCTCTTGCTGGCCTGGAACTCTCTATGTAGAACAGGCTGGCTTCAAACTCAAGAAGATCTACCTGCCTCTGCTTCCTGAGTATTGGGATTAAAGGCATGAGCCACCATTCCTGCCCCCCCAAAAGACATTTTAAAGTGTCTTTATGAGGATGAGTTCCTAAAAGAAGGTGGTCTTTTAGAAACAGGCTGGGCAGATATGTCCCACGATTCTTCCCACATAACACATACACCAGAAATGCTACAGAATCTCTGCACGTTTTTTATTTTATTATCATTCTCTGAAGGTGTAGCCAGTAATGGCTTTGCAAGCCACAGGGCAGGGAGGAAAGTGTTTTTCCTGGACAGACAGTGGTGAACGAGCCTCGGTGGCCTCCCATGGCAGCAGGGTGAGGGGACAGGGAGGGACCGTAAAGTGACACATGTTCAGCAGCGTGAGACCATAAATACATCCTTTACACCAAGATCATATGTACACATGTGAACATATATATACACATATAAAAATATTTGCCCTACTAGGCACAGAAAGTTTCCAAAGAACAGAATTTGTTTCTGAAACACACAAAAAAGGGGAAAACAACAGTCTGTGGCAGTTGTGCCGTGGTGACTTGATGGAGGCCGTGGGTCCCCCACAAGCTCAGCTGCAGCCCCTCCTGCAGGGCAGGGGTGGGCAGGGCTAGGGAGGGGAAGTGGGGCCTGCCCTGACATGGAGAGGCAGCCAGTGCCTGAGTTGCTGAGGATGGCTGACAGCATGGAGTTACACATTTTCTTTAAAAATAATAAAAATATCCTAATTTAATGATGTTCTTTTAAAAAACAGAGAGTCTCCTTTATAGTGTAGAAAAGAAGGCTAATATTTTAAATTATATTTTACATTTCTTGTGAAAATGAAACCTATGCAGATGTAAGACTCTCAGTGATTTCCAACTGCTTTTGGTGGAGGAGATGCCCTCTGGTCTAGCAAGAGGACACGCCCCCTGGCCTAGCAGGAGGACACGCCCCCTGGCCTAGCAGGAGGACACGCCCCCTGGCCTAGCAGGAGGACACGCCCCCTGGTTTACCAGGCCTTCCTGCACCTGTATTCCAGGGAGTGCCAGGTCTTAGCGAGAGTGCCCCAGAAATCAGTTAGTTGTATAAACAACGTGCTTCGATGTAAACCCCAGTAACAAAAAATAGTTTTATATCAAATACAGTATCAAATTGTCATTTCATGTAAACACAGTGATTCTTGGTTAAAGATTTGAGGCCAGAGTACCACAAAAAATGGCCATGGGGTTAATCCCTGTTTTTAAAAAAAAATCAAGAACTTATAAAAGACAAGAGAGTCCCTCGATCCCCTTCTTAAGCTGTTGGTAGCAAACTGTTCACTCCTGTTAGAAGTGGCTTCCTCAGGATGGTGTTCCCGGAGAAAGCACCAGAGAAGCCAGGACACCTTGGAGAGCTGCACAGCAGGGGCTGTTGGCTATGCAAGTGTGGCAAAGAGCTGTCTCCCACCTCTCCGCACAGTGGTCTCCTGACCCACTGCCCCACCTCTGTTCACTCTGGAGTCTCTGAAGAAGCTTTGGTGGTGAACTGCTGTCTCCTGGCTTCTGCACATGCAGCGGAGTCCTGGTCCCCAGGCCCCAGTGTCCTCTGAAGCCCATGGTTGACAGGCTCCTCCTGTTCCCAGACATGGTGGAGCACCGTCCCCGCCCACACTAAGCAAGCCCAAGCAAAGAAAGAAAACTTAGAGATTTGCATGCTGGTCTACTGCACGGTGGCCTTGAGCGCCCGCCACAGAGGCCTGGCCACTATCCCTGGAGCTCGGAGAAGGGAGTAGGGTAGCCCTCGCTGCAGCTGGATGAGGTGCTCAGCACGGCTGACCCTGGGCTGGAGTCTGCGGGAAACCAGTGGAGACAGGCTTCGGCTCTGGCCCTTCTCTCTGCACACCTAGAAACCCCTCTGCTTTTAAACAGGCTCTGGGCTGAGGATCTTGGCAGGCTCAGGGCATAGCTGGCGCGCACAGTGGGTCTTACCTGAGCTGCTCAGACACTGGGCTGAGCTGGATTTGCCCAGGAGGGTGGAGAGGCTGCTGGCGGGCACCCATCCCTCCTTGCTGCTGGTCAGGTCCCGAACATACCTGAAACAGGAAGTCATTGGCTTTAATGTTCCACATGCCTATAGTCTGTTGTTGGGTGCCTCTGCGGTGGGCAAATGGATGCATCTGAGGTAGGAACAGACAGAGGCATGTCTGAGGTCAGAATACACAGGTCATCTCTGAGGTAAGAACACACAGGTCTTGTCTGAGGTGGGAATCACACAGTCATGTTTGAGGTAGGATTACACAGGGACATGTTTGAGGTAGAAACACACAGATCATGTTTGATGTGGGAACTCATAGGTCATGTGTGAGGTGGGAATTACTCAGGATCATGTATGAGGTGGGAATCACTGAGGGTCATGTTTGAGGTAGGATTACACAGGGACATGTCTGAGGTGAGATCATACAGGGTCATGTGTGAGGTAAGATCACACAGGAACATGTCTAAGGTGGGATCATGAAGGAACATGTCTGGGGTGGTATCACTCAGGGATATGTTTGAGGTAGAAACACACAGATCATGACTGAGGTGGAAATCACACAGGGTCATGTTTGAGATACAAACACACAGGTCATATCTGAGGTGGGAACTCATAGGCCATGTCTGAGGTGGGAATCACACAGGGTCATGGTTGAGATACGAACACACAGGTCACATCTGAGGTGGGAACTCATATGTCATGTCTGAGGTGGGATCACACAGGGTCATGTTTGAGATAGGAACACATAGGTCATATTTGAAGTGGAATTATACACGGTCATGTCTGGGGTAGGAACATACAGGTCATTCATGTCTGTGGTGGAATTGTCTGATGGACATATCTGAGGTAGGGACAAACAGATCGATCATGTCTGAGGTGGGATCACATAGGTACATGTTTGAGGTAGGAACACAGATCATGTCTGAGGTGGGAACACACAGGACATATCTGAAGTGGGAATCACACAGGGTCATGTCTGAGGTAGGAACACATAGGTAATATTTGAGGTGAAATTATACATGGTCATGTCTGGGGTAGGAACCCAGAGGTCATTCATGTCTGAAGTAGAATTGCCTGAAGGACATGTCTGAGGTAGGAGAGCTTACTGCCATCTTACCAGAGGCCCTCAGCGCCTTCTTCCACTACCTCCACCATATCCCCACTCCTCATGGCAAGGGTGTCAGGGCCCCCTTTCTCATCATCCATCACCACTGTGTATTTACCCGGAACCTGAGGGTGACAAGGGATAGGGCTGAGGTTTCATCTTGTTGCCACTCCCTCCCTCCCAGCGCCAGCAGCCCCAACAACACACCTATCCTCTATCTCTGTGTAGCGCCAGCTGTATACTAGCAGCAGTACCCACATTAGAACTAGCATGGGGACGGGCAGTGCAGTGTTGGGGTTCTGCCATTTGTGGAGGTTTTGGTGATATGTCTGGCTTAAACTGAAAAATACTCCTAGTATTGGGGAAGGTAATACAACTCACATTGTGGCCATGTTACAAAATAAAAATGGGTGCACCGACGTGTCTGCATTGCTGCCTGCCTCTATGGGCTGGGGACCCTCAGCTCCTTGCAAATGGTATAGCTTTATGAAATGCTGGCTAGAATATTCTACCAGTGTGAAATATGTGTAAGCATGGGCTGTCCCCTTAAGAAGGGTTGTAAACCACGCCTGAGCTCTAGCAGAGGCAGCACCCACGGTGCCATGAGACTGTGGGTAGTGGATAGTGATCTAAGTGTGCGTCTCCAGTTCATCAACAGTGGCTGCACAGGAGGGCCCAGGTCAGGGTGGGTCCTCACTAGGCACAGGGACCCACCCTGGGGCACCCACAGGGAGGCCATGGTTACCAGCTTCTTAGGGCCCACTCCGCCATCTTCCTCAGCATCCGATGAGTTGATGAGCTCCTCAGCACTGGACCAGCCTCCGTCCTCCTCAGGGGCCTCCAGTGAGTGGGGTGTTTTACTCCAGCCTAGGAGAGACAGTGCCCTGTGAAGCACACACACACACACACACACATGCACGCACACTGCAGTCACAATCAGCCTAGGAGAACAGTGCCTTGTGAAGTACACACACACACACACACACACACACACACACACTGCAGTCACAATCAGCCTAGGAGAACAATGGCCTGTGAAGTACACACACACACACACACACACACACACACACACACACATACACACACACATACACACACACACATACACACACACACATACACACACACACACACACACACACGTATACACACACACTGCAGTCACAATCACCCAAGTGTATTCCATGTGGGGCCCACAGACCTCTTGGGCCGTGTGACTGTGGGACTGGACTTGAATCTACTGTCTTCCTGGGGTCACTGAACTGTGGGGCCCGTGCCAGCTCTCTGTTGTTGGAATCACCTGCTTAGAGTCCTCACTGGTTCCTAGACTGTTGTAAAATGCTGCGTCCATCCTGCTGTGACTGCACAGCACAGGGCGATGCAATGTGAGAGTGTCCGTGACTATTTTGTCTATTTGCTGGGCCACTCTAAGGGGTATGATGAGTCCTATAACTTCCCTGGACATTTCTACCTTCCTCAGGCCCCTGGCCCTACCAAACCCACCTGCTCACACCCTGAGCAAACCCCACGAAGGGGAGCTGACTTCAGATAGAACTCCGATGGTCACTACTCACTTTGCTGCCAGGAAAAACAATTCCCAGCCAGAATGACCAAGTAACCCCTGACCTGTGAGATACACAAGTTGAGGGGCAGGAATATGTGAAGCCGTGTATGGGCAGCCGGGCAACGAGAGAGCCCCAGTCTGCCTTCTGGGAAATCCACTGGGCGGCCAGTGGTCCCTGAATTTCCCACTGCTTCCTTCTTGTTTATCTCGGTGTATGCTTCAAGGGAATAGTCACCGGATGACACTGGAGGGCACACTCAAGCACAGCAAGGAAGGCCAGCTTGCTTGTTGGGTCGGAGGCTAGGCACACCTGACGTCATACGGTACTAGGTGCTGGTGCAGTGTGGTTCTTCCTTGTAAGAGGATGCAGGGGTGTGGTGGAATTATAGAACAGCCCCCATGAAATCAGGGCAACAAGGAGGCTGCTAGCTCTGCAACCACTCAACGTCTGAGCATGCCCAGAACCAGTGATGAAAACCTTCTGTTGCAGGACACTGGTAAGCTTCTCTGACCTCCTAGGAAACAGCTGGGTCTAGACACTTCCCAGCTACCAGCTATGCAGGCTCAGAGCCCACCCCACCATGGCGGGAACAGGTGGAAGCCCTCTGTTCCTTCAGACTTCAGGGCCTGGGGACAGCTGTGTACTTGGTCCTGGGAAGTGTCACGTCAGGCTTGCATCTAAATTAAGAAGTTCTGAGTTCTAGAGGTTTCCTGCTGCGGTCGTCTCCCTTCTCGCTCCAGGCACACCACGTGCAGACAGCCTCACTCAGCTGTCGTCTCCCCACTCCAGCCACATGTGTTACTACAGGCTCACAGGGGGCCTCTGCCTGAGCAGAAGGACAGTTGGAGCGGAGGAACACTTCCCTCACCAGCGCTCCACACAGTCACAAACTATAGAGAAACCGCTGCCTTCCTTAGTGTGTCCATGAGACATGTCAAACAGCTCAAACTTTGGCAGCTGCCATAACTGACGTCTGTGACCAGGTCAGCGCCAGGTCACGATGCTGTCAGGAGCTCTCGGACACTGTTAATGGGGAGTCCTACATGCTGGTCAGCAGTGTCCGGGCAGCAGATGTGAGACAAGACCATGAAAGGATTTACAAGTGTTGATGACCTCAAATTAGGTGGCATCATGCTTTGGAGGATACTGGGAGATGGCATGAGAACGTTAGGCTTTGTAACCTGTCTGTCTGTCTGTCGGTCTGTTTGTCTCGTATGGCCTGCATCTGCCCCCACATCTGTAGAAGGCAGTGCATGATGGAAGGTATGAAGGGCCGGAGCACTAAACTGGAACGAGGTGGGAACAGCATTTGGCTGTGACTGTCATCTCTATGCACCGTGTCCCATGGGAGATGTCTCAGGGGTCTGAGTAAGAAGTGGGGAGTGCTGAATGGGTGAACGCAGACCTTCAGAGGTCTCAGGCTGATAGGTGACTCCCGAGCAACTGGGAGTGCAGCCCCAGAGCTCTGCATCTACCCACTGGAGAACGCTAGGCGGCTGCTAACCTCTGAGGGCTGCATCTGGGTAGTTAGGGCCTGGAGCATCGTTCGGGGTAGAATAAGTCTGGCAGCATGCTTCCCTGCATGGTCCTGAGAACCCTCTCCTGGAATCTGACATCCTTGGGGGACAATGGAGGACTCAGGACTCCAGTGGCCCATTGAGTGACCATCTGCCAGGTGCAAAGACTTGATCTTGCAGCTTTTTTCTACCCAGAAGGCCTGGGCCAGCTGGTGACTCAGGGGAGGGTGCTGGGACTGTGATCCTTGAACAGGGCACCTGCAGCCTGCACCAGCACTAAGTGATAAATCTCAATGAAAAGCTGGTCGGCTAAGCTGGGCCTGAACCTGTGGTGCCAACCACGGGCCAAGGAGCCAGCAGGAATGTGGCATCTGCTACTGTCACTAGGCTTCAGGCTGTGAACCATCATTACTACTGCTCCTGGCTCTTCTGATCTACTCGCTTTCGTCCTAGGTGCCTGCACAGCCAGACAGCATGCCGGGCTGGGGTTCAGGGCTGCAGCGCTACCTCGCAAACCAAAGGGAGTCGGGTCGCTCTTTACTTCGTGCCGCTTAGCTTTTTTGTCAGGGCTGGTCGGAGAGGCTGCAGGAAGAGGAAGAGGCAAAAATACAACAGTAGAGAGAAAGCTGAGGGACTGCTGAGTGAGCGGAGGAGGCAGGTGAGAGGTTCGTGAGATGGAATGGCTGAGGAGTCTCACAGGGAAGGGGAGAGGCCCGGAGAGCGGAGGTGGGAGATGGTAGCCTTAGCCGTCAGTCATCCTCTTAGGGGCTGCCCTCAGCTCTGCTTTAGAAAGAATGCAGCAACAGAACAAGCGTCTTTTGTTCAAGATTGAAGCCAGGTAAGAATTATAAATTGGGAAACACTTTAATTTTGTGGACCCACGCCTGTCACATGGGGAGAGTGGGACTTTGTGGGGAGCCCTGCGCAGAGCCAAGGCCTTCCAGGGCTTTGGTCACTGAAGAGCATCCCCAGGGGACAAAACCATCTCAGCTCTCAGTGAAAAGGCTTCATTACCACTGTTCACTGGCAAACACCCTAGAAGACACCTGACCATGGAAATCGGCACCTGAGGGTCACGACAGCAAGAAAGGCAGAGGCCCGTAGAGCTTGACAGGAAAATGTGAGGTGAGGCAGAGGGAGGAGGGGCAGAAGACGGCAGGCTGGAAAAATGGTTAACA
Organism: Apodemus sylvaticus; assembly: GCF_947179515.1. Lineage (NCBI taxonomy): Eukaryota > Metazoa > Chordata > Mammalia > Rodentia > Muridae > Apodemus > Apodemus sylvaticus. The sequence continues at coordinate 8,706,170 of NC_067489.1, read as the reverse complement.
GCCCCAGTTCTTAGAAGGCTGCACTCATAAAGCTGGCTCTCTCTGTATCCAAAAGGCACCCCTAAAAGATAACGTCAGGCGTTTGTATCTACACAGCATTGGAGGGCACAAATGATGGGGTGGGGGATGGGCTTGTGTGGCTGCATGTGGTGCCAGAGGTCGCCACAGGAAGATGGTGTGGAAGGCAGTGGGGGGCACTGCCTCTTTACCTTTCTGACCTTTGAGGTTAGCCAAGCCCTGCAGCGTGAAGCGCTTTCTGGAAAGCGCAGAGCTTTCAGAGGTAGAACTAGGGACCGCATCGTCTAGGAGGGAGGAGAGACAGAGTGCAGAGATAGCATCTGGGAGGGAGGGTGGCAGGGTGCAAGGGCCATGGCCCCACTCAGGTAGGTGGGCAGAGAGCAGTTGAATGCCCTAGGGTGCACCTGGTGGAGGCACCCGGTGACCGTGAACGGGGTCTCCTACTGTGTGAGCAGTGTGCTGAAGGGCTCCTGGGTTCTCCCATGCTGGCTGTGAGCAGCCCAGGAGCAGTGTCTGAGAGGCCCACGCTGCAGGGACACTCACCTTTGCCCTTCTCAGGGGGCTTTGGTAATGACGAGCTCACGTAGCCTTCCAGGCTGAGCGGGTCCGTCTTCCGATCTTCGAGCTTCTTGACGTTTCTCGTGCTCCCTTTTGTGGGACTGAAGGCGCGAGTGAAACATAAAGAAAGAAAGTGTGTTGGTTAGCGCCTTGGGGCTGACGGAGGACAGAAGGCGTCAAGACATCTCGGCTTCTCGACTGTCTTCCAGACTCCCTCCCTCATTCAATGTTGTCACCTGGCTGTACCACTGGCACCTGATTATCTCGAGGCAGAATTCACAAATAGGAAGCTGTGCATCAGGGGACTTGGTAAGGAAATTAGGACTAGGGACCACACCCTCAGGCCTGCTATTCAGGCATAAAGCCACTGGCACTAAATCTCCAGGTGACACTGGAGGACCTTGTGCAAACTCATCTCGGTGACAAGGTCAACGGTGGTGCTGACAGAACTGCTGCTATTCTTGCTCCTGTTTCGCTCTGTGGCTTTAGTAGATCCTTTCAGCACCGTGTCCTGTGTGCTGGATTCTAGGCATGCCCAGTAAGACACACTGCTTCCCAGGAGCTGGCTGATACACAGGCAAGCTCACCTAGTGCTGGATGGCGTGGGCAGAGGGAGGCTGTGGGACTGTTCCAGAGCTCGGTGCTGGCTGGCCTCTGTTGGGGAGGGGCAAGGGACACGCAGTGAGAACTGAGCATCACGCCCTCACAGGCTCAAGGCTCTTGGACCGTGGACAAAGGCACATGGGAAAACACACAAGTCAAAGGCAGCCTCACCCCGGCAGGCCTGCAGCTGGCTGGTCAGCACCTTCCGGATCTCATTCACCCACGCTGCTTTAATCTCGGGAGTCGGTGCCTGTCCCAAAAGAGAGATGGGAGCCAGAGATCAGAAAAACATACTGCACTTTCCACCAGACACGCCCAAGGAGAATCCTGGGAACTAAGGGGCCCCTGTGTATGGAGTAGGAGCAGGTGGAGGGAATGTCCCTTTGGGGGTCTCCCTGCAGCACAGGACTGATTGCAAAAGGCCATGGGTTTGTGCAGGTGTCCAGGGCACGGCAAAGAGGCCACCTCTTCTGCTGCTGCTGGTGTTCTGGGCTAGTGGCATGACATGTAGGACAGGTCTCCCAGAAGTGTCCTGTATCTGACCTTGTTTAGGTAATAGGCACAGTGGCGGGTCTCAGACTCACACAGACTGCCATATGGGTGTGACTGGGCTGAGAGTGTCATCTGTGGCCAGGACTGCTGGCCTATGTTAGTAAAGTGGTCTGAAGTCCAGCTTGAATACTGTTGTCAGGACAGCTGCTAGGCCCAGCCCTTGATTCAGGTCTGTGTGGCCTGCTGGGCTGGGTATAAAATTGGAAGGCACACTGGAGTTGCCACACTACTATGGCCGCTGTGTGCTGGTCAGTAGCCAGCCTACTCTGAGACTCTGAGGGCAGGTGAAAGGCACAGCCATGCTGGGCGAGGACCTTCATGGAGCACTTAGGTTCTTGGTGGGTCTCATGGAGAGGATGCTACCCCTAAGCCAATATTGTGGCTCTGCCCTCTCTGCCATATGTCAATAAGGACAGGCATGCCATACCTTCCACCAGACAGCCAGGCTGTGTGGACAAAGCTCTCCAGGGCTATTGAGAGGCGTGGGAGCCAGAGGCATTTCTGGAAGTATCCTTCTAGTACCCTAGTTGAACTTATTCCCAATTTCCATCCTGTGCCTAGCACATCTTGTGTCCAAGTACTGCTTCTGGGGGATGCACCTCATGAAGACTGTTGACCTGGTTCTCACTGCAAGTCTCTTGCTGGCCACCCTGAGGAGGCCTAAGGGTGACCTTGGCTCCTTGGTTTGCAGGGCAGGAGGATGGCCGTACCTGAATGATGTAAACCTCCTCCCTTGCGTTGTACCAGATCTCGAACTTCTTGGTGTCACCTTTCACGTTCTCTGTGATGCCAACGGCAGTCATCTGGCAGGGGTAGGAACAGACAGGCATCAGCATGCATCTCCTCCAGTGATGGTGGAAGCTGATGGCGCCCTTGAGGGCGGGGTAAGGGCTAAGGGTGGTGGGCGTCCCTCCCAGTGCTGCTCTGGTCACTCACATTCAAGGACTGCTTGTAGCTGTAGGATGGAGCCTTCTCGTAGCCCTCCCCGTTCTCCTCCCTCTTCTTGCAGAAGAGGACGGCTTTCTCATGCAGAAACAGGTGCCGCTGCATGGGCTTGAACCTGGCTAGTTCCTTCACTTTGGTGTGGCCCTTCTTGTGGTCTGTCCACACGCTGAAGGAACCTTGCATCAGCAGCTTCCCCAGGTCACCAAGGTTTCCCTGGAACACAGGACACAGGTTAGGCATGCAAGGCAGGGGAACTCGGGCTGGCCAGTGTTCTGAGTACACCGGAAAGGCTGTGCACTGAAGGGTTCTCCTTGCAGCCCGTTCCAGAGGGATGAATTTTAGGAGGTGGGAAAAGACTGGGCAGTAGCTGCAGGGGTCAGGGGAAGAGGAGACCTAGTCTGGAGGAGCACTACTGTGGTGGGGAAGGGACAGCTCGGAACCTAACGCACAGCAGACTTCAGCCAACCACATGTCCCCATGGCCCAATCAGGTGGAATTGGTGTGTCACCAAGGCAGAAGCAGGGATGGGGTTTATGGAATCTGAGCTTCACACTCAACTGTCATAAGCTATTAAAAATGAATACCATGTAGTCATAAAAAACAGAAAATAAATGTTAAATGGTCATTCAGAGAAGCAAAATCCTTCTATGTTGACTCAGGTGGCCTATACAGAGACCCTAGGCCATTAGACCAGCCACCTGTCACCAGCCACTGGACCACACACCTCATCACAGAAAACAGAGGGTCCCAGGGCTGTCCAGGAAGTAGGCAGGAGGGAAGCGATTTCAGGTGCATCCTGTTGGAGAGACCCTCACCCTCCTAGGGGAACAGTCTTGGTCTGCTCCGCATATGGACAAGCTCCTAACTCAGAACGTGGGTCTGCCCTAGGCTCTGGGCCACATGTGTTCACTTCAAGACTCAGGGAGCTTGGAAGTATTGATAAGATTTCCCTATCAAACTGCTCATGAGACCAGGACCAAGATAGGGCAAAGGCCAGTGTGCCCTCAGCACCATGGTGCCACTGTGGGGCCTTACATCATAGCCAGTGATGGCGATGAGGTGCATAGAGTCGTTCACCGCCTTGAGGATGCCCAGGATGGAGCTTAGCGCCTCCTGCAGGTCCTCAGCCCCTTCACAGTGCTTGCTGTATTTCAGCATTTCCTGAGGAAGAATGCAAGAGGATGCACTTAGATACCAGGGTCTTCTCCCTTCTCCCCAGGAGCAGCTTGGCTGTCTTTCAGATTCAGATTCCAGGCAAGGCCTGAAGGTGTGGCCCCCAGACAGACACTGGCACACCAACCACCAGAGTCCTGCTGCTTGTCAGGAAACCCGGAAGCCGGGACAACAGGTGGACAGCTGGGTCCTGCGGAGCAGGTGCTACCTGGCTGAAAAAGTGCATCCCTGTCTCCTGCTTGCTGCCATGACCATGCTAAAGGCACAGGGATGCAAACCCTTTCCTGTGCGGCCACACTGAGCTAACTCTAAGCCAGAGCTCCTCACTCTCCACTGTGCTAGGGACCAACAGGACAGACAGGGCTCTGCTCTCATCCTCATGAAGAGGCCATAGGCCATCAGCATAGACTCCTAGTATAGCTGGCCGTGGGCAGGTACCTGGCACTCTACAAGGTTTAGCACACAGTAGGCCCATACACATGGGCCAATGAATCAGGGCCGCAGCAAGTGGCTCCTAAGAGCCCCCTTGGGGCTAGGGTCAGGGTTCACTGAGCCCCGCAGCGGCGGGTGTGGCTGCCCCAGGCAGCTGCCCCAGAGGCTCACCTTGAGCAGCAGCTGGTACTTGGTTATCCTCTGCACAGGCTTCAGCAGGTAGGAGTCGAGGCTCAGCTTGTGGTCCAGCTTCTTCTGGCACTCCTGCAGCCACCAAACACTCGGTTACGCAAGGCCACGGCTCTGTCCAAGGCCACGGGAAAGGAAATGCTAGAGGGCGAGGGGCTCAGGACCAACCTGGAAGAAGGGGCAGTCGGAGCACTGCCTCCACAGGCTCTCGGAGCGTGGCTTGTTCTGACAGTACTTCTCATAGATCTGGAACTCCTCCATCTGCAGCCGGGAGGGACAAAGAGTGCAGGCTGCCTCGCAGGCACGCCGGGCTGGCCAGCTTCCTGAGCCCTGCTGCCCTCAGGACTGCTGTTCACCAACACTGGAGCCTCCCTCATATCTAACCGCCTTGCCCTGACCATTCACAGTGTGGAGAGGTGGAGAGAGCTCTGCCGAGAGGTGGTCTGCAGTACAATCTGCTTATTTACATAAAATTTCAGGGTGCCCTCAGGCAGGTTTGTAAATTATATAGGTTATTTTGTAGAATACACACGAGCGAGACTGAAGAGATTGCTCAGTGGTGAAAAGCACTGGCTGAGGGGCTAGAGAGATGGCTCAGCGGTTAAGAGCACTGACTGTTCTTCCTAGAGGTCCTGAGTTCAATTCCGAGCAACCGCATGGTGGCTCACAACCTTCTGTAATGGATTCTGGTGTGTCCAAAGAAAGCTACAGTGTACTCATATACATTAAATAAAGAAAATCTTAAAAAAAAAAAAAAAAGGCCCCGGATGCTCTTGCAGACGACACAGGTTCGGTCCCCAACATCCACGTGGCAATTCACAATTGTCAGTACTCCAGTTAAAGGGAGACAGCATCTTCTTCTGGCTTCTGTACACAACACACACACACACACACACACACACACACACAGAGTATACACACACACACATATATATATATATATATATATATATATATATACATACATGCATACATACATTCAGATACTCATATATACATACTAAAAATAAACCTTAATATTTTGTAAAATCGAATTGCCCCTGTGTGCTCAGGGGATGTAGAAGGGCCTGGGGTGTGGCTAGGTCTAGAATAGAGTGCTCTGGGGGAGCAGATGGTTTGGGGGTTCCGAAGGCTCTGGATCTTTAATGGACATAGGGTACATATGGCTATACATCACAGATGTTCCTAGGGTATCGATGGATCTAAAATGCAGGGGCTCTGGGATAGACTGTGTGGGAACACAGTTTAAGACATATTTTGAAAGGCAGGTAGTGTGGACCATATGGTTCTGAGGCATGAAACAGGCTCTGGAATAAAACCTTGATGGTTTGTGGGTACAGAGGGCCATGGGGCAAGGGTAATCTTCACGTGCCTTGAGCCACACCTACCCTGGCTTCCTTCAGCAGGCTGGCAAGGGTGACGCCTGCATCCTCCATGCCTGGACGCCCTGCTGTCCCTCTAACTCTGGAGTCCTCCTGGGTTGTGATTTCTAATATTATCCCCACCTAGTGTGGCCTGTTAGCTCTGAGCTCGGATCAAGGGACGCCATGAATGAGGGGCAGGCAGCGTCTGCTCCTGCTGGCAGGGGCTCTGTGCCCAGGTCCCTAATGCCACAGCTGCTGAGGGTCAGACTATGGGCATGGTGAGTGTGGAGCAAGAACAGTTCCAAAGATAGAGGGTGGCCTGCACCTCACCGCTGCCATGGTGCTTGCCACAGGTTGCCCATCCTCACTGACAGCTGGGCAGCATCTCCCACCAGAAGGCCATTTCCTAGCACTTCCTTAATCCCAATTCCCTTTTCATTATCTCACAGTTAGCTCAACACAGGTGGCTTCTCACCAGGGTAAGGAGCTCTTCAGGACAGGGATCCACACAGACTCCTACTCTACAGGAGAGACTTTAAAGAGTAGTCCAGCCGCGATGCTGCAGACTTGAGGAGCATGCTATGGGTTATTCTGTAAGCACCCCTGAGCTCTGTGTAAGACGACATTGCCCCTGAGAAACTCAAGGAGACTCAGGCAGCTCTGGGGTACAGACGACTGTGGGATGGAATGCTGAGGTATGGAGGGCTGTAGACATTACATGGGGGATTCTTATCGGTCACAGGGGTGCTGATGCTGGCTAGGGCTCATGGGCCCACAGAGTGGCGACCACCCCAGGTTTGGGGACTCTGGGAGATATGCTAACGGCCAGGCTGAGCTAAGATAAATATGGGTCTGTCTTCCCTCCTACCTGGAGCCAGGGCCTCACTATGAAGCCTTTGATGGCCTTGAACTCAGAGACCTCCAAGCACCTCCCTGCTAATGCTAGGGTTAGAGGTGTGGGGTGTGGCCCACCTCACCTGGCCTTGGTAGTGACTCTCCAGAGTGTCTGCGCCCAGTTCCTGCGCACACTCGAGTAGAGTATGGGGCTAGACCCTGGGACCTGGTGTGTGCTGGACAAGCGCTCTACCACTGAGCTGTACCCCAGGAGCCTCTAGTTCATGTCATGGCGTTGCTTTGTATTCTCTTGTCAGCGACCTCCCGGAAGGGAGGTGTGAATCTGACACAGTTCACAGGGCTCAACACGGCAATGGGTCTGAGGGAAGCGGTGTGCATTCCGCTCTTTCTGGTCAAAGCGTCTCCACAGGCTGCTCTTTCAGACTGAGCTCCACTACCCTGTGAGGGAAACACCTGTGATTCTTAGGAGGAGAAGATGGATGTAGAGAGAGCCCAGTGCCTTTTCCAGTGTTGCCCAGCGAGCAAGGCTTAGGCAACAACAAACTAACCCACAAGGAAAGTTTGGTCACACCGGGCCTCAGAAACAATGTTCCACTGTGTTAGGCCTCAGAACTGATGACTCCACCACTTCCAAACCTTGTGCCTGACGGTTTTCCTCTTTTTAAGAAGCAGTCATTAGCCTTAGAAGCAAGATCCCACGTTCCCTTCCTTTCCCACTCCACTGGAGACACTTTTGTCTGGTTTCAGCTGCAGTGGGAGCTGAAGACATCAGTGATTGGCAGCCTTGACCGGCAGGCAAGCTGCCATACATGGTGTGTGACACGGAAGCACCAACCCCCCACCCCCACTCAGTGATGCAGGTCCAGGGACCCTCAGAGGAGCCCTGAGAGACACACTGTCTTAGATACATACCCTTTCCAGAAAGCACCTCCCCACCAGCTCTGGGCAGTCTATGCAACTCTCCAGCTCCCGCAGGAATATTCTGTGTGGAGAGGTTATCAGTGAGGCAGTGAACACAGCAGAATCAGATGGCATTGTCTTTAGAGACCCAGAACAATCCTGTTACAGTGTGGCAGTACCTCCCCACCTGGTCTGGGAGCCTGCAGCCCACACCCGGCCCTGGCTCCTCCGTGCCCGCAGCCCAGCAGTCTCCCTTTATCTGGCCTTGTACTTCATACAAAAGTCAGAGCTGCCCTTCTAGGAGCAGAGGGAGAAGATGGGCAGAGATGGGGTCGAACACTCAAAGGCTCTGCGAGCCTTGTATATGCTGGCCGTGAGCTTGTCGGCTTTCTGGAATCCACCAACTCCCCTGTGCCTCCTGTGGAAACACTGGCTTTACCTGTCCCCTGGGGCAGGTCCCAGGAGAGGAAGGATGCTTGGGAGCCACTGCAATTTGAAGCCACATGAGCCAAGCTGAGGACCAGCCTCAGTGATGCCAAAGGGAAGGTTCTGAGCAGCTGCGTGAGGATGGGGTGTGTGGGGTGTGTGTGTGTGTGTGGTGTGTGGTGTGTGTGTGTGGGGGGGACAGCTGCTTCCTTTATAAGCCAGCAGATCCTGCTGAAGGACCTGGCCTTTGGAGGTCCCAAGTACTAAAGAGGAAGCTTGAGGGCCGGGCTGCTGCCTGGGACCCTGTCCCCACTCCCAATCCCCCGGCAGGCTGCGAGCCTATCCTCCGAGAGAGAATGCATCAGGGCACATACTCCGCGCTCTCTGGTGCTCTCCCTGGAGATTTGCGCCCAGCCAACACCCCAGGCTATGGATCTCTGCTCCCCAAAGACAGCCATGCCAGAAGCAGGGATCACAGGGACTGTGTGCGTCCATGTCTGATGCATCTACATCTGACTGAGGTGTCCTACCTGTTGTGGAAGTGATAGATTTCCTCCATGTTCCCAAACAGAATGTTCTTCTTGTTTTGCAGGCCTGTGGAGATGAGGTGTGCCATCAAGGGGTTATCCATCTCTGCAGCATAGCCCTGCAAGGGAGGGGAGGAGGCGGTCAGCCAGGAGAGCCATGCCTGGAGCTGACAGGAAGCACGGTGGGCTTGGTGTGAGTATCGGGACACAGGGACTCTGCCTCACTGCTTTAAGTGAGGCGAGGGCCGAGGAGGAACTCAGGGATGAGTGCTTGCCCGGTGTGCATACCCTGTCCTGAGGTCCATGCATAGAGCCAGAAAGACAATGAAAACTGACACACTACTCCTCTCTGTCCATGCCTGCCTGCAATGGTCACCTGGAAAAGTTTCATAAAGCACAAGCGACTACAGACAGACACCAGTGGAGGCAGGTGGAGCTCCCGTCTTCCTCTCTGACCTTTCCATCCGGTCTCACCTACACAAGGCAGAGGCTGTGCTGGAGCTGTATGTATCCAAAGTAACTTGCTCTTAATTTCCACTGCTGAGAGGACTCAGGGCCCAGGGTCCTCTCCTCAAAGGCCTCTTACTCCAGACCTGCCTTGTCCTGGAACTTTCTCTTTTATCCGTGTGTGTGTGTGTGTGTGTGTGTGTGTGTGTGTGTGTGTAAGACAGAGATGATGCTGGGCCTTATCCTATAGCCTGCGCTGACCTACACCTTATGTAGCCCAGGCTGGCTTTGAACTCACAGTGATTCTCCAGCCTTAGCTCCTGGGTGCTAGGATTACAGGGTGCACCACTACACCATACACAGAACTGTGTGCACTGTTTCCTATGACCCCCATCACTGTCACTGAGGTCATGTGGGCCATGTGTTTGCTATGTGCATGGACAGCTTTTGTGGCTTTTGTCTCTGCTCCTGGGCAGGTCCAGCTGCTCTCCCTGCTGAAAGACATTTGAGCTGTTTTTGGTTTGGGTCTGATACAAATAAACCGGCTATGAGCATTTTCATACACTCTATTGTGGGCATAAGTCCTCATTTCTAAGCAGCATTTTAAAATATCCTTTGTGTTTGTGATAAACATGTGTTTGTATGGAGTGTGTATGGTGTGTGTGTGTGTGTGTGTGTATGTGTATGGTGTGTGTGTATGTATGTGTTGTGTGTGTCTGTGTGGTGCTGGAAATGAAACCAGGGACCTCATGCTAGGCAAGTCTCTTTTCATTTTTTTACCTTGAGATGGGGCTTCAAGCTGGCCTTGAACTTGCTCTGTAGCCCAGGTATTAGCCTTTGTCAAGAGGTCTAGCTCTAGCAACAATTTGAAAATGGAGCTGTTGTGTGAGGGCAGGCCTAACACTGGCACACGCCCATCCTCACCTCCAGGACACAGAGCAGCTCCTCCACGTAGGCCCGCTCCGTGTCCAGAAGCTCATTCATCACATGTCTGTGGACAGAGCACGGGGAGCAAAGATGTTAGCGTGAGAGAATCATCTGGAATTACTGAGTGAGGGGACTTATTTGTGAATGGAGAAGTCACAAATCTAGGACTCTCCCAGTATGGGGAATTGTGCTGTCCGCTCCCACTGCCTTCTGGGATTGATTTCTCTACCCACTTTCTGGCCTTTGTGGCCATCTGGAGAGACACGATGCCACCTCCACACATACTCGTAAGTCACGATGCCCCCGCTTCCTTTGCAAGCCATTGGAGTCTTGCCAAGACAACTTTACCAGGAAGGACCTCCAACCCCTACCCCAGAGCCTCTGAATAGGTGTGGCTCTTCAGTTTCACTCAGCTCCTGTCCTGCACAGGACAGCTCCTTGGTGAGCATCTGCGGCCCAGCAGTGTGCCTAGCAGTGTGGGGCCCAGGAGGAGATGAGGGCAGGCTTACAAAGTGTCCAGCCATCCATGCCTTTCAGATGTGCGGACCACCTACCTATAGACCATCTGCCCATTCATCCACAAAGGCCACGGCCCATGGAGTACCAGATTGAGACCTGGACACGGACTGTTATAAAGCAGCCAATGGCCAAGTTCCTAGGCCTGTGAGTGAGACTGGGTTAGCAGAGTGGAGAGCCTTGAACCTGCTACTCGGCCACACACTGCATGGGCACATGGGAAGCCACCTCCGTCTCAGGGCCCCTGTGTGTCACCCTGCCCGGAAGCTCCTCTGCTGTCCCGCCCCCCTCTGCCTCTTCCATCTTGCATCCGAAGCGAGAAGTGACAGAATGTTCCTTTCAGCTGGTGTTCTATTTCCATCATTCACTGTCCTGCATCTCCTAGGAAGGACACTGCTGAGCTGGTTGGGGACATCTGGAAATACGTTGCCTGCATGTACCTGTTTGCTCATGTGCTTCCAAGAGCATTTCTTTATTCTTACTGTACACAGCGCCAACACAAGTAGTCAGGTAGGACCATGTAGGGCTGACCCCTTTCCTGCCATCCCTGAGGTCATGACCCCAGGTCCTGGCTAACACACCCCTGAGTGGTTTTTTTCTTCTCTGCATTTTTACCGTCTTGTGTTCACACTGTCTGGCCTGCATGCTGCTCAGAGACTTCATGAGTGAAGGGACTTGGCTGAAGGTGATCAACAGGCAGGTCTCAGTGGGGGACATTCTGAGGGCAGGCCTTGAGTATGTCAAAGCGTTCAGTCATTACTCTGCAGGTGCCTTGGTGGATAGGTACATGGTCACATATAGCAGAAGGTAGGATGCACAGTAAGGGCTTAGATGGTCACCTGCCCAGCCTACGTGTGTGTGTGTGTGTGTGTGTGTGTCCTCTAGCTCACATGTTGTTTTCAGTTGTCATATACATGGTGCTGGCTTCCTTCCTGCTCTGTATGCCAAGGTCTTAAGTGCGGCTTCCCATCTTCCTGTCGTCAGTACCCAGACGCTCCCAGCCCCGCAGCCTGATCAGAAGCACAGCGCTCACCTGCGTAGGATGGCCAGGCTCTCTTCCTCCTCCCCTGTGGAGCTGGTGCGGCCCTGCCGGGGCTCACTCATTTCGCTCTGGGGAGAGAACAGCGTCCTGGGCTTGAGGATGAAGTGCTTCCTCGGGCCCTGACCACCCACCTTGGTTCCCATTTGGAATAGAATCTGAGGAGGGCAACAGTGCCCCAGAGCCATAGACAACCAGGTCACACCAGAGGAGGGTGCCGAGCTGCCTTGCTACGGCTCCGACAGGCACACACAGGGTCATCGCGGCATGAGCCTCACCTTGGCTCTCCTGTAGGGCCCTCTGCGGAGGGCGCTGCCCTCAGAGCTGGAGTTCTCAGAGCTTCGCCAGGAGCCTAACGTAGAAAGAGGCAGAGAAGGGAGTTAGCGCTGTGGAGAACTGTACCCAGAGGGAAAAGGGAAGAGAAGAAACGGTTACAGCAATAAAGATGGGAGGAAAGGTGATTGGTGGGCAAGGGGTGTTGACTGGGCCGCCACAGTTCTAGACTGGGAAGAGCAGACAGGAGACAGTGGAAAAAAGGGAGGGAACTCTCGCTGGCACCTTAGAAACCTTGGAACCCCTTGCTCGGGCCATCTCCTCCCCCCTATTCTCCACCACCCAGAATGGTGGGGCGCTTCTACAAGATACTCATGGCTGCCGTAGGCCAACACAGAAGCCTGTTCTTCTCTGGGATATTTTTGTGTGTTTGTTTTTGTTTTGTCCCAGGGTGGAAGGGAAAGACTGCTCTCCTGATGTAGGGAGGAGGACCTCTCTAAGCAAGGTGACCAGACACCCTCACAGCTCATGGGGTCTGAAACACGGTTCCACTGTGAGTGACAGCCTGGAGCACTTGGGAAGAGTCAGAGCTGATCCAGGGGCACGATTGTGGCATGGATAATGGATGGACAGGGAGGGAATGGGTCAGAGGAAGAGACTTGAGGCCCTTTCCTATTGGGTCGGTCAGTGTTCAGAGGGTCACTAGAACTCAGCTGAAGGGACCCAACTCTGCCATGGCCAGGGCATAAAAGCAGCCACAGCTGATGATGGGGCAGAGTGTGGCTGAGTCCTAGTAAGTCCATCAAAATGGGTGACAGAATAAGCCCTGAGCTGCAGGCTGCTGAGAGTGAACGGAGTCAGGGAGGGCAGGGAGAGCACATGAGGCAGGCCTGGCTCCTCACACAGCCAAGTGGCTGTCTGAGAGAAGAGTGTACCTGGTGAGGGGGAGGGGGACTTGGTAAGCGCCTCTGGTCGGGGGGCCACGGGCTGCACAGGCCGTGTCTGCTTGGCTGCCAGTTTCTTCAGGCTGGCCTGCCTGCGGTGGAACATCTCCTCAGTGCTTTCTTGCTTCTGAAAGACTTTTTGCACGTGTTCCTGAAATGACATGGCTTCTGAGACACCTTGCAAATGTCATTTCCAGCCCTTTAAGAACACCCTGTCATCCAGAGAGAGTGTCAGCGGCTGCAGCCTCCTCTGCCCCAGGTCAGTGGGGCGTTCCATGATCCGTGCTGTACCAGCTCTGGTCAGACAGTGAGACCTGCGTGAGACCCCCAGCAGGACAGGCGCCATCTCCAGAACTCGGAAAGGACGCCTGTGGGCGGGGGATCGATCTCTCCCTATCGCCCCAGAAGTGTGCTTAGGGCAGCTGGCTGGGGAATAGGGGAGCCAGCCAATCCTCCGTGTAATATCAGAGGTACCCAGGTACGACCAGGGTTCCAGTGAACGCCACACCACAACCCCACACCTGTCCCAGGCGATGCTGGGGGAGGTGGTGGCACGGGATAACTTCTGTGATGGAGGAAGGGCTGAACCTGATGCCCACCCCCACCCCTCGCACTCCTACCCACCAGCCCCGTCTCCTACTCAAAGTGTTCTTCTGGGGTTGAGGGTTTAGCTCACTAATATTGCCTAGCAGGTGTGAGGCCCTGGGCTCAAGCCTTAGCACCTCAAAGACAGGTTCTTTGACATCCTATGAGGTGGGTCCCCAGCCCCCAGGCTGCCGTCGGAGATAGACACTCGTGCTTGGCATTACCAGAAGGTCCTGGTTGAGGATGCACTCATATTCCTTGTAAATCTTATTGAGCTCCTGAATCTTATTTTCTGCACCGGTCTCCAGAAACTTCTCGATCTCCTGAAGGGCTGCCTCCGCGCCATCCTGGGACTGGCATTTGTCCACAGGCTGCGAGGCTAGCAGGAAGATCCCCTCATCGCTCCACTTCATGGACTGGAAACAAGAAAAGGCTGTCAGCCTCAGCACCTGCCGCCCCATCCTTCCCCTGTGTGGCTGCCTGCTGGAGCCCTGTGCTCCCCACAGCTGCCTCCAGTCTGATGCATCTGCAGGAAATGAGGTCCCTTGCAAAGGGGACCTGGAGGGGCGTGGCATTGCAAAGCTGTCTTGATTTCCAGGGCTGAATGCACCATGGGGGGGGGGGGTCAGAATATAGTGGGAGTAACAGAGAGCCCAAGAAACCATTAGTGGGGCGCTGAGTGGACAAGCCAGGATGCAGGGTGCGCAAGATAGGATGCAGGGTGTGTGTGTGTGTGTGTGTGTGTGTGTGTGTGTGTGTGTGTGTGTGAGCACCCGCCCTCTGGTTGTTCAGTTAAGTCCAGCTGGGTGTCCTACCGTCTCCAGGAGGCTATGCAGCTCCAAGGACTTGCTGAGAAGGCCCCGCCTCCTGGTGACCTCAGAGGCGAAGTGGTCACAGAGGTGCTGGAGCTCCTCACATTTGGGGTGGATGGAGTCCACAGCATAGTGTCTGTTCTCAATCAGCTGCTGACCTTCCAGTGACAGGGCTCGGGCCTTGTCCACAGCCACCTGCAGGACACATCAAGAGTCTGTTTAGTCCCATGCAGAGAGACAAATGGTAAACCTATTGGTCCTATTAGTCCTGTTGGTGTCTGTCTGAAGGTGGATGATGGGCATGGAGTTTGTGGAGGGCTTTGGTGCCTGAGGGCACTGAGTCCTCTGCATATTCTGAGGCCAGAAGTCGTGGGAGTCAGGAAGGTGTTGGGTTGCCCAGGCAACCTAGTAAGTTCATGTTTGAAAGTCAAGGGATAATGACAGAGCTAGACAGGGCTGTGGAGGATCGGGTGTGAGCCCGAGATGGCAGAGGACATGTAGGGGTCCCTGCACACTGCCCATGCCACTCCTCAGGTACCACAGGAGCTTATGTCCAAGGAGAAACTCAGTCCTGTGCCCTCTGCAGTCAGATGCAGCCGTGACCTTTCCCCATCCACCCGTGCCCAGTTCTCACACTGGACTTCTCCTCAAAGGTCGTCAAGTCCTTCAGGAGGTGCTGCACATGGGCCAGGCTGTTGCCGACATCCGTGAAAGCAGCTATCTTCTGGGACATGGAGTCCAAGGTGGTTTTGACCTGCAACAAAGGCAGACTGGCTTGGAACATCTGTGCCTCCTTCGGGAGCCATGCCTGGATCTCAGTCCAGACTGCAACACTGAGCCATGGCTTCCTGCAGCAAAGGGGGTCAGGAGCTTGCGGCATCATTCTGTATGACTACAAATGAATCTAGAATTGTCTTTGAGTAGAAGGTTTGATTTAAAATGCTATCTGTGGCTGAGGTGGTTCAAGGGGCAAGAGCTAGTGCTTCGAGTCAAATCCCCAGCACCAATATAAAAAGCTGGGCATGGCTGTGTGTGCCTAAAATCTCAGCATTGGGGTGTGGGGGTAGAGACAGCAGGATCCTGGGATCGCGCAGGTCAGGTGGTCTAGGCTAAGTAAGCTTCCAGTTCAGTGGGAGACCCTGTGTTCAGGCTGTGAGAGATAAAGGAAGACATCTAGCTTTTGCTTTAACGTACATGTGCACACATGCATGCACACATGCATGCACACACATCAATGTGTGCACTTACAAATCATGCATACACCCCCTTCACACATGAATAACAAGTAGATTTGAAATGTCACCTGCTCTGGAAAGCTTTCTTCAGTTGCCATATAAGTTAGACCAGTGGTTCTCAGCCTTCCTAACGCTGTGACCCTTTAATACAGCTCCTCATGTGGTGGTGAGTCCCAACCATAAAATTATTTTTGTTGCTACTTCATAACTATAATTTTCTGACTGTTGTGAATTTTATATAAATAAATATCTGATATGCAGGATGGTCTTGGGTGACCCCAGGGGTGGTGACTGAGTTAGAAATACAGCAGATGAGCCTCCTCCTGCTTCCTGAAAGGCAGCGGCCATAACCGCAGCTCCGCCACTCACCTCCCGGAAACCTTGCTCAAAATGCCGCAGCTGCAGGCACTGTTCCAGCTTCTGCTGATGCTTTGCCCAGAACTCGTCAAAGGCAGCTTCGGTCTCATTCAGCTGGGCCAGGAGCCTGAAAACGGGAGAGAGGAAGGGGTCACAGGAGTGAGGAAGGCTGTGTCTCCCAGGGTGCACAGAGGCGTCCCTGATAAGCTTTCCAGTGACTCCCCAGACTCACGCACTTACTACTGCGGTTCTCGGGGACACAAGGGAGATGCACATCAGACACCCAGGCTCAAACTTCTTTCCTGCATCCGCCTATATCACATGGATGCATTAGGGCAGAGCCCTGTGTGTGTGTGTGTGTGCGCGCTGTGTGTGTGTGTGTGTGCGCTGTGTGTGTGTGTGTGTTATGTGTGTGTGTGTGTGTGTGTGTGTGTGTTATGTGTGTGTGTGTGTGTGTGTGTGTGTGTGCACCAGGAGTTGATACCAGGAGCCTTCTTCAGTTGCTTTCCATACTGTTATTTGAGACAGGCTCTCTCCTGGGGCCTAGATCTTGTCAATTCCTGCTGGAATGGCTGGCCGGTGAGTGCCAGGAATCTGCCTGTCTCTACCTGAACAACACTGCGATTACAAATATGAGCCATTACGCCCAAGCTTTCTACTGGGGATCCTAACTCAGGGTTTTGTTCTTGTGTGGCAAGCATGATCAACTGTGCCATCTCCCTAGTCCTATATTCCTTCACGTTTGAAGGGCCATTGGGTTTTCTGATGACAACCCTGGGCCAGGGTGAAGAGCAGGTGGCCACAGAGGTCTGGAGATGGTGTTTGCCACCCCACCTCAGGCTTACTTTTGCTAAAGGACTTTAAACAGAACCAACCAGCACTACCTTTCCTTTCTGACCCTTTCCCTAGTCTTGGAAGAGCTGATAAATCTCCCAGGGTGAAGCTGGCTAGACCTCCTGCTAGTGAGCCTGCGTAACCAACTGTGTGCCTCTCCTATGTTCCCAGGTATGACATGCCTGTTGTGCACACAGCCCCAGCCGGTGTGGGTGAGCACCAGGTGAGTGCCGGGAGCCACAGCCAGGGGGCCTATCGCTGGGTTTCTGGACAAAATTCTGTGCATCCAGGTGCTCCGAGCCTGTTCTGGAGGTGGGAACAGCACCCTCCTGGTCTGCAGTGTGGCGAGGATGCCGATTTGTCAAAAGTGCTCTCGATTTGTCAAAACAACAGGCAGTACTAGCAGACATTGACTCATGGCACCCTGTCCGGGGCTGTGTTATAAACATGGAGAACCAGTGAGAAATGCAGACAGTACCTTTGCTAGGATAGTAATAAAATGCATGCCTGAAGACACAAGGCTAGAACAGAGGCACCCTGAGCGACTCTCCTACAAGGGCTCATCTGGGATGTGGGAGCCATTGAGTCTAAGGTGCTCTGCTATTGTGGCTTGCCCAACCTTTTCCAGTCTGTGAAACTGTCTGTTCTCAAACTCCCTCTTCCCTTCTTTATCATGGGAGGCTGGTCGGAGGGCTACCTGCCTGGGACCTCTTGTAATCGTTTTTTTGGATAGTAGTCTCGTGTTTCCACAGTGGCCATGCATCTGTGCAAGTCTTGCACCTTGGCCAGAGCAGAGGGCACAGGCAGCGGGTGTGGGCCTCACCTCTGCACGGTGGCCTGATTGTCCAGCTGGTCCTGGTTCACACTGTGGGCGGTGCTCTCAGCCAGTGGCTCCCTGAGGCTCTCGAGGATGCTGTTCCCCTCCTTCAGCGCCAACTGCAGATCCTCCTGCAGAGAGAGAGAGAGAGAGAGAGAGAGAGAGAGAGAGAGAGAGAGAGAGAGAACAGGGTTTGTACTGCAGCCAGCTGGCTGGGCTCAGGCCTCAACAGTGAGTAGGTGGGGCTAGCACGGGGTGGGAACACTGCCCTGTGGGTGATCACACAGTGCACTTAAAATTGTCAAGCACATTGCATACTTATATAAGATTCTCAAAGAATTAATGTAAAAAAATATATGCTAGCAAGGGTGGTGTCGCTGCTGCTTGCTGCGGCTAAGATGTATGGGGCCGCTCAGGGCATGGGGAGAAGATCAAAAGTCGCTGCAACTTAGACTTTTTTTTTTTTTTTTTGGTTGTTTTGGTTTTTTTGGTTTTTTCAAGACAGGGTTTCTCTGTGTAGCCCTGGCTGTCCTGGAACTCACTCTGTAGACCAGGCTGGCCTTGAATTCAGAAATCCGCCTGCCTCTGCCTCCCAAGTACTGGGATTACAAGCGTGTACCACCACCGCCCAGCGGAACTTAAACTTTTGAGCATCTCTCCTGTAGTTGGCCTTGTTGTGCAGGCAAAAGCCATTTTTCTAAGGAGTGAGAGACATGCCTCACACAGATGGGGTGTTATCCTCAGGACACGCAACAGCTTACAGCCACCCAGACCCTGCTGTGTCAAAGCCATCAGTGATGCAGAATGTCCTGACTCCAGAAAGCGATATGAGTTTGTAGCATGATGATTATTTTATGCAGCAAATTCAACACAATTCCATCAGTCACTAGTGAGAGGAACTGGCAAAGGCCCTGCCCCATTACTCCAGAGCTGCCCAGCCCCCCTACAGGGCACACCCACCAGAGAAGTGCTCTGGCCTTGGCTTTGCGGAGACTCTGAAGTCCCTCAGGTTTTCTGGGCTCGGGGTGCCGGCCATCTGCACACATGCAGGGCTTTGAAAGGGTTGTGGTCAGTTCTCAGTGTCCCACCAAGAGCCCCAGAGACTCGCTTACTTCTGGCCCTTCCATGTGGCAACGCACCGGACACCGTGTGTCTAGGATCAAATCGCCCCGCTCTGTGCCTCAGCCCCATATGCCACACTCACCTTGACTTTAGCCTTCTTCTCCGTGTGCGCGCTGAGCACCAGGCTGGTTGACTGGACGTCGTTGGGCAGCTCGGTCTCGGCCAGCTCGGTCCCGAAGGCCTGCAGCATCTGGGCCGTCTGCTTTACCATCAGGGCGAAGCTCTCAATCGCCTGGGGAGGGGGGAGAGCGAGTCACGGAATCCTGCACAGGCCCGTGAGGGAGCAAGGGAGCGAGGGAGAGCTGCCTGCAGCTCTGAAAGCTGACACCATGACTGTTCTTGGAAAGGAGAGGGTGGCCTCCAAGCTCTGTGGACACAGGGGTGCCAGCAAATACCTTCCGGTGAGTGTCTCAACCTCAGGCTTTGCAAATATCCCTGTGGCCCAGGGTCATTCTGTGCTCAGGGTCTCCACCTCCACCTCCTTCGTGGGAGACTCAGGAGACTCGTGAGTGTTGTGCCATGACCACAACACAGAGCTCGGTAGGGTTTTCTCTTTCCCCCTCTAAGCTCAGAGAGGGCCGCGCCCAGGCTCATTACTCATGGTCTTTCTTTACAGTGACTAAGGTCTACAGAGACCATCTCCTCATTCTTGGGGAAGGAACTTCATGTGAGCTGTTTTTAAAAGGCTGTGTTGTCATGTGAAAACTATTCTGCCGGCCTATGACATAATGAGAACATGGCTGCAGAGCCCCAAGGCCACTCACTGTGCGGTGGCACAGCCACCTGGAGTGGCAGTAGTCCAGGGTCCCCCCGAGGTCCTCGGTCAGCTGTGACTTATCGATGTAGCCGTGTAGTTCTGGCACTGAGCTTAGCATCATGACCTATGGGAGAGGGGAGCATCATCAGGCACCCCGCCCCGGGCTCCACAGTGGCTCTGGCTTCTGACTTGAAGGAGCCAGCTCCGCCCTCTGGTTATCAGGCCCCATGCAAGCCTCTTATTTGAATTGTTCCTTGGTCTCCTCATCTATACGATGGGCATATTCTGACAGACCTCACTGGGAGATGGTGAGGACTCATCAAGGCCACTGGACATGATCGACCACTGCGTATAGCGCCTGGCCTGTCACAGATATCTATAGTTGCCAGTACCTTCTCTGGCCAGAAGCTCAGTATGCTGAGGGAATAGACCTTTGCTTCCTAAGAAACCAGTTTATGCTGGCTCCTGATGAGAACATCATAAACATCGTTTTAGGCACTGGTGAGAACCAATTTAGCAGCAGAGCCAGACTCCCATCTCCTCAGATGCACAATTCTGAAGAGTTGTACTTTGTGTGGTCGCAGGGGCCAGGCAATCTCTCCATCCGAAGCAGGACCTCACTGCTCTCTTGCCATTTCTGAAGCCATTCTACCATGAGTTTTAGATGAAAATATAGACGCTGCTTTGTAAGCTGTCAGACAGATACTACAGAATAAACTTCAAAGGCTCGGTGCAGATGTAATTTGATACCATGACATCTATTATTCAACACTGAGTCAGTTTAGAGTGGGGGCTCTCTACTGGGGATGTCTAGAGACAACCTGAGTTGTTACAATAGAGAAAAGGCTGGGGCCATTCACAGTGCCGAGAAGCACAGTAGAAATGTTAGGTCCCGCTGATGTACGACGCCAGATAAGAAGGCGTTAGATCCTCAGTTTGAGCTAGGAAACAGAGTTCTCACAGAGCTGCTCCAGTTTCTCTTGGTTCTTCTAATAAACTTATCCACATGCTGCCAAACGACCTTGGCTTATAACCAGCAAGCCAAAGATGGATTGGGTAACTCAAGGAAGCCTCTATCCTTGACCTTAGCACCAATCTGTGTGTGTGTGTGTGTGTGTGTGTGTGTGTGTGTGTGTGTGATACATTTCCCATCATAACAGAGAAAGTAAGGAGACCAGGAGAGCTTCTAAAGAGCTCTCTTGCTATGAGGTCAGAAGAGTGGAAAAGGTATCAGATACCTCGAAAAGCTAAGTTCTTTGATAATTTTAGATTTTATCTAAGATTGCTCTGTGAGCTTGAAGGTGCTAGGACAGTTTCTGTAGGCCTGTTTTTGACACCTATTAATATAATATATGAAATAGTTTTACAAAAGAGACTATTATAGATGGCCTCAACCTTATTTCCCATCATGTTTAGAGGTAAGGAAAACTGTTGTTAGTGTAACTTACTTACTGAAGGTGGAGAAGGGCCAGACATGTTGATGTCATCTTATCATAAGAGGGGAGGAACAGCGTGTCACGACAGCATCCATGGGGCTCAGAGGCAAGAACTATGGACATGCCTCTCATATCTAATTTTGGGGTCAGGGCTTGAGCTCTAGCTGAGTGAGCAATTGCCGTGGTGGTTCTGTCCTTAACTAGGTCTGAGAAACGGGCTATCTAGAAAGAGATGCCCCAAGACATGGGGTATAGTATCTTCCCACAGACCTGGGGGTCAGTTATTCTTAGAGCTACCAATTCTCAACTCTTAGAGAATCACAGTCATCCCCTGAGGCCTTGGTCTGTGCTGAGCACCCTTCCCTAGCCATTACTCTGACTCCTGAGGAAGACTGCGTGGGGGCAGGGCAGAGTGGGTAGTGAGCCCAGCCTCCACTGTTGCTGTTTTGAAGGGCTCTAGCCTGCCTGGAGCAAAGGTCAGGGAGCAGTCATGAGGGGTGGGCAGAGGCTTTAGACAGTTGGAAAAGAGAGGGTATCTGCCACTTGAAGACTGAGACGCAGCAGACAGCACTGTGCACAGTAACTGGCCCAAAGTTTTCTATTTCCAAAACCAATCTGGGTGGCACTGCTGAGATGACCCACAGCCTGGCAATGGCCCCTGTGTTCCTGTTCCCCTTGTGAAAAAGAAATGACCTCCTAGGGCCACTCTCTGGCAGCTCCTGGGTGCTGCATGGTCATAGTTTGGCCTCACAGCTGTGAAGTGTGTGCTTTTGAGGAGAAGTAGAGTGCTAACAGGGTCCTTTCTCAGTAGACAATGAGCAGGGGCTGATGCGTGCTGGTGGGAGGCGTGGAGATATGGGAGGGAGGGAGGGACTGCCCTGCTGGGTTCTTTCTGGCTGAGGTCCAGCATATGCCTGGCTGGCAGCTGAGGCTCCCTCCCTGGCCCCAGGACACACCCATGTCCTTTACCAAGCCCCTTTTTGAGACATTTGGGATGTGCCCCTCACAGTGGGCTGGCACAGGACTGCTCCATGACTTACAGTATTCTGATGCAGTTATCTTCTGGGACCCACCCAGGCAGTGTCCTTGAATGTAAGGAGCACTAGCTTGGGTGGGGCATCGGAAACCACTAAGCTTCCACTGCCGGAACTCAGGGGGAGTGTCGCCTCCGACCGAATCTTCGGAGTTTTATTTGCTGCCACAGAGTGGAGGTCACTTGGTGAGAGTTTACCACACGCCAAGTATGTACTTTAGCTGGCTTCTGCTGACACAGCTTGAGCGGCACTCACCGGCACTTTCATCTTAAACTCATCTCTGTTGAACTTGAAGGCGATGTCTGAGAGAGTCCTCTGGAAGAAGCCCGTGGGCCGGAGAACAAGGACAAGCTGCAGGTTGGCCGGGAACGATGCCTGCACGACAGAAGAAGTAGGGCGTGGGGCATTTGCCACGTGAGGCCCAGGCCATGCACCTGGCCTGCGCTGTAGCTGACGGTGGGCGGGCTCCTACACGGTCGCTGCTTAAAAAGTAAAAGCTGAAAGCATGATGCAGCTGTTAGGGCTTAAATAGTGGTCTGCTCCCGGGGCGGAGTCCTAAATCCCAGTGCTCAGAACAGACTCATGCGGAGCAAGGATCTCCCTTAGCTCAGGCACCCAAATCTCGGGCTTGTAGTCTAGCGAATATGTACTTGTTGTGCAAGGCACCCCATTTGTGTCATCTTGTCACTTCAGCCACAGGACACTAATGGACTCATAAAGAAAAGAGGAAGCAAGAAGATATATCGTGTAGCACCGAGAACCAAGATCAATATAAGTTCCCCCGGCAGCGCATCACATAGTTCATTGCATGCCTCTTGCGAGGTGTTGACCTTGGGTAAGTTAGCGCCTCTGTTTTCCTATCTGCAAAATGGGGAAAGAAGCCAATGCTTGCCTCATCACTGATTGTGGGTGAGGGAGCTGGTCCAGCCGCGTGGTCCTAGACACGGATGTCTCTCCACAGCTGACCTCCCTCCCAGGACAGTGTGTATCAGGGCCTGTCCCTCACAGCTGGCCTCGCATTTAGAAAAGTGGACACTGGCCTTGCCCTGGAAGAAAACACTCTTCTGTTGCCCCTCCCCCTTCATTCTCACAGGGCCTTCTACATGGCGATGCCCACCTACCTACCATTTCACACTTTTCAGTCACAGGTATAGTGAGAAACGGGCCTGTCAGGGCTCTTTCTGAGGGAGGGGAAGCAGGATGCTGGGAAAGACGGAACTTGCAGACAGCACCCTCCAATTCACAGTCTTCCCCCACCCGGCCATGGAGAGGATGCTAGGGCCTGCCTCTGTCCACAGTCTTCCCCTGTTCGGCAGGGAAATGCCCAGCTGCTCCCTCAGGAGGAAGTTAGGTACAGGTAATGCCAGTTGTCATTGTCCCAGATGCCTTGGGTGACAATGAATGCTCAGGCCGAGGACAGAACACAGCCCTGCAAAGGCAGAAGCCGAGGGCAGATTCTCTCTGGGCAAAGTCACACAAGCGTTGTCAGTTTTGTCCTCCCTGTGAAATCGGACACCACTATTTAAGGAGCCACTGCTGGGGCAGGCAGCTTTCCTCGAGGTGACAATGAGTCACCCTTCCCTAAACTACAATTAGCTTTGTCACCCAGTGCCACACCTCCCAGAAGACTGGCTCTGTAGGATGGGATAATACCTGGACCCTTAAAAGATAAACAGCTCCCCACATTCCTACCAGGTACAAGGCCCCTGGGGTGAGGTGACCTCCACTGGCCAGAGGGACCTTCAGTCCACTTGCAGTCATTGTCTCTTCCTTTCATCCGCATTAATTTCTGTTAAGCTATTGAAGTTCCATACTAAATACTTGTATAAGAATACAAGGATGTGCATCAGCCGCCACTGCTAAACAAACAGCAGCAGAGTAAATAAATATCCTCTGCTCTAGACTCCGCTGTCTGCCTTCAAAGCTGGGGAACGTCTTAAGTGAAAGCCTCATTTCTAAAACACAGAAGTAGACAGATGAGAATCTGATACTGGTGTTTTGCAAAACATTCGTTAATTTTTAAACCTTGAGACAGCAGTGGGTTTCTATCTAACATAAAGCATTACTTATTTTCGGAGTGGCAAAGGAGGTGAGGTCCAAGGCTTCCTCAAGGCTCAGAGCTATGTGTGCCCAGCCTGGGTCCTGCGCTTCATAGAGCAGCTGACACCAGGCCAACCTCTCTTGTCTGGTAGCATCCAACAAACAAAAGTTAATATGAAAAGGGCACTACTAAATCACAAGGTCTCTGGGACCGAGATCTCGGGTGAATCTGCACCAGCACCCAGGTGTGTCCCCACAGGCGACACAGAGCACATCCTCACAGACTTGGCATCAGTTAGACTCAGGAAGACAAACACCTGGGAATCCAGCAGCACAAACTCGAGAGACAGTTCATTAGCAGCTGTTAGGAATGGGACAATATGATGCTGTCAGAGAAGCGGCTGTCCTTCTTGTCCCCACTCACCTCAAGCAGGTACTTGGATGTGCTTTCTGCTCTGCAGAAGCTGCAGCTGGCTCTTGTCACATCTCTCCTATAGGGGGCAGCATGACCACATGCTCGCCCTGGGAGCTGCCAGGCATTGTACACACTCTCTGGCCAGCTTAAGTCTCTTTCTTACAGGGCCAATGGAGTCCACATCTGCCCTCCAGGCAGAGAGTAAACAGTCACCTGATCATTGGTGGACATGCGCAGTTGCAAAGATGCACCTGCAGGTGAAGTGGGAGGTGTGGATGGGGACCCAGCACCACTGGCCACAGGGCCACATGAGACAACACCCAGAAACCACACTCGGTGTTTCACTCTTCGCTTGGGTAGGAGTGCAAGGGTTCCTGTGTCTGCAAACACAGCAGGAGGAGTGTTGAGGAACAGGCTGCTGTTAGCCCCAAAGCATCGCCACAGGTGACACGCTCCTCACAAACAGAAGAGCTATCTGCTAGTGGAGAAGCCCAGGGATTTGACCTGGTGGGACCCAAGGGTGCCCAGCACCCACGATGGGCATCACTGCTGCGGTGGGTGAAGCCAGAGGCGAGGAAACCAAACCCAGGGTTTCTGCAAAGCTCCTGGCTTCAGTCCTTCACAGGTGTCACAAGTGTCACAAGACCTAAAGCAAAAGCTAAGTGGACCGTTGGGCTGGCACAACTGGCTGATCTCTTCAATTGTCAGCGACCTTGGATTTGAGCAGAAGATATATTTAAAAAAAAAAAGCATTTCTGGGAGGGAAAAGACTGTTTCAAGAGTGTGTCTTTAAGTTTACAGACAAGTTTTCCTGCCATACTCGTAACAATATTATGTTGCCACTGTGGGTCTTGGTATTTTCAGCGGGCTCATAGCTAAGAACTGGAGGAAAACTTCCCACAATGGTGATGTAACCAGTTGTCAGATGCGCTCAGCAAGCAGTGTGTATGTGGATGTGCAGGTGAGTGGTCATGTGTGTGTCACATTCCTGTATGTGCCTTTGTGGATGCATATTTAGGTACATTTGTGTACATATGTGTATGCATGTGTGGGGGTGTGTATCCAGACACATGCCTGTGTCTACCCATATATGTGGATCTGTGCAAGTATGTAAGTGTCCATGAGCCCATGTGTATATACATGTATGTGTTCACATCTCTGAATGCATGTGTCTTTATGTATGTTTGCCTCTCTGTGTGTATGCATACAGTACATGTCTATCACCTCTACATGTGTATGGGTACATACATGACACATGCCTTTACACTTGTCTGAATGTGCCTGCTTCTGTGTATGCATGTGACTGCATGTGTGCATGTATCTGTGAGTGAGTTTCTCGGTGTATTTCTGTGTGGGAAAGTGTACAAGTATGGCTGTGTGTCTCTTTGTGCACATATCTTGGCACATGTGTATATATGCACAGACATATGGACACATGGGAAAAGTGTCATGGCAGAAAGAACACATGGTATTCCCTTTACTACCAAATTTTCAGAAAGCTTGAAATATTTCAAAATAAGAAGTTGGAGGGACAGGTGCTGAATTGGTAAGAACTCTGCTTTACCTTGTAGCCTCGTGTTCCTGACCGTTGCCTGTCACTCCTCGCAGGGCCCTGGTCTCTGTGAGCAGACTCAGGCCTCTGCCATGTCCTTCCTGCTGAGTGTCTGTCTTGCTTTAAAACAGTGGAGCCTCCAGACCATGGCTGGACCCTCTCAAACTCTCTGCCAGAACAAACCTTTCTCCCAAGCTGCTTCCATATTTGTCAAAAGAAAAGCTACGGACCAGCGGGGCAGGAGTGGGCAGGGGTGGGGGAGGCACGGTAAGACCTTCCCCAAATACTGTGGCTGATAAACATTATTAAGAAGACAAATCCTAATGAAGCAGGAAAGCTGATTGCTGGCTGGAGGGCTGCTGAAACAGACACCCTGAGGTTGTGTGCCCGTTCCTCTGGAACATTCTGAACAGGCCACCCTACCCAGGTGGGACGCCCCTGTAGGAAGAGCTTAGACTCCAGTGTTGGGAGGCCGGGGCGTGCCCTTCAGAGCCATGCTGGCCTCTTGGGAGGTGAAACTGAAGCAGCGAGTGCGTGGGTGACGTTTATCAGCTCCTGGTCCCCCCACCCTCCTCTGACCAGCCTGGGGTGCGTACATCTCCATGTGAAGCTTGTCTCACTACAAGGAGTACCGGGTGCCAAGAAGCTCCTCCCCGTCCCTGCTGTCTTGCTACCTGTCCTCTCTGCCCTTCCGGTCAGTCTGTAGACTACTTAATAAGGGAGTTAACTACACGACTCTCTCTCTTTTAGTGATTTGACTGCTGCCCAGCTTCTGGGGCTCACTTACTGGCCTCTCTCCCTGGCCTGCACTTTGGCACAGTGCTCCGGGGGAAATCCATAGCAAACCCTGCCCACCTCTCAGACACCTCTGCCTGGAAGTCCTCCAGTGCTGCCTCCTGCTCTACCTCCATGACTATCCTGACCTCTGGTGGCCACTTGATCTTGTAGCCCCAGTGACTGGAGCAGGACAGGACTCAACTGGCAATGTGTCACGTAGCAAATGTGACAGGTGGCTGAATGACTTGCAAACCCAGGTTCCTCAGACACAAGTGTTGCGCTGTTATGCACAGACTATATCAGTCCCAAGGCAAAAAGAGTTCTACCCCTGGGCAGACTGAGCAATACTTTAGGTTCTATTTTGGGGGGCTGAGGAGGTAGCTCAGTTAGAAAATTATTTGCTATGCATGTGCAGGGGAGTTCAGTTTCCTCAGAACCCACATAAAAAGAAGGGGGCATGGCAGGACAT
This sequence comes from Apodemus sylvaticus, assembly GCF_947179515.1. NCBI lineage: Eukaryota > Metazoa > Chordata > Mammalia > Rodentia > Muridae > Apodemus > Apodemus sylvaticus. The sequence goes on along the minus strand of NC_067489.1, from coordinate 8,679,240 downwards.
GGACTATGACAGCTACACAGCAAGAGGTCTTGTCTCAAAGAATAAGCAAGAAAGTAATTGAAGAAGACACTTAACCTCTCCTCTCTCTCTCTCTCTCTCTCTCTCTCTCTCTCTCTCTCTCTCTCTCTCACACACACACACACACACACACACACACACTCATTAAGTGGAAATACTCCAGGGTATAGCTTTAGTTGGACTGGACACCTATGAGAACAGACGTGTACACTCTATAATGAAATCCTCAAATGATAACACAGACAGAAACTTAGAGGGTATAGTGGGGATGAGGGGCTATGGACAGAGCTCTTGGAAGTGTTTTTGGGTGTTTTATCTCTGTGGGAATGGCTACTCAAAACTTAGAGCCAACAACTTGGCAGTGAGGAGGAGCCTGGGCTCTCTGCTTTGGGGCTGACCATCTCTGTCTGTGCTTAATGAGGAGGCCAGGACCCTGGAACATTGACATGCTTGTTCCGAGAGGAACACATGCTTTTCCCTGATGGAGGCACTGGGATTTTAGGGAGACTGGGGCTTTGGTTCCTCGGGTGTCTTAGTTTTCTAGTTCCAGGCAAAGCTGGAGGCATCAGTCAGGAAGAAGACCACGGCAAAGAAGGAACGGCAGTGCACGAGGCTGCACAGATGGCGGCTAAGAATAGCAGTCACCCCCGAGGCTTACGTAAGTGCAGCTCAGCAGGAGCCCAGGCAGCAGGAGGCAGAGGCCCCTTGGCCTCCTGGCTTCGGTGGTCCCCTGAGAGGGCCTGTGTAGACAGCCTCCTGGGGACTGACTGGATGAAGCTGTCTTGTTTCCCTGAGACTACCTGAACAACAAAAGTCAGGGCTTGCAGAGTCCCCAGCCCGGTGTCGTGCCCACAGCAGGCTGCTTCTGGACTCACTCTAAAGCCAGGATCCTGGAGCAAACATACTGGCCTCCTCCACAGTCGCGTGTACTGCGTGGGTAGGATCCGGGTGGCCTTCCCATTTCCAGGCCCCAGGTATAGACCCCACTGTGCTCATACAGTGCTCCCTGCCAGGTGACCCTCCGAGGCTCAGGAGGATAGTTGAGCCCCTAGAATGGAGTTTTCTTTCTTAGTGTGCCATCCTTCCCTGGGGCTCAGCTAGTGAGGTGGAGACTGCTACCTTCCTCACAGGAGTAACCAAGACTGAGCACCTTCTCCCGGAGCCACACTCAGCCCTCACTTCCTCCTGCCTGCCCCTCGCCCTCTGTGCCGGACTCTCTCACATATGCGGCCTTTCCAGAGAGCCTTGTCAGGGGTTCAACTACACAGGAAGGTGGAACCAGATCTAAGACAGCAGCAAACTGCCTTGTGGCTCCTGTCCCCACTCTCTACTCTGGGGGTGTCAGCAGCTTCCTATATACTGTTGTGACCCCAAGGGACCCTGTGGTAATGCTCTCCCCGTTTCCCACACCCAGCCTGGCTGCACACTCTTACATTGCATTTTTCTTCATTTTCTCAGGCCTGCTCAGTACTTGCTTAGACTACCTGCTGGATGGATCATTGGTCATTTCTGGAGATCAAAGCAAATTCATGACAATTTTGCTGGAATAAATGGTAGCTTCTGCTACTTCCTAGCTCTAGCATATGCTAAGAGTCATAGGGAAAAACACCTCCTGTTTTATACTACAAGAATCCGTGCAAGCTAGGTGTGGTAGTGTGCACCTACAACTCCAGCATTTGGGAGACTAAGGCCGGAGAACCAAGAGCCCTGACCAGGCTCAACTGCAGAGTGAGACTCCAACTCAGAAACAGGCAACAGCAACAGGGAAACAAAAGACAACAGAAAAATAAAAGTCAGATTCTTTCCTTACAGCCACTGTGTTCACAAAGCGCAGGTTTAAAGATGAGTCTGTTTGCTTCAGAAACCCACTTAGAAACCGTGTTCTAATAGGTTCCTCTACAGTGACACTTGACCAGAGGGGCCCAGCATGCACCAGGGCATGCAAGGCACAAAGCCTCGCATGGGGCAGGTTCACAGGGCTGCTCCAGCATTAAAGCAAAATTTCTGTTTCCTGGGAAAATACTTGTTATTTGGAAACACATCTTCTAACCTGGGAGTGACTTACTAGATAGAACAGATGGCCCAGAGGGTGAAGGGTCCAGGGACCCGCATGTTAGAAGGGGAGACGTGAACTCCCACACATTGGCCACTGATCTCTGCACACACACTACAGCACATGGGCTCCCATGTATAATAAATAAGTGTAATTTTAGAAGCATACATGCACGCTGCACACATGCACGCACACATACATGCACACATGCATATTCACACTGTGACTGTCTCTCCAGACGTATGACCGTGTGATGTGTGTGTGAAGAGATCCTGTTCATGCTGGCTCCGTGCAGCTGTACTCTGTGAAGACAGAGGTAACACAGGAGCTGGTGAGAAGGGACCTAGGCTCTGAGGAGGGGAGAGCAAAAGTGGGTGAGGGAGCAGAAGCTGCCCCAATGGCTGCTGGGTAGGACAGCAGAGACACACGTTTGTCCACAGTTGACGGGACATCAACAGCACCTTCCAGACCCTGGGTCCAGGACAGTAACTGTGTAACAGCGCTGTGTTTTGTGAGGACCCCTGCCCAGGTATTCTTACTGTTTTACATCAATGATGACAGGAAGGCTACTTGAGGGTGAAGACGGGGATGGGAGCTTGCCCACTTCTAGGCTCTCCTGCAGAACTGCACGAAGTTCTGCAGGATAATGCTCTATGAGGGGCAGGTTTGCACCCAGACTGCAGGCTGTGAGAACCACGGTAGACAAGAAAGAGCCTTTCGTTTTCCTTAAAGAGGAATGGGTTTCTTACAGCATCTAACCCTGAGCACAGCAGCCCCTAGGTGGTGGTGGAGGTGGTAGTGGTGGTGGTGGTGGTGGTAGTAGTGGTGGCAGTGGCGGTGGCGGTGGCAGTGGCGGTGGCGGTGGTGGCGGTGGTGGGTGACGACCCAGGGTCAATATGAATGCCTGACTCAGAGCAGGCCAGAAGAACTTGACACCATGGGATCAGTTAGCCAGAGACCTTGGGAGCAGCTAAACAATCCCAGCCCAGAGCCACAGTGCTAGTGGACAGCCAAACTTTGGGTCCTTCATGAAGCTGTGGGTGACAGGTGGGGACAGCAAGCGTGGGTGAACTCTTGGGAGAAGCGGCCCATATCAAGTCTGCAGGTGGGCGGAACAGCTGCGGAAACAGGGTTTCTGCTGCCTCAGTCTTACTGTTCTGAAATAGCAACTGCAGGCTGAAACCACCAACTTTATGGTTGTGGCTGCAGGCGCTGCAGATGGTCCCTGGAACTGAGGGTCTCTGCATGCTGCGAGGGGGAGGACTTGGTAAGGAGGACCAACACATCTCAGGACTAATGGTAAACGGCCCAACAGAGAAAGGAGAGAGACACTTAGGAACAATGACTGAGTTCAGTGTCCAACTTCTGGCCTGAAGTCCAGCATGCTCAGAGCCATCTGCTCACAACTTCCAAGCTGTTACTGACAGGATCACAACAGACTCCTGAGAGTGACCACCTTGGGGAAAAACATGCCCCAATCCAGGAGGCCTCTGTGGGCCTGGCATGGCCCAGCCTACCCCTGATTGACTCTTCAACTCCCCACTTTCCACACAAACTAGGACAACAAGCAGGGAGCTGCCGCCCTCCCGGAGTGTGCAGAGCCCCGAGAGAGAGGTACTTACGGCTATTCGCAGGACTGACGCCTTCACAGAGGTCCATTTGTCCTGTCTTCGGTCTATGACCAAGATGAATCCAATGCCAGCATCTTGCAAACTGAAACAAGGAGAGACACTTGGAGTCAGCACGTGCTGGCAGCAAACCTGGCGTCCGCGACCCCCGTGACCCCGCTGTCCCGTGCCATCTCCACACTGCATGCCTCAGTGCCTGTCCGAGAGAGGTCTCAGCAGCACCAGCTTCCGAGGGCTCCACAGGCCCCACCCTGTGATTCCCAGGACTTTCTTCTATGGAGAGGAGAACGGATACTTTCAGTACGTTGTTTGTTTCTCGGCATCCATTCACAGATCAGCAGAAGCCCCTCCTCCTGGGACAGACTGACATGCCACTGCACTGCAAGGGCCCAGCCTCCTCTTCTGGTGCTTGGACAGCTGATCAGAACCATCAGAGCAGTTCAGGGCCCTCAGGTCATGTCAGTCCTGGCATCTGAGGTCCTGTGTTCATCCACATTAAAAAATGGCTCCTGAGGACATCACAATTTTGGATGAAAATCTCCAAGGCTTGTGAAGGCTTCCTGGTGTCTGTGGGGTGAGAGGCAGGAGCGTTCGCCCTCCGCAGCAGCAACATCTGTGAGGAAGGCAGGGCGGCATCGTGCACTTGGTAGCATGCCCTCCGTCTCTCGGCTCAGCCTGGCGGCAGAAGCCTGAGTCACAGGGGGGAAGTGGGAGATCTGCTTCTGTTGGGTAATTTCACATCCAAGCCAATTGTGCAAGGCCAGCAGCCTCTGCTGCCAGCCAATCCTCAGCAGAGAGGAGCGAGACAGGCTGGTGGAGGCACCCGCTCTGAATGCCAGATTTCCGAATCTATGAACATTCTCAGCAAGTCATTTCTGTACTTAAGTCAAAGTCAGAATTCCACAGTGCACTATAAATTATGCAGCCGGCAAAGCTGCACTCCGCATCTCCATTAACAGAGCATTCCGAGTCCCGGGAAGATCTGTGACGGTGGGACCCAACACACATACCAGTGCGCTGTGGGCCGTCCAATCCACAGGGGGATGAAGAGCTCCCCATGCTCAGTGGCCTGCAAAACCCTCCTGGGGACATGTCACGTATGGTATGTTCTCTCCCGCACAGCCTTCAGCTGCCGATGGATGGCTCAGCAGAACCACAGACCCCCTCGCCTACCCAGCTGGTTCCACTGGGCTAGTGTCTGAAGAAGTCGTAAGAGGACAGACCCCAGTCCTGCTTTGGCCTGGGCAATGAGAGCACCTCACACCCTGAGGTAGTACGGGGGCTGAGCCCCTGCTGAGCGGCCCTACCTGGGGCTTCACTGAATTTGCAGTGGCGCTTAATGGTTGGTGGGTGACTCTGACTGGCCTGGCCTGGTTCACAGCAAAGCCCAAAACCAGAGGGGAACGGGGAGGTGTGGAAGCGGCACTGTGGTGGCCGATTCCTCAGTGATGGACCACCAACCATCCCTCAAGGTGACAGGCTATTTCCACACGATGCATGAGATTTATATACAGAAGCCCTAAGCCCATGGGACAGCTGCGCTAACCGGAGGCCACCTACCGCCTCCCTCCTAGCCTTCGAGGTAGTGCACCAGGTGTCTCTGTAGCTCTGAGCCAGTCATCCAAGTCTGACCCTTCCTAGAGTGACGAAGAAAGGAGGGCTCAGAACCATGGGTCGTCGCCGTACGCACACGCCTCAGCTCAGTCACCCCATGCTGCCAGTCCCAACCCAGTGGTCTAACTACCACCCTCAAAGGGCCAACCCACAGGGCTTCCTAGTAGCAGCTACCACCAAGGGGTGTGCATGAGGGGAGATACTGCTCTTCTGTGATTCACTGTGATCATCTCCGGTTCTTTTTCTGTGAACACAGAAATAACAACAGTATCTGCCGGCTGGGCAAATCCAGTAAAACTAGAGCTCTATGGCTGGGGTGATCAGTTCACAGAGCAGCACAGCTTGACTCAGGCTCCCCCCTTTCCTGGAGTAAGATCTATTATGGAGAAATTACAGCCTCTTTGTCAACCATGGGTTCTCTCTATGAGGGAGCCAGAGAGGCAGCTGGTAGGTAAGTGTGCTTGCTGTGTGATACGAAGGCCTGTGCTTGGATTCTAAGCACCCACATAAGGAGAAAGCTGATACAGCTGTCAGAGCACACTTGTAAGCTTAGAACTGGGAAGTCTGAGGTGGGGGATCCCTGGGGCTCACTGGTCAGCCAGCTGGGCCAGATAAGGAGTTCCAGATTTGGGGAGAGACCCTGACACAAAAAGTAAAGTGGGGTGTGATTGGGGAAGACACCGGATCTTGTCCTCTGACCTCCATATGCACATACCTGGGCATTGGCATTTGTACATACACAAACATGTACACATATCCAATACATTCACATAGCTGTGCATTCATCCATAAAGATATCCCTTTACAATTCCACAACAGGCTCTAGACCTGAGGCCCTAGCAAGTTCCTAAACCCAAAATACTCTCTTCAGGGAAACAAATTTCCACAATGTCGCCCAGGGTCCTTGAGCCCACCCACCCCAGGTTAGCTCAGAAGCCTGAGAGCCTACACCCAGCTTCCCATTTCCTGTGTGCATCTGTGTAAATGCCCAAGAAAATGCAGACACTCGCTGTTGGCCGCACACAGGGACCACATATTCCTCACCCCTCCATCCATGAAGGTCTGTCCCCAACACCCAGTGCCATGGGCAGGTCCTTCACTCATTCATACTAAATGTCACACAAGTCCATTTGAGTGAAAAAAATGACCCATGAAATACTGTCTTACTGTTTCTGCTGCTGTGATACAACACTATGACCAAAAGCAACTTGGGGAGGAAAGGGCTTATTTTGGTTTTCGCTTCCTACTGTTTATCAGTGAAGGAAGTCAGATAGGAACCCAGACAGGGCAGGAACCTGGAGGCAGGAGCTGATGCAGAGGTCATGGAGGGATGCTGCTTATTAGCCTGCTCCTCTTCATTATAGATCTGCATAAGAGTGGCCACTAATAACCACACAACACAGGCAACACTATGTTGTTTTGAAATTGCCTCTGCCAACACTATTAATCCAAAAACTCTTCAACTTAGCCTCAGGCAGACTTTTTGAACAAGAATAGAGAGCATCCATATTCTCTGCCAAAATATCATTAGAAATGGTTTATTAATATGCTCCTCTGAAACCTCTTGCACTGAGCCATCATAATCTACACTGTTCTCAGTACTATTGTCTTCCATGCTCCTACCAGTATGGTCCATTAATCTCTTCTCAAAGCATTCAACTGTGATCCTAATCCAAAGTCCCAAAGTCTACATTCTGCCAACAAGCAGCATGATCAGGCCTGTCACAGCGATACCCCACTCCTGGTACCAATGTCTCTCTTAGTCAGTGTTTTATTGCTGTGAAGAGAACCCAGGACCATAGCAACTCTCGTAAAGGAGAACTCTTATAATTGGGGCTAGCTTACAGTTTCAGAGGTTTAGTCCATTGTCAGCATCACAGGCACCCACCCCTAAATATTACCCTTGTGTTATTGTGTTATTCAAATGCTGATTTCTCTGCCCTCGATCTTGTTTCAATCTGGACACAGCATTGTGATGCTCATATCAAGAATCTCCTGTTTCAAGTTTATGTAAAGAATGTTCACTTTTTACTCTCTGCCATGTCAATAAAGCCTATTAGCCAACGCCTGGGCAGAAGAGAGAATGGTCTGCCCACTGTAGCTGGTTTACAGCTTGACAGTTGAGCCTGGGAGGGCATCGGCCTCCTCACCCCACTGCCCAGCAGCTCACAGTCTGAGCGCAGAGAACTCCTGGGCAGGAGGTTCCGTCACAATTCCAGCCAGCCAGGGCCATGCCCCACTTCCTGGGTGAGGACCTTCTGACTTTCCCTGTGGCTATGGGCCAGGTGTGGGACTAACAATGCCACAGTCCCTGACCAAGGCTTCATGGTGACCCTGTGAAGGTGGGGCTCTATCTTGTTAAGCACAGAAAAAGGTTCTATGTTTTTGTTGTTGTTTTACCATTCTCACAAAGCCCAGACGGTTGGACCGACCACACTCGGTCACCAGGACACAATGGCCACCTCCCAAGGTCACACTCACTGTAGGGAATCTTGGAATGAAGCAGCCTCCCTTTCCTCACCATCACTGGCACCCTTCAGTCCCAGGGAGCCACAGCCCTATCTGCCCTTCCACATGGGCTCAGGTAGTCCCTCCTCCTGCTGCCAACATCTCCCTCCCTCCCATGCCAGGGGGCAGGAGCACTCATCTACAGGACAAGAGGGCTCAGCTGAAGGTGCCAGCTAATACTAATCTATAGGACAAGAGGGTTTAGCTGAAGGTGCCAGGGAATACTAATCTATAGGAAGAGAGGACTCAGCTGAAGATGCCAAGGAATACTAATCTATAGGAAGAGAGGACTCAGCTGAAGATGCCAGGTAATACTAATCTATAGGAAGAGAGGGCTCAGCTGAGGGTGCCATGGAATACTAATCTATAGGACAAGAGGGTTCAGCTGAAGGTGCCAGGGAAGACTAATCTATAGGACGAGAGGGCTCAGCTGAAGGTGCCAGGGAAGACTAATCTATAGGACGAGAGGGCTCAGCTGAAGGTGCCAGGGAAGACTAATCTATAGGACGAGAGGGCTCAGCTGAAGGTGCCAGGGAAGACTAATCTATAGGACGAGAGGGCTCAGCTGAAGGTGCCAGGGAAGACTAATCTATAGGACGAGAGGGCTCAGCTGAAGGTGCCAGGGAATACTAATCTATAGAAAGAGAGGACTCAGCTGAAGATGCCAAGGAATACTAATCTATAGGAAGAGAGGACTCAGCTGAAGATGCCAGGTAATACTAATCTATAGGAAGAGAGGGCTCAGCTGAGGGTGCCATGGAATACTAATCTATAGGACAAGAGGGTTCAGCTGAAGGTGCCAGGGAATACTAATCTATAGGAAGAGAGGGTTCAGTTGAAGGTGCCAGGGAATACTAATCTATAGGAAGAGAGGCTCAGCTGAAGGTGCCAGGGAATACTAATCTATAGGAAGAGAGGGTTCAGTTGAAGGTGCCAGGGAAGACTAATCTATAGGACGAGAGGGCTCAGCTGAAGGTGCCAGGGAAGACTAATCTATAGGAAGAGAGGCTCAGCTGAAGGTGCCAGGGAATACTAATCTATAGGAAGAGAGGGCTCAGCTGAAGGTGCCAGGGAAGACTAATCTATAGGATGAGAGGGCTCAGCTGAAGGTGCCAGGGAAGACTAATCTATAGGACGAGAGGGCTCAGCTGAAGGTGCCAGGGAAGACTAATCTATAGGACGAGAGGGCTCAGCTGAAGGTGCCAGGGAATACTAATCTACAGGACGAGAGGCTCAGCTGAAGGTGCCAGGGAATACTAATCTATAGGAAGAGAGGGCTCAGCTGAGGGTGCCATGGAAGACTAATCTATAGGAAGAGAGGGTTCAGCTGAAGGTGCCAGGGAATACTAATCTATAGGAAGAGAGGGTTCAGTTGAAGGTGTCAGGGAATACTAATCTATAGGAAGAGAGGCTCAGCTGAAGGTGCCAGGGAATACTAATCTATAGGAAGAGAGGGCTCAGCTGAAGGTGCCAGGGAAGACTAATCTATAGGACGAGAGGGCTCAGCTGAAGGTGCCAGGGAAGACTAATCTATAGGACGAGAGGGCTCAGCTGAAGGTGCCAGGGAAGACTAATCTATAGGACGAGAGGGTTCAGCTGAAGGTGCCAGGGAATACTAATCTATAGGAAGAGAGGGTTCAGTTGAAGGTGCCAGGGAATACTAATCTATAGGAAGAGAGGCTCAGCTGAAGGTGCCAGGGAATACTAATCTATAGGAAGAGAGGGCTCAGCTGAAGGTGCCAGGGAAGACTAATCTATAGGAAGAGAGGGCTCAGCTGAAGGTGCCAGGGAAGACTAATCTATAGGACGAGAGGGCTCAGCTGAAGGTGCCAGGGAAGACTAATCTATAGGACGAGAGGGCTCAGCTGAAGGTGCCAGGGAATACTAATCTACAGGACGAGAGGGCTCAGCTGAAGGTGCCAGGGAATACTAATCTACAGGACGAGAGGACTCAGCTGAAGGTGCCAGGGAAGACTAATCTACAGGACGAGAGGGCTCAGCTGAAGGTGCCAGGGAAGACTAATCTATAGGACGAGAGGGCTCAGCTGAAGGTGCCAGGGAATACTAATCTACAGGACGAGAGGGCTCAGCTGAAGGTGCCAGGGAATACTAATCTACAGGACGAGAGGACTCAGCTGAAGGTGCCAGGGAAGACTAATCTACAGGACGAGAGGGCTCAGCTGAAGGTGCCAGGGAATACTAATCTATAGGACGAGAGGGCTCATCTGAAGGTGCCAGGGAAGACTAATCTATAGGATGAGAGGGCTCAGCTGAAGGTGCCAGGGAAGACTAATCTATAGGATGAGAGGGCTCAGTTGAAGGTGCCAGGGAAGACTAATCTATAGGACGAGAGGGCTCGGCTGAAAGCGGACCCATCCTCATAGTGTCTCTTGGTCCACACTCTCAGCAAACTGGGCCCTGGAATTGGCCTCAGGAGGGTGGTAGTAGTTTCCTCGGGCTCCTGAAGGGAGTTGCCCTGGGCCTTGAGAGACAGCTATGGCTGTCTAAAGGTGAAGAACTGGAGGAGGCAGCATACAGGAGCCTCAGATGTTCCCCAGCATTTAGAGATACCCACGGTGGTCCCCAGCCCTAAAACATGTAAGTGGGGTTTCCCAGGTGGGCATATGAGCTAAATTTGAGGCTTACTTTACACAAAAAGGCCCAGAAGTCTCATAAAACCTGTTTTGGGAGTGTGAAATTTGCTGGAACCTTCTCTGAGGCCACTGTTTTGAAGGCCTGAGGTCTGACAGTACTACTGCACAGAAAGCAGTCATAGAATGGCAGGCACAGAGCGAGGGTCTGCTGCGACAGACAGAAGTGCCCAGCTGTTCCTACTTCCCCAAAGACCGAGCTCAGCAGGATCTCGCTGGACCTCACAGGGGCATCAGGAGGAGCCACTGCATCCCACATTGGATTGGAACAGCAGAGGTCAAACGCCCCAAGCCCTGTGACATCAGCAAGGAAGGCCCCCAAACACTCACACTATAGAACACTGTCCTCTAGGTGTGGCATGGTGGCTTCCCTTGTTAAATCAGAACATCTGTGAGTACTCACAAGCTCAGGCCTGCTATTCCCTCACACAGAGTGGTGGGGATCACTGGACTCTCACCTGAGATTCTAGGCACCCCCACCTGCCTCCCTGTATGTAATCCTGCTCCAGCTCCATACAGTTTGGGGAGATGGTGCCTTGACTGTGGTGCAGCTGTTTGGGGGTGACCCATGAACCTGTGAGAAGCCCAGGCAATGCATGACTTTGAAAAGACGGACTCGGATGGCCTTCTTGGTTGTCATCCGTGTCATCTTCCCAGGAGAAGTTAGCCCAACAGTAAACATTTGAGGGCCAGCAGCAAGAGTGAGTGGGTGCTAGGGCTGAGCGGGTGCTGGGGCTGAGCGGGTGCTGGGGCTGAGCGGGTGCTGGGACTGAGCGGGTGCTGAGCTGAGCGGGTGCTGGGGCTGAGCGGGTGCTGGGGCTGGGGTACAGCGGCCAGTGCTCGGAACTCGCCCTGAACCCATGGACACTGGCAGCCCTGTGATTGGCAGAGCGTGGGGGTGGGGCCTGGAGAGCAGCAGCTGAGGTGAGCAGACAAGAGGCCCAGGTGTCTCAGGATAGGTTCAGCACACATGGAACCTCTCTCACCAGTGGGACGTGTCCCCTTGGCCTCTCAGGGACACTCATATTTAAAAGCAGGCCTTGGAGGACAGTGTACAAGATCTACAAATGAGTTATAAAGATGGAAGGGGGAGGGGGAGGGGGAGTATGTGGGACCAAGCCAGCCATGAGGCGCACAGTAAACCTGACTTGACAATGGTTTGACTACTGGCGCCCTCGTGTGGTCAGCATGAAGCTGCACACGCAAGAGGGTGCTGGAGGCCATCATTAACTACCCACCCAGGCGCCCAGGCCTCAGCTGACTACCCAGAGAGCACAAAGGGACAGTTGGTGAGGGCCAGCAAGTGTACAAGGGCAGCTCCAGGACAGTAAGGCCATATTCCCCACCCAGGTTACACATCTTCCCTGGGCCGCCTGGTTGGCTCCTGTGGCTTCAGGGTTTTTTTTGTTTTTTGTTTTTTGTTTTTGTTTTTTTAGCATTGGCCCAGGAGGCCTGGAAACACATAGCACCCAGTCCCTTCTGGACAGCCACAGAACTGGGTGGGCTCCTCCTACCTGCACATAGTATCAGGGGTTCCCAGCCTCAAGACTCTCTGGGGCCCAGGTGCATGCTGGGGGCTGCTGGGGGCAGAGCGACTCAAACACTCTGTGATGAGGTGCTCCTTACTCTGGAGGACAGGGGGATTCATGGGACCCTCAGCTCAGCAGCAGCCCCTGGGCACAGCTGGCCCTTCTCTGAACATTTGAGAAGAGGAATCAGAGACCCTGCTGTCAAAAATGGCGAGAATATACACAACTCACAGCCATTCTAGCTCAGCAGCCTCTGTCCTCGCCCTCCCTCGCTCTCCAAGAACCCATGCTCTCTCTGCAGAAAGCTTCTGTGAGCTGTGCTGAGCTCCTCAAGACCCAGTCAGTGTGCTCAGAAAGAGAGCTCATCACACCGTGCAAAGAAATTGTTGCATGTGCACATGCGTGTGCATGTGGGGGGATGCATGTGCATGGGCAATCGTGTGTGTGTCTGTGTGTGTGTCTGTGTGTGTGTGTATACGTGTCTGTGTGTCTATGTGTGTGTGTGTCTATGTGTGTGTGTGTGTGTATGTGTATACGTGTCTGTGTGTCTATGTATGTGTGTGTGTGTGTGTGTGTGTGTGTGGTAGGGGAGCCACCACTCACGGTCTCCCCTGTGGCTCCAGGGCATTTGTTACCTTCCTCCCTGAGGGCTGCCCAAGGCTGCCGAGACCTCTCTCCTCAGGCACCCCTTCTACCCTGGAACTAGAATTTTAACAAGTAGTATGGCTCCCTCTCAGCCATTGCCAGCTCCCTGAACAGCAGCTAACAGCCCTGCGTGACAGGGTGGGGGAAGGGCCTGGGGAAGGCCACCCGGAGCCACTATCTGTGCCTCCCCGAGCTCTCTCATAGCACAGTGGCACAGACTCTAGCAGGGTGATGGCAGCTGTCCCTCCTCTTGGACAGAAGACCAGGATGGCCACTGCCCTTGCCCCTGAACTCAAGGGGCATGACATGCGTGACAGACCGCAGCTGCCCAGTGTGGTGGCCCCTAGCCACGTGCGAGCAGAAACAACTATTTTGGTTTTGTTTTTCATTTCAAATTTAAGTGGCCACATGTGGTCAGTGACATCACACTGGATGACAGTTACAGAGAACGATAACTAATGATCAATGAAGAGGAAGTGGCCCTGGTGGGGCTAGGAGATTGTGACACAGAAGGACAGGGCGGGGTCTCATGAGAAGGTCCCTGCAGAGAGAGTCTTCAAGGGCAGAAGTTGCAGGGACTCAGAAAACTTCAGAGGCTGTCAGTGCTCAAAGCTCTGGACTTTACAGATGAAACACGGCTGTGGGAGCTGAGGTCTCAGCCGTCTGTGAGAGCCAGGGCGGAGATGGCAGACTTGTCCACATGAGCACCCTTTTCCTCTGCAGTCCTCTTGACCTGCTCCAAAGCTGGCAGTGGGGCTGAGAAGCCACACAGGGTGACCATCCAGGTAAGCTTTGTCTCAGACAACAGCGAGGGGTGGGGGGCAGCAGGAGGAGGTCCTGGATAGTTTATCAACTTGACACTAGCTAGGAGCTAGACTCTTCCAGGATTAGGGACTCTCGGTTGAGAAAATGCTTCAGTAGGATAAGGGCAGGCTGTAGGCAAGCCTGTAAGGCTTTTTCTTAATTGGTGATTGATGAAGGAGGGCCCAGCCCATTGTGGGCGGTCCTGGGTCCTATAAAAAAGCAGGCTGAGCAAGCACAAGGAACAAGCCAGTGAGAAGCACTCCTCCTCAGCCCCAGCCTCAGCTCCTGCCTCTGGGTTCCTGCCCTGAGTTCCATCAAAGACAGCACAGTGCTGTGGAAGTGTAAGCCAAGAACCCTTTCCTTCCCAGGTTGCTTTTGGTCATGTTGCTTCATGATAGCAAAAGTTGCCCTAAGTAAGACAGAGGAGAAGACTCTAGATACAGGAGACTCAAGGGAGACCTGGGTAGACATTGTGGAACTGTCATTAGCGGGATAGAACATGAAAACCTACTAATCTAGTAACTGCCTTTCATTGCAGCGGGGGCCCAACCAAGAAAGCATGGCCCCAAGTCCCCCTGTTGACAGGCAGGCCACTTGGCCCATGGAGACACTGTGGAGAAGGCAGTAGGCAGGGCCAGCACGAAGGATGACGTAAAGCACTGCTGGGCGAAAGGCAAGCTGGGACGCAGGTCACACTGCCCACCACGCGTGGGGGTGACCAACCCTTGTCCGTGGCTCCCAGTGAGGACGAAGCGGAGGCAGAGCTTGGGCATTTAACACCAGCGTGGCAGTGGTTAGCACACGCATGGCTGCACACGCTCTCTCTCCCAGGACATTCACACGCCAAGGAAATTTCCATCTGAATTCAGGGCACACCTGGCTGCTTGGGGGCCCTTGTGAATGGCCAGCCGGGGAGGGTGAGACAGGTACTCTACAGCCAGCGTCCACGCTCCCTGACAGAGTCTGAGTTCTGCCTCTGTCCCTTGTATCCCACCTCCAATAGTCCTCACAAGCTACAAGTCATTCAGCGAGCATGTGTCTCTGCATACTTGTGTGTGTGCATCTGTCTTGTTCATTTCTGCCTGCACATGTCAGTGCTAGCATGTGGTGTGTGCATCTGTCCGTGTGTGAGCCATGCAGACAGCTCTTAGGAGCAGGAGTCCCCGCTAGCCTATGTGAACTGGAGGGGCTTTGTAAATGCAGGGTCAATGTGCTGCGGGGGAAGATGGCCCAGTATCTCATGGCTGCTCCCAGTCCTCTAACTGAAAAGAGTCTCTAGGTGGTTTATTTATGATCTGCTTAGGAGCAAACCTGTCTGCACTTCACTTTGAATTAATGCTGGGCTAGTGTGTCTTGGCAACTTAACCCAGCTCATGTGGGGGTTGTGTAGCAGGCAGCTTCGGGGCCTGCTGACGGGGCGAGGCAAGGCGGCCTATCTGAGGTCAGTGGTCGGCATGGGCCAAAAGCAGAGGCACCTGGGGCCTCCACTCGTCCCTTCCAACCCAGGTCCCTGTATACCCTTGCCACAGGACACTGGCCTCGCTGAAGCACCTAAAACCATGGCGACAGAATTCCCAAGGAGCCAACGGCAGCTACAGCAAGGAGGACCCATGCTGTGGCCGCCAGAGATGGGTCCTTTCTCTGACCCAAGTGTTTTCAGGGATGGTGAGTCTGCTATGATTTCCTCCTCCCCTTCAATATTTATTTATTCTCTCTTTCCTTTCCCCGCCCCTCTGGGGTTTTCTTGTGTAAACCTGCAGATCTCAGATTTGTGGTCCCCCTGCCTCAGCCTCCTGAGTGCTGAGTTGACGGTAGGAACTACGCCTGGCTCCATGGAGTGTCTTAAAACTTGCAACTTAACCGGATTTGCTTTGCTTCCCTGTGTGGTAGAATGTGTACATGCATAAACATTGCATACATGTAAACATGGATGCAAGTATGTGTATAATGTGTATATGGGATGAGCACGCATGCATGAACAGGTGTATACAAGAATGCATATGTGAACACATGTTGGGAACACACAGGGATGTGCATGCATGTGAGAGTGTGCATGTATGCGCGGCGGAGCACAGGTGTGAACCCATGCATATATGTGAGCACGTGTGAGTTCAGTGAGTTCATTTGTGAGTATGAACATGTATACGTGCATAAGTGCATGGGTTAACTGTGCCCGTGTGTGTACACGTGTGACTGTGAGAATGTGTGTGTGTGTGTGTGTGTGTATGTGTGTGCATGTACATGAGTGCAGAATGACTGACACTCAGAGGTGCCCTGCAGGCCACGCAGAATCTCCCATGGAGATCTGCTAGCACTAGCTCAGCCTTGAGAAAGAACTGAGCCGTGGCAGGCCAGGGCCAAGAGTCTGCTGTCTGCTCCCCCTTCCTCTCCGCTGGGCAGCAGGGCATCCTCCCTCTCAGGGCTTCTGCTACAGACATGCTTCCCATCTCTGTCAGTCAGCTGTCTCTGTGGTCTTGTGGGGAAGCTAATTGGCAACTGTCTCTGTGAGCCCTCCATTTCTCTTCTATACCCTGTCACATTTGCTCTGATCACCTACAGTGTCCTCAGCAGGGTCCTAACATTCTGGGACAAGCCAGAGGGACAGGACTGCTGATGTTTACAGAAGGGACAGGAGAGGGGGTGGGACTACTCCTGGTAGCAGGCACAGCACAGTACTGACCTAGAAACCCATGAACCATCTACACCTCCATGGGGCCATCTTGGGCTCGCCTCTCCTTCCTGGCTCAGTCTTACATCCCTTGGCACAGTAGATCTTCTTCTTCTTCTGGGGATACACAGGGGCTCCTCTTTAACTCTTCCCCTGTTCCGCCCATCAGCCCTACCCACCAACTCTCATCCACTCCTAGCCAGGCCTTCTGGGCATCAGTCTGAGAGAGACACCTCCCCTTGGATGTCTGAGAGAGTCTCGGATGAATCACAACCACTTGTCTAGCCTCTTCCGCAGCTCTATGACAGACTGAAGACAAGCTGCTCTCTAGGAATCCTCCAGTTCCTCTGTCTCAGACTGAGAATACTGAGACATTCAGCCTCATGACCCAAACAGTCGTCAGGTCCTGGGCCTCTCCAACAGGAGGCAGCCATTATTGGACTAGCTAGATTACAGCGTGTAAACCAATCGAATGGGTCTTCCTTTAATATATATTCACGGGTTCTGGTCCTCAAGGGACTCGTGGCCAATACAAACACCCAGGACAGAGCAGTGGCTGCAGCTACTTCTGCTCTCTTGGCTTCCAGCAGCCACCTCAGGGGACTTCCTTGGCACCGATGACCAGATGAGAATGGTAGCCAGGCTCTGGGATACATTGAGCCTCAGCTGAAGAGTGATTTCTTCCACAGCCATGACCACATGGCGCCTTTCCCAGGGATGGAAAGACTCACTCACCACAGATCACAGAGTCCAGAATGGACAATGACGAGTGACATTTTAAAAGAGAAAAGTGACTATTTTTTTTTCTTGAAACAGGCCTCACTAGTAGATCATGCTGGACTTGAATTTGGGATCAAGTTCCAGGATTACTGCAGTGTCAGGAAGTCTGCGGGAGCCTAGAACCCGAATCAGTGGACTCTGAGCTCCACCCTGACCCAGCACCCTGGGGTCTCAGTCAGGTAGAAAATACCACAAGGCCAGCTCCAGCTTCAGCTCCAGTGGCTCCGGCTTACCTGGGGATGCTGGTGAGATAGGTCATGACACTCTGGAACTCCTTGTCCGGGATCTCGCTGAAGGCTGGGTAGTCAGGGAAGGTGATGACTGGGCTTCCGTCCTGCCCCCGCCCGCCTGAGGAGGAAGGGAGACATTCAGCAGAGCCTGTGTTTCAATTAACCCTCAAAGAAGCTTATCTTTGTGACAAATGGCGACCATCACAGAAAACCACAGTTGGACACATGCAGCGATCAAGGTTGTGGGAGCCCAGCCCTCAACGGATACTTGTACATCACACCTCCTGCATCCATGGCCCAGGGGACATCATGGAAGCGGGGCTGGGAGGATTTTAGAGCTAGGAAACTAGGGATTCCTCTGTGAGACAGTTTTTTTTTTCTTTCTGGAAATGGCTGCATAAACAAGACCAGAACCACAGCAATACCAATGCACATGCCAACATGAGGGAGGGGAGATGTCTTCAGGTCTCAGCCCCAGACAAAGAACCACAGGTAAGTAATGTCTGCTGGAGAAGGAGAGTTAGCCTCGCCCAGGGATGAGCCCCAGTGCAGAGCTGCCAGCCTTGAACCACATGCACACAGACAGCAGAAATCGTCTCAGCAGGTTCTCTTTATGTAAGTGTGCATACATACACACATATGTGACAAATATGACCAAGTGGAAGAGGCTATCAACTTGAGACCAGAAAAGAAACACAGGTCGACAGGGGAGGGGGAATGCTAGAGAGAGAATGTCAGGGTACAAGTGACCTGAAGGGGAATGAGAAAAATGGGGTGGGGAGCAGGGGGCAGATACAGATAAACAAGGAGCGAGGAGGGGAGACCAGCAGTAAGGACGGCTGGAAAGCCACAAGGAAACAACATGCTATCAACCTAACCAACACTACACACAGTACACATCTGTGTGTACTCAACCTAACACTACACACAGTACATATCTGTGTATACACAACTAACACTACACACAGTACATATCTGTGTATACACAACCTAACACTACACACAGTACATATCCGTGTATACACAACCTAACACTACACACAGTACATATCTGTGTATACACAACTAACACTACACACAGTACACATCTGTGTATACACAACCTAACTAACACTATACACAGTACACATCTGTGTGTACACAACACTACACACAGTACATATCTGTGTAAACACAACCTAACTAACACTACACACAGTACAATTTATGTGTATACAACCTAACACTACACACAGTACACATCTGTGTGTACACAACACTACACACAGTACATATCTGTGTATACGCAACTAACACTACACATAGTACATATCTGTGTAAACACAACCTAACTAACACTACACACAGTACACATCTATGTGTATACAACCTAACACTACACACAGTACACATCTGTGTGTACACAACACTACACACAGTACATATCTGTGTATATGCAACTAACACTACACATAGTACATATCTGTGTAAACACAACCTAACTAACACTACACACAGTACACATCTATGTGTACACAACCTAACACTACACACAGTACACATCTGTGTGTACACAACCTAACACTACATACAGTACACATCTGTGTGTACACAACCTAACACTACATACAGTACACATCTGTGTGTACACAACCTAACTAACAATATACACAGTACACATCTGTGTGCACACAACCTAATACTACACAGTACAGATCTGTGAGAACACAACCTAACACTACACATAGTACACATCTGTTGTACACAACCTAACAATATACATAGTATACCTCTATGTGTACACAACCTAACACTACATACAGTACACATCTGTGTGTACACAACCTAACTAACAATATACACAGTACACATCTGTGTGCACACAACCTAATACTACACAGTACAGATCTGTGAGAACACAACCTAACACTACACATAGTACACATCTGTGTGTACACAACCTAACAATATACATAGTATACCTCTATGTGTACACAACCTAACACTACATATAGTACACATCTGTGTGTACACAGCCTAACACTATACACAGTACATATCTGTGTGCACACAACCTAACACTACATACAGTACACATCTGTATATACACAAGCTAACAGTACACACAGTACATATCTGTGTGCACACAACCTAACTAAGAGTACACACAGTACACATCTGTGTGTACATAACCTAACACTATACACAGCACAGATCTATGTGTATACAACCTAACAGTACACACAGTAAACATCTGTGTGTATACAACCTAACACTGCACACAGTACAGATCTGTGTGTACACAACCTAATTAACACTACACAGTACACATCTGTGTGTACACAGCCTAACAGTACACACAGTACACATATGTGTTTACACACACAGTTTATGTGAGGTCTTCCCTTCAGGCCAACAAGGCTCCCCACGAGGGCCGTAGATCTAACAGAAGACCAACACTGGGCATGAAAAGCTCCCTTTTGCTGGCATCCGAGGGCCCACTGAAGGATCCTGGGCTGCACTGAGGACCAGGTTGTCTCCTGCGACTTCAACAGCAGCTCCCACTCCTCCACCTTTGACGCTGGGGCTGGCATTGCTCTCAATGACAACTTTGTAAAGCTCGTTTCCAATGACAGTGAATACGGCTTCAGCAACAGGGCGGTGGACCTCACGGCCTCCATCGCCTCCCAGGAGTAAGAATCCCTGGCCCGCCCACCCCAGCAAGGGCACTGAGAGCAAGGGAGGGGCCTCAGCAACTGAGGAGCACAGACCATAGCAAAGAGGGGCGTGGCACCGACGTGGGGTGCCGCAGCGCGTGCACGCCTGGGGCAGCCAACAGCTCTCTACTGGACTCAGGCTCAGTTAACAAGAGGGAAAACACACCTGTGATGAAAACTAGTCAACAACCTGGAGTCAGCAAAGCTGTGGACCTGGGAGGAGAACCTTCAACTACCACTTTACTGAACAAGCACAATTCCTAATTACATTCCGAATAGTTATCCTTATCCCCACAAATAAGTACAGTTCTCATCCTTCATCAAAGAAACATCCTTACAACTGACAGACAGAATTACAGAAGACCGCAACTGAGCTAAACACAGAGACCAGCAATAGGGTGGAGCCCAGTGTCAACTGACACAACACACCTACAACACAACTCCTTACTTAAGACCAGGGATCACTGCCAATGGGGGCAGAAAGATTGTAATACCAGAAAAAAAATGGAATTCTCTGATACTGTGTCTCCCAGAAATGTCGAACAGACACACCCATGAAGCCTCATCAGCATGGATACAGAAGCGAGGCCTGAACGATGCTAGCAATGGACACGCTAACAGGAAGGCGGGAAGAAAATGGAGCCTCAACCCTAGACAGAGAACCGGAGGCAACTCGGGGGTGCTGAGAGTGGGAGGAACAGACCTCTCCAGGACAGCGCCCCCACCTGACTATCTAATACCAGCAGCCACCCTTGAGGACATACACATACATGCAGCATATACAGAATGACAGGTTGGGAGCACACACACATATTTGTAACAACAACTCATGAAAAAGATGCCATGAATTTGAGAGAGAACTGGGAATTTGAAAGAGGAAAATGCATGGGAGGGGCGGGGGGTAAAGGGGAGGAGATAATGGTGGGATTATAGAAAGAACTATATAAAGACATAAAACGTCACAAAAGGATGAAAGTAGCAGAAGGAATCCCCCTGAAGCGGGATGGGCATTTAAAACATCAGGGGACCCCACATTGATATAAAGCCTTTGTTAGTTCAAAGGATTTTTCACACTGATTTAATAGTTTCACAGGTATTATCAGGGTTTTCGTCTCTTCGGTGTGTTAAAACAAAACATCAGCTCGTAGCTTATAAACAACAAATGGTTCCTTCTCGAAGCTTTGCGGGCTGGAAGTCTCGGGTCAGGGCAGTGGCAGCGCCAGTATTTGGTGTTAAGGGTGTCTCTGTTTGATGCGCCATTACGTCATGGAGTCCATCTCCTGAAACCTCCTCACAGGGGGTTGGGCCTCAGCATGTGGATGTGGGGGGACACTTATTCAGGCCGAGGCAGTACTGGCTAGCTCAGATACCACATGGCTGTGGGCCCCTGGAGAGCTATCCAGAAGCTGGCGGGTGTGACTGCCACTCAGTCTCCAGTTGTGCTGGTTACTGCCATCTGATGTTCTCCAGGCACTCGGGCCTCCCGGGCAGCTGCCCACTCCAGTCTCTCTCCAGGGGGATTCTCAAGAGCAGAGTCTGCCCCAGGCTGACTGAGGAGTCAGAAGCAGTGCCCGGAAGGTCTGAGAAGCTGCCCGGAACTCAGCCTTTAAGTGAAGAGGGTGTTTTAGGTCCTGGGACACTCCACAGGGCATGGGGTAGCCTCATTTTGGACAGAACTTCAGACCAGCTGTAATTCTGCCAGTAAAGCTGCCATGAGGGTCACGGGGCCCAAACACTGGCAAATGGAGGCACCAGCTTCAGGGAAGGTCATGCGGCCCCAGAAACTATGGGCTGGCAACATGGCTGCCCTGCCCGGTGCAGTGGGTAGCCTGAGGCCCCATCAGCCTTCCGTCTCTGCAGTCAGTGGGGGTGTTGGAGGAGCAGCCCTGCCCAGACTAGGGGGTCTCAGACATAAGGCGAATCTCTCTGATTAAAGCATTTGCAGGAGGATCGTGAGGAATGGCCACATCCTGGGTCAAGGGAAAGGCCTGGTCGGCAACTCCCATGAAGAATGTGGGTCGATGTGGCTGAGAACGAGTACTCTGCAGGCCCAATTCTCATCTATAGCAGAGGAGAGGGTAAAGTACGCAATCCGGGCACACTCGGCCCCGAAGTTCTTAGCTGACCATGATTTATCTTATAGTCCACTGTATCCACAGAACCCCTCACTGTGCAGTGGACAGGAGGGCAGGCCAGGGTTGGCTGTAAGTAAGAAGCTGTGCCTTCCAGAGGGGCAAGGAGAACAGGGGGTTGTCCACGGCACGGCTCAGGTGTGGTAAGAATGCAGATCCTTCGGTAAGGCACCAGGCGTTCAGGTGACTGCGGTGTGGGAACAGGAGGGTGGAGGCACCTGCTGAGGTGTCTCTGGCTGGCGTGTCTCCATTAACACTGACAGACACAGATGGCCCGGTCTGTAGAACAGTGCTGGACATAGAGTTTCACATACTCGACCACTGCAGAGCAGATGCGCACACACTTGGTCACGAAGACCAAACACCCCCATTTATCGTCTCACAGCTCCCCAACATGGCTCAGCAGGCCCTCCAGGCCTCAGAGGCTGAGGGCTGTCCGTGGGCCATTGTCTCACATGAGCTGGCACCTCTTCCGGGCCTCCTCTGGCCTACAGAGGAGTGTAGCTCCTCCGGGTTCTGCTGGACACCAGCAGGGGCTGCAGTCAACAAATGCTCATCCTCGCCCCTCATCTGTGTACCCCTGAACCTCTGCACCTCGACAGTTGGGCAGGGAATCTCAGACTCTCAGGCAAATTAAGCCAGTCTCCACAGTCTTAGCAGATGAGGCCAAAATTCAGTCAGGGACCTTAGTTGATGGAGATGTGGCCTTCACTTCATCTGCTAAGTAGCTTGGAGCTCCCAGGCTGGTGTGACTGTGGAGAGGGGAGCATGCAATGGGGCCCCCAGGATCTTACCATCAAGTACCCCAGGCCCCCATAAAGGAACATATGGACAGCTCATATTTAAGGTCAAGGCCAAGGACCCAAGGCTGGGCCTCCATTATCTAAGCCAGGAGCCTTGCTGCGGTGACAAGAAGGGAAAACTTGAGGGGAGGCAGACACTGTGGTTGTGTCTTTTTCACAAGTTTTTCTCTGAGCGGTGATTCTCACCCCTTCTCCTGTCCTCTCAGGGGCCTTGGGGAGACCTTTCCCAGTGGGATAGCCTCAGCAGCAGACTGTCCCGATAGGTTCTGCTTTCCTGCTTGTTGCTTCCTGAGCCTGTGATCTACTCCCCACAGGCTACAACAACCCTACTCCTGTCCAGCATCTCAAAGCTCCCAGGAATCTACGTGACTGGAACATGTTGTATCTTGACCACAGGCCTGGCCAATGAGGACCAGAAATGACCCCAAGGGGTGGGATGCTCCTGGAGTCACAGATATGTACAGTTTCCCCTTACATGGCTAAGTGATGGGGGTGAACCAAGCTTCCTAGAGGCAGATGCCTGAGCTGACCGGTTGACAAATAGCCACGTCTAGGTTCAGCACATGAGTGCTGTCACAAGGCTGGACACACACCACCTGCAGCACAAGGTGGGGCAGCCATGACCCTCAGCCTTCAGCCTGGTCAGGCTCAAGGCCGTTGCTTCTGAGGAAGATCTTGAGAAGGGACAAAAGCAGTACCAAGCGTGGTGCCCGGTGAGATATCCCACAGCCGTGATCACAGGAGGCACCAATGTGCCAGTGGGACTGGTATGCACCCACTCATGGAAGGGCCGAGTTCCCGGAATCCTAGGTTAGGAGCACCCAGCCCACCCGGGTCCAGATCCTGACAGGCCTGCAGCAGCCTGGGAGCCATGGCTGGGACTCGAGCGTCTAAGTCTTCTGTGCTGGAGTTTAATCTGGGAGGGTCTGCGCGGTATCAATAATCCAGCTGTAGCACACAGAGGGAGGCCTTGGGGAAGCAGTTAGCGCTAACCATCGGGCAGGTGGCCCTTGACTGAGTCCTGGTGGCTTTATAAAGAGAGACTTGAGGACACAGACACACATAAACATGTTTGAGCACACTCGTGTGATCCTTGCCTCTCACGGTATGATAACTTGCACCGCCTCAGATTTTGCCAGCAAGGTCACCTCAGACGCATCGCTCAGCCTCGGACCCTCAGCCACTCACCTGATCTGGGACACTGCTGCGTGGACAACGGAACAGTAATGAGGGTGCGGGACATGACCCTGCCACACCCTCCCCATGGCCAGGTGCATTTCAGAGGCAGTGAAGCAGTCACTGATGCAGAGTGGGGTGTAGCCCCCAGAGACCGGCCACGCCCTGGCTGTACCCCTCACCCCTGGCTTCCAGAACTCACCAGACAGGTAAGCAAAGCGCTTCTTCAGCTGCTCCTGGATGTCGGCGGCACAGAGCGGGACGATGTCCTGGTGCATGATTTCATCTGCAGGAAGAGCAGACATGCTGTCACTGGGAGGAGCCTGGCCTCACACCCACCACCCTCGGGGGCCTGGGAACGAGCTATAGACACCTAGGGAGCTGTGGTCACGTGGCTGGAAAAAGGCATTTCAGTTTCCAAAGAGCAGAGCAAGCCTTTGTGTCTCCTAGCGCAAACACTGAGTGATTCACCATCAAGTTTTAAAAATGTGTATAAGGGCCGGAGAAGGATAGAGGAAAGAAGGGAAGAAAGGGAGTATGGAGGGAGGAAGTGTGGAGGAGGGAGGGAGGGAGGGAAGGAGGGAGGGAGGGAGGGAGGGAGGGAGGGAGGGAGGGAGGGAGGGAGAGGCGCCAAGGGAGGAGGGCCGGACCTGACTCACAGGGAAGGTGCCTCCTCCTCCTCCTCCCTGCTTTGGCAGAGGTGTAGGCACCTCAGGGCCCTCACCTGCTGCCTATAGATGGCTTGCTGGCTGGCCTACAGAGGCATCTGCCATCATCACAGACCTAAAGCCACCACAAATCCCCAGCTATTCAGGGACCTGTGCCTGCCGTGATCCTACCACTCGCCTGGTGCCTGTGAGATAGGCACCAGCAACAGTTCTAAGGCCTGGCTGCATGCTGGTGGCCCTGCCCTGAGGCTCATCATAAGCTGTAGATTAACATGGGCACAGAGAGGCGGCATCCCAGCTAATCCCAAAATGGCGTTGACAGGAAAGAGCACTAGGACTCTCAGGGGGAAGTCAACCCACCAGATGAAATGTGATGGGCCTGACCACAAGTCAGGGCAGTGCTGATGGTGCTGGACACTCCGTGTCCATGAGACCCGTGACTCACGTTGATCACAAGTAGCTTCAAAGGAAGGTTCTGCCCTGAAGCCCCTGGCCACAAGAGGCCTGAGAAAGTGGGTCATGGTGACACTGTTAATGGAAGCTCCCATGGAGGGAGGCAGCGGATATCACCTGTACAGCTCTGACCTTAAATCCTGCTCGTTGGTGACCCAAATGCTTGTGATACCGAGTACATGTGGGCCCCACACTGTCATGGGACAAAGGGGTGCCAGGAATATCATGTCTGTCAGAACCTTGGGACGCACAGCAAGCAGTGCCACACAAGGAGAACACGGAACAACTACTTCCATTCATCACACTGTAAACCCCAGGCTGGTCTCACACAGCTCCGTCCAGCATCGTTCACACTTCGTGGCTATGCTGATACCTTTGTGGGAAGTACAAGGCCAGAAAATACCACCTAATAAGACTGATACGTTTTTAAATTCTGGGGAAATGGTTCAGAGCTTGCATATATATCACTGTGTGTGGGACTCTCGTGACTGGAGGCTCGTCCTTCTGCCCATCTCGCGGGCATTAGCTAGAGCAGAGGGTGGGCAGCCTGGGTGGCTGCTCTCCAACCCGCTTCTCACCTATGGAGAAGCACGTGGGAGCCGAGAGTCTTTCTGAATGTTTGAGAAATTCGGGGGCTACCAGGAAGCGTAGGCTGTCCATTTCTCTACAGCTGAGAATGGCCCGTACATGGTCCTCCAAAACCAGTGACAGGAGCTGGGCCCTGAGCAGGTCAAGGCTCCTGGGGCTTCACCACGACCCTGGGGACATCCACCAGAGGGCCATAGACCTACGTGTTTAAACTCTGGGCTGCACCTATTCCCAAGGAAATAAAATCACAGCATCATGGCCCTTGATGGAAACATTTCTAGAGAGTCCCCAGACTAGATTCCATGCTTTGGTAAATGTCATTGTCTTCCTGGGTCACACATTCTTAGGTGAACAGGCTCCAAAGGCTGTGAACTCCTCCTCCCTCACAGGCTCTGTTCATGCCTCGACCACCTGACAGAGCTGTTTCCACGGACAGGGACAAGTTGACACAAGGCTGAGTTCCACTTGGGGCTACCCAGGGGCCTCCTGGCTCACCTCTCCCGGGAACTGGCCTCAGAGTCTTCGTGAGTTCCTCAGACAGGAGGTATGGCCAGCCCGGGCTTCACCACAGCCACACCATGAGAGGAGCCAGTTTTGTGAGGCGTCCAACTGCCAGAGTTCCAATGACCCCCTGGAAGTCTTTCTATCTCTACCGGCGCAGGGCCTTGGCCCTCATCCCATGAGCTACCACAGGCCCCCGCCACCCATAGCTGCAGAGGAGTCCCTGGGATTCAGCTCCTTCAAGCTCATACAGACAAATATCTGGGCTGGGCCAACAGGTCAGTAGGTGAGGTACTTGCCTTGAAAACACAAGAAACAGAGTTCAATCTCCAGAACCCATATAAAAATAAGGCAGGAACGTTGCTGTGCCCTGCGATCCTAGCACTGGGAAGCAGAGGCAGACAGGTCATGGCCCTTACTGGCCTGCCAGGCTGATCTACGCGGCAAGTTCCAGGCTAATGAGAGACTGTTTCAAAACAAACAACCAAAAGAGGTTGACGGCACCTGAGGAACCCCAGCTGAGGTCCCCTGGTCACCACCGTTGTGTGGACAGATTCACACATACATGTACACACACCCAAACGTGCACACAAGATGAAATATTAAATAGTGTGTGTGTGTGCATGTATGCGTGTGCATGCCTAAATGAGTGATTGTGTGTGTGTGTGGTGCATGATCACTAGATGGTCTAGGGACACTCTAAGTGTCCACAAATGCTGCCTAGCTAACACTGGAGAGTTTGGTCTATACTGTCCCAGAGCTCAGCAGGCTGGTGGACTTTCTTCACTGAATTAAAATCTTCTTTCTGATGTTTCTGCAGCTGAAGAAACCTGGATGCGTGTGTGCTGGAGATGTAGGCTTGAGTGTGTGCCCTGATGCAGGCTTTCTCAGTCTCCTCGCCCAGGGTAAGAATAAGTTGTAGACCAGAGATAAAGAAAGTATAGGGAATTGTGTCGCTAAGACAGGTCCACAGGAGGCAGAGTCCCTGAGCAGGAAGCAGGTCACCCCCTCTTAGTGGTCAAAGGTTAGGGTAGGTCAGCTTTCACAGAGCTCCTCTGTGTGAGCACAAGGAGGCACAGACAATGCCCTACACTGAGGGACCCCAGCCATGACCCTGCCAGGGTCAGAGGGGCAGTTAGGAGGGGCTCCAGGATACAAGAGCTGTAGACAGCCTGAGTTCAACCCTTCCCAAGTTCACAGCACCATTTCTTCCTGAGCTCCCGTTTAAGATACTGGAAGTAAGGGAAGAGGGTGGAGTCTAAGCTCTGGGTGGGGTGCACTAGTGCAGTCTTTCTAGGGGAGAAGGGACCATCACCCCACACAAGATGAGGGAAGGCTGCCCATCTTAGTCCAGCTCAATTGGACTGAATCTCAAGGGGCCTTCAACCGCTGTCAGATCCTGGCCTGTTTGGAGTCCACACAGGCAGGGCCACTCTGCTCTCTAGGTGACTTTTGAATTAGATGGTAAAAAGTCTTGCTAACTCTACAGAATTAGATGGTAAAGTCCTCACAAATTAACTCAAGGCCTTGCTTCTCAGCTCAGTAGCTTCATCAGGGAAACAGGGTGAGATTCCTACGCAGCCTTTCCTGCCCTTCCTTCTACTCAAGGGGCATTCCGACCCCTAACTCTGCTACCCAAGGCCTGAGAAAGTGGCAGCGAACAAGAAGCAGAGACACCTTAGGGCAAGGTGGGTCAGAGACCTGGCACCGAGGAGGAGGTCGCCCTGTGTAGGGGAGGGGGGCTGCTGGGAAGTAGGGGGAGCTGTGGAGATGGATGGGAAAGCTGGCCCCTGCTTGGTGATGACTCCGACCGGGGTTCTGGCTTCCCTCAAGGGGACAGAGCAGAAGAAAGGGCTCCCCACGCTGGCCTCTGAGAGAGCAGGTCTTAGGGTCACGCAGTAAAGTCTGCTATTTGCTAATTATCTCCTGTTATTTAGAGCAGACAAAAGCCCATCCCCAAGTACTTTTGCTTACTATCAACCAAACATAATGCTTCTTTTCAAAGCTCAGGGTTAGAGGTCAAACGGGATGACATCAGCAGTCATCCAGCGGAAGATGAGCCCCGCCGTGTCCCTTGGAGAGCCTCTAACCAC